>NC_091957.1:32548390-32918390 GCF_031021105.1 Erythrolamprus reginae
TCTATTTCAGACAAAGCTGACCAGACATTTGAATCCCTCCCCAGCCAATTCTTCCCCAAGTTCATGAGCAGAGAAATTGGGCAGACGTTTTTCCTCCTCAATTTTTCCCGGGCATTGATGGTGAACCTTTTTTGGTTCACATGCCAAAAGGGTGTGTGTGCATGTGTGTGGTAGCATGTGCCCACACCCAGTAATGGACAGCCAAAATTTTTACTGCCACACTGTGGGTGTGGCTTATTTTATTTATTTTATTTATTAGATTTGTATGCCGCCCCTCTCCACAGACTCGGGGCGGCTAACAACAGTAAAATGACAATATAAACAAATCTAATATTAAAAGTAATTTAAAAAACCCCAATTTAAAGAACCAATCATACATACAGTCATACCATGCATAAATTTTATAAGCCTAGGGGGAAGGGAATATCTCTATTCCCCCATGCCTGACGACAGAGGTGGGTTTTAAGAAGCTTACGAAAGGCAAGGAGGGTGGGGGCAACTCTGATATCCAAGGGGAGTTGGTTCCAGATGGTCGGGGCCGTCACAGAGAAAGGTCTTCCCCTGGGTCCCACCAAATGGCATTGTTTAGTCGACGGGACCCGGAGAAGGGCAACTCTGTGGGACCTAACTGGTCGCTGGGATTCGTGCGGCAGAAGACAGTCCCGGAGATATTCTGGTCCGATGCCATGAAGGGCTTTATAGGTCATAATCAACACTTTGAATTGTGACCAGAAACCGATCGGCAACCAATGCAGACTGCGGAGTGTTGGTGTGACATGGGCATATTTAGGAAAGCCCATGATAGCTCTCGCAGCTGCATTCTGCACAATCTGGAGTTTCCGAACATTTTTCAAAGGTAGCCCCATGTAGAGAGCGTTACAGTAGTCGAGCCTTGAGGTGATGAGGGCATGAGTGACTGTGAGCAGTGACTCCTGGTCCAAATAGGGCCGCAACTGGTGCACCAGGCAGACCTGGACAAACGCCCCCCTCACCACAGCTGAAAGATGTTTCTCTAATGTGAGCTGTGGATCAAGGAGGACGCCCAAGTTGCGGACCCTCTCTGAGGGGGTTAATGATTCCCCTCCCAGGGTAATGGACAAATAGATGGAATTGTGCTTGGGAGGCAAAACCCACAGCAACTCCGTCTTATCAGGGTTGAGTTTGAGTCTGTTGACACTCATCCAGACCCCAACAACCTCCAGACACCAGCACATCACTTCCACTGCTTAATTGTCATGTGATTAGATAGGAGTGGCTTGCTGGCCATGTGACCAGGTGGGAGTGGCTCAAACGATCATCATCATTCAAGTGAACTGTTAAGTCCTTGACTTACAACCTTACCAGTGTTGCTTGATTTGCGTTTCTCGCGCTCTCCTTCCTGGGATGTCCCCACCACCTCAGGCTGGGTAGCTAGGCGAACGGGTGCTGCCAGAAGCATAAATGCTGCCAGTGATGCTTCCACCCATGCCTTCTGATTGCAGCTCAGGCGGGAGGTGGCTGCGTGAGGCTGGATGGGAGCCAGGCAGGAGAGAGGGAAGCTTGTCCAAGGCCAGGAAGGAAGAAAGAGGAAAAAAGCAAGGAGCGCAGATGTAGCAGCAAGAGGGGAAAAAAGGAGAGCCAAGCAGAGACCAGTAATCCAGGAAATGACAGCCGCCGATCAGCTGGAGCTGTGCACGCATCTTCATTTCCGCCAGTGGAACTGGCAAGGAGAAATTCTCCAGGGAGTGCCTGGGAGGAGGCTCTAGCTGAGATTTATGGATGGGAATGGATAGAAAGGAAAGGGGGAGAACCAGATGTTGAGAGAGGATTGCAGGGCCCAATGTAGCTCACGCTACTGCGTTTTGAATCAATTGCAGTCTCCAAACGTTCTTCAGAGGTAGCCCCATGTAGAGAGCATTGCAGTAGTCAATCCTCGAGGAGATGAGGGCGTGAGTGACGGCCAGGAGAGCCATCAGTCCTGCTGACCTTCTCTCTTTTCCCCCAACAGGGCCTGGCTGCTGTGTGTCTGCTCTTCAATATAGGGATATGCTCCCTTTTTGTTGCCAAAGCTTTAGAAGACGCCCATTTTCCTCCGACTTACATCATGGAAAACCAGACCAATCTTACTTCAGACGTTCACATCGAAGTGGGCAATCTCTTTTACTCCAAGCCCCCTTATCTCCTTCCCTGGGAACTTCCCTTCGTACTCTGGTTCATGCTGGAATTTTTTTTGCGACTCCTTTCCTGCCCAAATAAGAAGGAATTCCTCCAAAGCCCACTGAATGTGGCCGACTTTCTCTCCCTCTTCCCTGTTTACATCGAACTTTCCTTCTACGGGCATCCCACAAGCCACCAGCGTGTTGTATTCTGGCTGGACCTCGTGCGCGCCTTGTACTTCTTCAAACTCTTGAAGGTTCTCAAGCTGGTAGAGACCCCCGTGATGCTGAGAGTTCTCTCCTACACCTCCAGGGGCCTCATCAGAGAGATCGTCCTCCTGCTTGTGGTTCTGCTCTTCGAAATCCTTTTCTTCGGTTCTGTCTGTTATTATGTAGACATCATAGAAGAAAACGTATATACACATTTTTTTGACATCGGCTCAGGTTTCTGGTGGGCGTTGGTCACCTTGACTACAGTAGGTTATGGAGACATTATACCCATCTCCATAGCTGCCAAAATGATTGGAGGCTGCACAGCACTATGTGGCGTCCTGACCATTATCCTCCCGATTCCCTTCTTCTGTATCAAGTTCCAAGGCTATTATAATGCGCTCATGATCAAAGAGAAGAGAAAGAGACAAATAGCCACCTTGCCACCGTGATGGATGGGCAGGACGTTTCAAGTGTTTTATTAGAAAAAAGATGTGTACAATGGAACCTCTACTTAAGAACTTAATTCGTTCCGTGACCAGGTTCTTAAGTAGAAAAGTTTATAAGTAGAAGCAATTTTTTCCATAAGAATCAATGTAAAAATAAATAATGCGGGCAAACCCATTAGGAAAGAAATAAAAGCTCGGAATTTGGGTGGGAGGAGGAGGAGGAAGAAGAGGATGACAGTCGCTGCCCAGAGCGAAGGGAGCGTTTCTTTTCTCTGAGTGCTGGCAGAGGTTTATTCCCTCTCCAAGTGCCCAGAGAAAGGAAAATACTTTGTTTACTCTGGCCTGCCAAAGCTTCCTTAAGCACCACCGAAAGGCTCCTCTGGCAGCCCAGAAAAGCCTAAGATGGCCAGGATTAAAGGAGGAATGGCAGGAAACTGGCCAGACCTTCGTGCCACTCTCAAATTTCCTGAGAAATTTTTCTGGGCTCGGGTTCTTAAGTAGAAAATGGTTCTTAAGAAGTGGCAAAAAAAATCCTGAACACCTGGTTCTTATCTAGAAAAGTTCTTAAGTAGAGACTTTCTTAAGTAGAGGTACCACTGTATTTCGAAACTGCTTCTGTTCGTTCAATCCTGCCGTGTGTAGCTTCCCATATGAAGGGTTAATGCTTTCATAAAGCCACTCTCACTTGACCTGCTCCTGGAACTTCTCCACAATGGACATGACCACCCCCACAAAAGTCTTGTTTTCAAAAGGTTTCAAAGTAATTTCATAAAAGTTCTTGCTTCCAACTTAGCCGACAAATAGCAGCCCCTTTCCCACTACGGACACAAGCTTAATAATTTGGAGTCTATCAGAAATGTTTGATCATGGCACTTTCCTTTCCAGCAAGCATCCTTCTTGGCTGAGGATAAGAGCAAGGGGAGGTCCTAGGCAGGCAGGGGTTCCTGCTTACCTCCGCTACCGGTGCAGTTGTGTGCGCAACTCTGGGTGACCAGCGCACACGTGTGTGCATTGGAGCTGGATTTGGCTTCTATACATGTGCAGGAAGCAGATTTTGCGAGAAAATGCACAGGCATATGAGATTATGGTGACTTTTTTGCACATGCACAGAAGCAAAAAACCACCAAAAATTGCAGAAATCTCATGCGCCCATGCGTCCTCTCAAGAGATTTTGCTTCCTGCACATGCACAGAATCTCGATCCTGCGACCACCCACCAGTCAACAGAGCTGCGCGTGCAGCTCCATTTTCAGGTAGCAACCCAATACTGGTCATATGGCAGACACCAGCAGGGAAGGTTGGCCTGGGTTTGATGACAGCTTTTAGAAGAATATAGCAATAACACTTAGACTTTTATACCGTTTCGTAGCACTTCACAGTATTCTCTAAGTGGTTTACAGAGCCAGCATCTTGCTCCCAACACTCTGGATCCTCATCATTTTACCAACCTTGGAAGGATGGAAGGCTGAGTCAACTTTGAGCCGGTGAGAATCGAACTGCTGAACTGCTGGCAGTAAGCACAATTAGCCTGCAATACTGCAGTCTAACCATTGTGCCACCACAGCTCTATCTAGGCAAAAGGGCATATATTCTATGTCTATGAGTTTTAAATATTGCTTCTCATGCATTGGTATATTTTTCAGGCTCTTCATACAACTGACATACAACTTGATTTTTCTTTGCTTGTTTTTTTGCAAATTAGAAGCCCTTCAATAACTTTTCTCCTGCCCACCTAGTAGTTTGAAAGCTTGCAAATGCGATTAGTACTTTGACGGGAAAGTAGCATCACTCCATGTGCCTCGGCCTACAATCATGCTGACCACATGACCATAGAGGTGCCTTCAGACATCGCTGGCTTCCTCAACTAAGAAATGGAGATAAGCAGCACCCACTAAAGTCTGACAACTGGACAAGAAAATCCTTTACCATTTTTTTACTGTAACCTTTGAAGCAGTTGTATCTTTTTTCAAGAAAATCTTAACACTTACACTAATAACGTTTTTGAATTTTTTTAAAAAAACTCTGGAAATCTCCGTGTGTCTCTTTGGAAGACTTCGGCAAAGAATTTCATCAGGTCACCAAGAACTGTCCCTGCAGTGGTGGTGGACAGTACATCAGGATGTCCGCAGGAAGGTGAAAAAAGTCAGGATGGTGTCCACAATCTGGAGATCATCATGAGACGTAAAAAAGATGGGGCTTTAATGACATGGTTCTGGATGCTCCCTTGACTTTTTTATGCCCCACAAATGCAGACACACATGCAATATGCTATAATACAAATACCAGAATTATACTTTAACAATGGAAACTTTGAGATAGCTTGCAAATTGTGTAGAACATACGGCTGACAATGTCCAATGAAATAGTCTTTTAAGATTATTTGTAATGAAGAATTGGAATAATTGTTCTGCAACCTTGGCTAGTCTACTGATCATTTACTGAACTTAAGGTGTATTCAAAGATGCAAAAAAATATT
The DNA here is from genome assembly GCF_031021105.1 of Erythrolamprus reginae. Classification (NCBI taxonomy): domain Eukaryota; kingdom Metazoa; phylum Chordata; class Lepidosauria; order Squamata; family Dipsadidae; genus Erythrolamprus; species Erythrolamprus reginae. The sequence goes on from NC_091957.1 coordinate 32,553,660, forward strand.
GATAAATTCCTATAGTTTCATTCCACATTTTGAATGTAGTCAATTTTAATTTTTAGATTGTGTAATGTATCTCTCTAATTAAAAAAAAGCATGCAAGCAGAAACCTACTGATATATCTCAGTCCACGATTGCTTCACAGACATTGCTCTGACCCAATTTCTGTGTCCAGAGAGATGGGAGGGCTGCTCATCTTGGGTGCTACCGGTGCACCCTATGAGGCTGTCGATGTGAGATTTGGCTTCTGCACATGCACGGCAAGCAAAATGTTACATAAGGATACTTGTGTGAGCGAGATTTCAATGATTTTCACTGATATTTTTGTTTCCGCGCATGCACAGAAGCAAAAAATCATCAAAAATCACCAAAATCTCACTTGAGCATTCTTAGAAACATAGAAGATTGACAGCAGAAAAAGACCTCCTGGTCCATCTAGTCTGCCCTTATAATATTTCCTTCATTTTATCTTAGGATGGATCTATGTTCATCCCAGGCATGTTTAAATTTGGATTTACTGACCACGTCTGCTGGAAGCTTGTTCCAAGCATCTACTACTCTTTCAGTAAAATAATATTTTCTCACATTGCTTCTAATTTTCCCCCAACTAACCTCAGATTGTGCCCCCTTGTTCTTGTGTTCACTTTCCTATTAAAAACAATTCCCTCCTGAAACTTATTTAACCCTTTAACATATTTAAATATTTCGATCATGTCCTCCCTTTCCCTTCTGTCCTCCAGACTATACAGATGGAGTTCATGAAGTCTTTCCTGATAAGTTTTATGCTTAGGACCTTCCATCATTTTTGTAGCCTGTCTTTGGACCCGTTCAATTTTGTCAATATCTTTTTGTAGGTGAGGTCTCCAGAACAGAACACAGTATTCCAAATGTGGTCTCACCAGCGCTCTATACACCGGGATCTCAATCTCCCTCTTCCTGCTTGTTATATCTCTAGCTATGCAGCCAAGCATTCTACTCGCTTTCCCTACCGCCTGACCTCACTGTTCGCCCATTTTGAGACTGTCAGAAATCATTACCCCTAAATCCTTCTCTTCTGAGGGTTTTGTTAACACAGAACTGCCAATGCAATACTCAGATTGAGGATTCCTTTTCCCCAAGTGCATTATTTTACATTTGGAAACATTAAACTGCAGTTTCCATTGCTTTGACCACTTATCTAGTAAAGCTAAATCATTTGCCATATTACAGAGACCTCCAGGAATTATTCATACACCTCCAAATTACAGACTTCTCCTTACATGATATTTTGCTTGCTGTGCATGTGCAGAAGCCAAATCTCATGCAGGGGTGCGCAGGTATGTGTTGGGGATACACAGCTGCAGGCGCATCCCGGATTTCCCTACCTATGGATAGCATAACCTGGAACCCATCACTGGAGCCCTGGCATTGGTTGGGAGTTTGACAGCTCCAGGATAAAAGGAGCTGTCAAGACTCCTGCTCTCTGTTCTGCTTCTGTGGTGCTGAAATAAAAGTTTGCTGTGGATGTTCACTTCTGAGTCTGCTTCTGTTCCTCTCAGCTTCACCCACCAATGTAATATAAGGAAACATTCCAGAGGAGAAGAGGCCCATTTACAGAAAGAACCCCTGGAACAGGCTCAGGGTTGTGAAAAGGCTCCCTTTGTTCATCTGACAACAACGGGCGGGGAGGGAATCTTATCGGGAGCATGAACTTTGCCATTTTTTCCCCCCTCTCTTGAACTGTGGTGTATTTTTTTTTTTTTTTGCATAAGCGTGTGTGGGTATTTTTGTTGCATAAAAGCCCTATTGAACGGAGCCAACGATGCAAGAGCTAACTTATAAAACCTGGATCCAGAAGGATCTTCCATTGATCCCTTCTCTCCCTGATTTGTTTTACTGAGAGGTAGGTTTTTACTGGTTCTAAGCAGTTCTTTAGAACTGGTAGTAACTGGTGGTGAGCAGCTTCTGTCGGTGCCGATCTGTAGATGCTGCCATCTTGGTTTTGGCTTCTGCGCACACGCAGAAGCTGGTTTTTATCGGAGCGAGCAAACCAGCAATGAGGTAAATTAGAACTCGCCTCTGGTCCCACCCAGACCATGGGTACAGCAGTGTGTGTGTGTGTGTGAGGGGGAGAGAGAGAAATAAATATTGCATAACATCTTCCGAACAGCATATTCTGTCCCTTCTTTTTGTCTTGGGAGTCAGCAGGATCCCTGTTCCTGGAAGAAGCAATCCTTAAATGTTGTGCAAGAAAGAAACAGAAACAAAACAAATGAAAATGCCGACCTTCTTCCCAGGGTTTTCTTCTTCCTGCCCAAATTGAAGCAGCTAAAACAACAACCTGACTCCCCAGCAGTGGCCACCCAGCTGTCCGGGTCTCCTCCTGGTCATTCGATTCAAACAGGGCTTGCAGGTGTGTTTCTTTGTGGTGGGGTCCGGCCTTGCATTGGCCCCGCCATAAGAGTCCTTGCCAGTCACTCCTGAGTAGGGTGCCTGCCCAGCTTCACCTCCTCCCTGCAGGGATTGCAATATCTTTTCAGCAAGTTCCCAAGCAACACAGATTGCGCCACTGAAATTCTTCAGGAAATTAGTGTCTTAAATAATGACTTATTTATTTTAACTTATTTATTTATTATTTATTAAAACTATTTCTGTCCTGCCCTTCTCCTCAGACTCAGGGCGGCTCACATAAAAAAAAAAAATACAACATCAAGAAATCTAAAACTAAAAACACCCTAAGACTCCAATTACTTAAAAACCAGCCACTCATATTCGTCCAATCATGCATATAAATTCATTTATCGGCCAGGGCTAGATGTTAAACTTAGTGGCCCCAAGCCTGTTGGCAGAGGTGGGTCTTTAAAGCCTTAAGGAAGGCAGGGAGGGTGGGGTGGTATGAATCTCCCGGGGGAGTTGATTCCAAGGAGCCGGGACCACCACAGAGAAGGCTCTTCCCCTAGGCCCCACCAGGCCAACTCTGTGGGACCTAACCGGCCACTGGGATACATGAAGCAGCAGAAGGACCCATAAATAAATTTGTGGTGCTTCTCATCACAGTTATTTTATTAATGTAACCAAAAACACCCAAAAACTTGACCCACCCTCGATTTTGACTCCACTCTCTCTTTTTTACTTTTAATCTTTATTGATGTCTTTATTGAGACATCAATAAAGAAATATGACATCAATGCAATTTATCAAAAAAAGACTAAAAAGATTTAATGTTGTTTTTAATTTTTTAACCCTGCTGTTCTGTTTAAGAAAAATAACAAATCTTATGTTCCCGGGTCACCATGACCCGGACCGAAAACTCTTCATTTGCAGTGCTTATGTTTGGTCTTTTTGAAAGCTTTTTTCACTTGGAAAGTAGTCTGAACATTTCTGCACACAATGATATGAAAATTGAAATGAAAAAAGTAAATCTTATTGGTTTATTTTGCGGATATAATGCACGCCCCCCCTGTTTTTGTGAAATTTTTTTCAATTTATGGATAGTTTTGCTTGCAAAATGCATTCTATTTTACTAAAGTTGCCATGGGATTGGTAGCTTGAACATTTCTGAACATAATGATATGAAAATTGAACTGGAAAAATTGATGCATATTGGTTTATTTTGTTGATGAAATGCACGCCCCCCCCCCCCGTTTTTTAAAAATAGTCTTCACTTTATGGATAGTTTTGCTAGCAAAATACATTCTATTTTACTAAAGTTGGTGTGGGATTGGTAGCTTGAACATTTCTGAACATAATGATATGAAAATTGAACTGGAAAAATTGATGCATATTGGTTTATTTTGCACATAAAGTATGCCTCAATTATTTCAATTTATATAAAAATTATGCTGTTAATTTCAAACTTACATACTTTTTTTTAGTAAAATGGATTTGTTTCATAAAATTAGTTCTCTGGCTACAATGTGGTTGATTTTCAAAAGGATATTCCAAATATTTCTAGACAAATATGTATAAACAGTGACAATAATGGCACACAGCAAGGCCGAGGGGGGGGGGTGGCCCTTTTGTGGCAAAAATAAACCAATAAGAACCATTTTTTTCAGTTCATTTATATTTTTCTTATATTCAGAAATGTTCAATTTAGTATATCAAACCTTTTGGGGGGAAATTCCTTAGGGATTTGTAGCCTTAAAAAATAGAAATTGACACGAAATTAAAAAAGGATGGGGGGAGGGGCTTTTTGATCAAAATAAAAATATAAGTCTCAATTTTTCCAGTTCAATTTTCATATCATTATGTTCATAAATGTTCAAACTAGTTTTCCAGTTGAAAAAGTTTTCAAAAAGATCAAATTCAAGTACCTAAAAAAATTATTTTTGGTCCGGTCACATACGAACAGAAACAGATTCAAAGTTATGATTTTTTTTTGCCCAGAAAACAATTAGCCACCACCCCAAAAATATTTTTTGATGATCAGCATTGTTAAATTGAGTAAATGAATGCCTAAGATTTTAAAGAATATTTCGGATTTGGAGCATAAAAAAATAAAAAGTGAAAATGGTTGCAAGCAGCCAAGGGGGGGGGGAGGCCTTATTTCTGATGTTAAAAAACCAATAAGAATCATTTTTTTCAGTTCCTTTATATTTTTCTTATATTCAGAAATGTTCAAGCTACCAATCTCACACCAACTTTAGTAAAATAGAATGCATTTTGCAAGCAAAACTATCCATAAATTGAAAAAAATTTCACAAAAACGGGGGGGGGCGTGCATTATATCCGCAAAATAAACCAATAAGATTTACTTTTTTCATTTCAATTTTCATATCATTGTGTGCAGAAATGTTCAGACTACTTTCCAAGTGAAAAAAGCTTTCAAAAACACCAAACATAAGCACTGCAAATGAAGAGTTTTCGGTCCGGGTCAGGGTGACCCGGGAACATAAGATTTGTAACTTTTTTTGCCCAGCAAAAACTAAGCCCCCCACCACCCCAAAAAAATTCTCATAGAGAGAACCCCTGAAATGATAAATAGTCATGAAATTTCAAGTTTCAGATATGCAGGGAAAATTTTTTACAGGGACTCAAACTTGGCTTCAGGTCACATACGACCCGAACAGAACAGCAGGGTAGAAAATATAATCTTTATTGAAGATAAATAGGGGAGGGCATACATAAAGCAAAATGACTATTCAAATATTGGTACAAATGCATATTAATTTTAGTATACAGTTATAAGTCAAAGTACACAATTATATGTATAAAAAGGGAAAAAAGCTAAAGTGAAAGAGAGAGAAGGAAAGAAAGAGGAAGAGGAAAGAGAAAGAAGGTAAAAGAAGTTTTGTTTTCTTTTGTTTGTTTGTTTTTATATGTTGTCTGTCTTTTTAGTGTCTTCTTTTTAATATTTATATTCAATAAAAATATTTTTTTTAAAAAAAGAACTTTTACAGGACTCTCCACATAGCAATTTTTAAAAATCTCCACGTTCACTTCCAATTCAATGCAGAGAAGGCCTTTGCCTCAAATCGCTGCAAAAGACCCAGCAAGGGACATTTTTGTCCCTCTTTTCTGCCTCTCCTGTGTAACCTGGGGTTCCTCCTTAGGGAGAGCCAGGCGAAGGAGCTGGTTCAGAGCCCCAAAGGTGGGTTTTGCCTTCTCACAAGCAGAAATAATAAAACATGTTGGAAGGGGCGAGTACAAGTGCACTAGAGTGCCTTCCATCCCCTGTCCTATTGCTCTCCTATATCTTCTATACCTTTCTTCTATTCCTATATCTCTTCTTCTATTCTTTCATTGATATGTTCTATTCCTATATCTTCTCTTCTATTCTTTCTTAGATATATTTTACTATGAGTATCTCCTCTATAACCTTCATCATGTATTTTACTATGTGTATGTAGATATATACACACTAAAACCCTCATTGTGTATTGGACAAAATAAATAAATAAATAAAATAAACATCCTGGTTGGGCCTACAGCTTCCTTTCCCCTTTGAGCAGCAGCATTCGCTCTGCTGTTGTCATGGATACCGCTTGGCTTGTGACAACCAGGCGCAGCGGAAGTCAGAAAGAAGCTGAAGCAGCTTACTCAGCCGCTGTGCAAATCCGCATTATTTATTTATTTATTTATTTATTTATTTATTTATTCATTTATTTATGTGTGTATTTATGTATGTATTTATGTATGTATGTATGTATGTATGTATGTATGTATGTATGTATGTATGTATGTATTTATTTTGTCCGATACACAATAATACACAATGAAGGTAACAGAGGACACTTTCGAGGAAATAGAATTAGAGAAAGAATAGAAGAGAGTGTATAGGATCAAATAATCAATGAGAGAATAGAAGAAAGATATAGGGATAGAAGAGAAGATATATGGGATATAGGGGAGGCAATAGGACAGGGGTCGGAAGGCACTCTAGTGCACTTATGCACACCCCTTACCCCTTATGCACACCCCTTACCACGGAGTCCGGTAATGGGTTCCATGCTTCAACAACTCTATTACTAAAGTTGTATTTTTTACAGTCAAGTTTGGAGCGGTTAATATTGAGCTTGAATCTGTTATGTGCTCTTGTGTTGTTGTGGTTGAAGCTGAAGTAGTCGTTGACAGGCAGGACATTGCAGCATATAATCTTGTGGGCAATACTTAGATCATGTTTAAGGCATCTTAGTTCTAAGCTTTCTAGGCCCAGGATTGTAAGTCTAGTTTCATACGGTATTCTGTTACGGGAGGAAGAATGCAGGGCTCTTCTGGTGAAGTATCTCTGGACATTTTCGAGGGTGCTAATGTCTGAGATGCGGAATGGGTTCCAAACAGATGAGCTGTGTTGTGTAATAATGTGATTAAAAATAAGTCTCCTCTTTCCTCTCTACTTCCTTAAACCCAATTGCTCCTGGGTTCATAAATCGATCAGTGAATTCTTGATAATTGTTTTTATATTGTTCCCTTGACTGCTGGGTAAGATTGAGTTTTCCACCCAGGGATGCTGAAACTACAATTCCCAACATTCCTCGTCAGCTTGTGAATGGCAACATTAGAGTACTCGGGAGGTGTCTATTCAAATTTATATTTGATGGTGAATAAATAGATTCGTTGCTGGTTTTGTTTCACTGTTTTCTTTTGTAGGAAACCAATTTTTCTAATTTTTGAAGGAAATTTGAAAGGTGAGGCTGCAGTGATGGCCTGCTACCAGAACAGTAAGGTGCCCCCAATGCACACCCCCACAAGAGATTTGGCTTCTGTGCATGTTCAACAAGCGAAATTTTGTATGAAGATGCTCATGCGAGCAAGATTTCAACAATTTTCGCCAATGTTTTGCTTCTGCGCATGCGCGGAAGCAAACATTTCAGTGAAAATCGCTGAAATCTCACTCGCTTGTGCATCTTCACACAAGATTTCACTTCCTGTGCATGCGCAGAAGCCAAATTTTGTGCCAATAGGTGCCCACAACAGCCTCGGAGGGCGCAACAGTAGTGCAGAAGACGGCAGGCCTTTGCTGGTGAGGAAAGGCTAAGTGGGGCAGGACTAGGCAACTAATGCAGCTACTGCCAAGCAATACCAGGCCCCAGGTGCTTGCTGGCTCCTGTGCATACACCCACGGGGAGTGCCCTGCCAGCCTGGGATGGGCTAGGGTTAAGGTGGTTGGGGCTAGTCCCTTGCTGTTTCCAGGGTGGGCCTGGGGGCTGGATCTGGCCTGCAGTCCTTGAGTTTGACATGTCTGCTCTAAAGCATCAAAAGCAAGCTGTCAGTGTTCCAAATAGCATCCAAGAAATAAGTCCAAGGCTTGGCTTTCTTCAAAGTTCCAATTTATTAACAGGGCCACGTTAGCACAGCTGGAGAAAGCCAAATCTAATGTTACAAGAGTATCTCCACCTGGGCTAGAGTTCATTTCCTTGCATCTTCTCCCACAAGCCCATTACATGAACCATACATCTTCTGCCAGCAACTCCCAGCAGCTTCCGTCCAGATGCTGAACAAAGGCTGACCTTGAGAATCTAAAAGGAATATTATGTCATGGCATGCAGCCACTCTCCTCCCCCCCCCCCCAAAGAAACATTCCAAAAGAACATAGCATAACGTGGCAGGCCAAAACCTTCAAGCAATCTGGCTTCAGCTTGACACAAGCCCAATAAAGAGTAAAGCATTCAGCTTCACAGCTCAGCTGTGGCGGGCTGCTGTTCACCTTCAGGAAGCCTGGGCAATGGCGACCTTAGGCCAGGTTCCTCACAGCTGGTTTGGCCAGGATCAGGTTGGCCATCGCGAGAGGCTAGTCCCTCATGTGCAGCAGATCTGGAGGACAAGGGTGGAGAGGGATGGTGCCACACTGCAGCTAGTGATGGGCTCCTACGGGTACGGTAAGGTACACAAAACCGGTAGAAAAAAAATGATTCCCCCCCCCTTTTTTCCCCCTTCTAGGCTCTGAGTATGTTTTTCCTATCTCAGTAAATGAGGTTGAATGTGTATAATTTTAGAAGAGCTGTGTGTGTGTGCACGCGTGTGTGTGTGTACATACACATACAGTTTATATAGTAGGTAATGTATATTTTTGTGTGCCTGTGTGTAATATATATGTACACATAGGGAATATATAGAATTAAATAGTATGTTTTGGATGTTCAGTAATAGTAAATAGATAGGGAAATTGTATCTCTTTGAAGCGAGGAGAGGCCAGGCACCCTAACCCAAGCCCTTGATGTGAGTGACATCCAGTTGGCCACCTTTAACCCAGTCACATGACCTTTAAGCCACCCCGTTCACATGATCATCAAGCCACTCCCACCAGGTCACATGACCAGCAAGCCACACCCACAAAATAAGCCACACCCACATAGAGTCTACGGAGAGGGGCAGCACACAAATCTAATAAATAATAAATAGCAAAATATTTGCAGCCCTTCATTGACTGCAGCCTCGGCCCCCACCTTCTAGGACAGCCAACCAGACCCTGAGTGAGCTGGATTGCTTTGTCTTTAGAAGGTGAAAGGCGACATGGCCATGGCTAGAGAATCGGGGAGAGGTGCTGGCAGCCAGGCAGGAGTGAGGCAGGGGTCAGCACCCCACCAGGCTGCAGCAGGAGGTAGAGGGAGGCAGGTGCCCATTGGCCTGCGTGCCTTAGATCAGCTGCAGCATGACTGTGGCAGGCATGACTGACATGGGGAGAGTGGGGGCAGCATTGATGGGCTGCTGCCCCCACAGGGGGTGGGGAGACATAGTGGGGGTAGTAAGTTTATGCACTATTTATTGAATACTTAATAGTTTTTTAATGTCCTTCCTTCTCTAGTACCTTAGTATGATCCTTAATGACTTTTAAAATAGGAAATAGTATGTTTTTACCCATAAATGCTTTAATGCTTTAATCATTTTAATCATTATCTGGAACGAAGCTTTTATAGCAAGTAAAGAAAATTGAGCTACAGTGATCCCTCGATTAGCACGGTCTCGATTAGCGCGAAACGCTGCAACGCGGTTTTTAAAAAAATATTAATTAAAAAATAAGTCCGCGTTTTTTTCTCTACACCACGGTTTTTCCCGCCCGATGATGTCATACTGATTGCTGATTGCCGCCAGCGCTGCCCCAAGAAAGCCGGTGAGAGGAAGGAAGGAAGGAAGGAAGGAAGGAAGGAAGGAAGGAGGGAGGGAGGGAGGGAAGGAGGGAGGGTTGCCATTGCCGCCAGCGCTGCCCCAAGAAAGCCGGTGAGAGGAAGGAAGGAAGGAGAGAGGGAAGGAGGGAGGGTTGCCATTGCCGCCAGCGCTGCCCCAAGAAAGCCGGTGAAAGGAAGGAAGGAGGGAGGGAGGGAAGGAGGGAAGGTTGCCATTGCCATTGCCGCCAGCGCTGCCCCAAGAAAGCCGGTGAGAGGGGCGAATCGGGCGGGCGGGGGGTAGCGGCGAGGAGCCCGGAAAAATCACCATTGCATTGCCAGCCTCCGAACTTGCGTCGCTCCACCTTCTGCGCATGTGCGGCCATGGAACAAAGGGCGCGCATGCGCAGATGGTGTTTTTACTTCCGCATCCAGTATAACGCGGAAATCGGTTAGCGCGGGAGGTCTTGGAACGTAACCCCCGCGCTAACCGAGGGATCACTGTACTTGCCTAACCTGTTATCATACTAAACCTTGTGGGTTCAGTGCCAAATCTTCAACAAATTATGCTGTCTATCATTTGTCCTTTTTGTGGCTATTCAAATAATGTGACTTAATCAACTGAAAAAGAGTTCAAGCACCTATTTGAAAACTTATTTTGGTCGGTAAGCCACTCCCACCAAGTCACATGACCTTTAAGCCACCACCCCCGATCACGATTGCCAAGCCACTCCCACCTGGCCACATGGCTGGCAAGCCACTCCTACCCGGTCACATGACCATCAAGCTACATCCACACAATAAGCCACGCCCACAGTGTGGTAGTAAATTTTTTTGCAGCCCTTCACTGCGTGGCAGATGCACACATGACTCTGCTGTGGTGGGGTGGCAATGTTTTGGTGCCTGGCCACAGGGCCGCCGATAGACCGGTACTACTGGGAGTGGTGTCACGGGCCCGGCGAAATTGAACAATTAGGGGGCCCCGCAGTCGCATGACCCCCCTCGTCTCAGTGGGAAGGGGCTGGCTGGGTGGAAAAGCAGTGAGCCATTCCCTCCCGACATTCCCTTCCCTCACTCACTCGCCTTTATTTTGCTGACTTGGCTGCCTTTTCATTCTACTATTCCCACGACCAACTCCGCGGGTGCCCACCCCCTTCGCCCACACTTCCCTCCCGGTGCCTCTTGGGAGTTGTAGTCTTTTTGAGGAGGCGGGCTCAGCCGCTCTGCCTAAAGAGACACTACGGCTCCCAGAAGGCTAAAGGGAGCGTGACGTAAACTGTGGATGCAGCCAAAAGAGACACCAGCAGGCGTCCTGTCAATGGGTATTTCAGTGGTGGGGAGGGAGGAGGGGGATGCCAGGTTGAGTTGTTTTTCTAGAATGAAAAGCACCGGTGCTCAAGCCTTCCAGGAAAATTACGGTAGTTCTCTGCATCTTTCATTTGGAGACTTAGCCCTGCTTTGTGCTCTGCACCTGAGCAGGGGTGCCCCCCTCCTCTGTCTTAAAGTCCCTGTCTTATAGAGTTGGCATTTTACTCATTGCCAGTGTTTTAAGGGTTATTTATGCATTTTATGCTATATGCTGTTGTATTGTTGTTACATTTTATATTGCTTTTTAGTTGTTGTGATTGTTGTGAGCCACCCAGAGTCCTGTTGGAGTTGGGCGGCAAGGAAAGAGGGAGGGAGAGAGGGAAGGAAGGAAGGAGTTAAGAAAGAAGGAAGACAGAAAGAAAGAAAGAAAAGATGGTAGAAAGGAAGAGAGACAAAGAAAGATGGTAGGAAGGAAAAAAGACAAAAAAGGAAAGGGAGGGAGGGAAGGGACGGAAGAAGGAAAGAAAAAGGAAGGAAAATAGGCAGACAGAAAAAGGGGGAGGGAAGAAGGAAGAAAGGAAGGAGAGAGAGACAGAAAGAAAGAAAGAAAGAAAGAAAGACCTATGACCGCAATTGAGCCCAAAATTGTGGTTGTTAAACAAAAGCGTTGTTCAGTGAGAATCACCACATTTTACTCAATCCATGACATTTCCTAGCTCTAACAGTGATGTGCAAGCTAGGGAAGTACTGGTACATCTGAAGGTATGTGTAATGTTCTAGTTATGGTTAAATGTGTGGCAGAAAGTGGACTCTGGGTTTGTTTTTCCTATTACAGTCAGGGCCGCCGATAGACCGGTACTACTGGGAGTGGTGTCACGGGCCCGGCGAAATTGAACAATTAGGGGGCCCCGCAATCAGCAGCTCTTGCACATGCGCAGACTGTACCCTCCCTCTTTTGCCGGCCGCCTGCCTGAGCCTCACCTCAGCAAAGTAAAAGGCCCGGCCAAATTGATTAGGTGAGGCAGGCAGCCCGGACGGCAAAAGAGGGAGGGTACAGTCTGCGCATGTGCAAGAAGCTGCTGACTTGGTGCCAGGAGGCTGGCCGGCGGGGGCGGGGCCCCCTAATTGTTCAATTTGGCCGGGCCTTTTACTTTGCTGAGGTGAGGCCCTCACCTCAGCAAAGTAAAAGGCCCAGCCAAATTGAACAATTAGGGGCAGCGGCGCCAGCAACGGGTCGGTGGAAGAGAAAGAGAATGGGAAGAAGGTGCTTCGGCCTCGGAGTTCGGTGACCACAGCTTGGCTGATCTTCTATAACATCACCATGACGGCTGGAATCACACCCCCGCGAGGAAAGAAGGCAGGGAGGCCGGCAGATAGGCAGGGAGCCCCAATGGCAGCCGCGGAAGGAGCTCGGCCCTCCGGAAGCCAAATTCCCCATCGCTATGGGAAGCCGGCCGCTTCTCCTGCTGAGCCCAGTCCTCGCCCGGTGGCTTTCGGCTCCTCCCGCCGAGGAGCTGCAAGGCTGGCCCTGGAGCCCCGCGCAGCCAGCGTTCCCTCGTGCCCGGTGGGCTCCCCTTTCCTAAACCCCCGCCAGCCCCCTCATTCCCTTCCCGCCCTGCCCTCCTTCCCCAAGGCGTCCCTTGCCCATCATCCCCTGCCGGGCATGGGGGCTTCCGCCGCCGCCGCCTTCTGCAACGCCCCCCGAGGAGCCGCGTGGGTCTCCAGCCTTCTCCTGGTGAGTCACCGCGGCAAGGATGCGGGCGAGGGAGAAAGGGAAGAACCCAGCGCCTCGGGCGCTTCCCTCTTGCGGTAGAGGGGTAGGTGGTTTATGGGGAGCGGGGGAGGGAAGGAGCCGGCATAGTAAAAATCACAATTTCTTTCGTTGCTTTTTCTTTCTTTCTCTATTTCTCTCTTGCTCTTTCATTCTTTTTTCTTTATCTTGCTTTCTTTCTTTCTCTTGCTTTCTCTCCTTCCTTCCCTCTTTCCATTTCTTTCATTCCCCCTCTCTTTTTATTTCTCTTTCATTCTCTTTCTTTCATTTCTTTTTCTTTCTCTCTTGCTCTTTCATTCTTTTTTTTCTTTCTGTTGCTTTCTTTCTTCCTCTTTCTTTCTCTCCTTCCTTCCCTACTTCCATTTCTTTCATTCCCCCTCTCTTTTTATTTCTCTTTCATTCTCTTCCTTCCTTCCTTCCTTCCTTTCTTTCTCTTTCTTTCTCTCTTTCTTTCTCTCTTTTACCTTCCCTTCCTCTATTTCTTCTTTTCTTTCTCCTTCCTACCTTCTTCCCCCCTCCATTCCTTCAGTCCTTCCTCTCTTACCCTCCCCTTTCATAAGTTTCCTTCCTTCCTTCCTCTGTTCCTGTCCCTTCCCCCTTTCTTTCTTTCTTTCCTTCCCTCCCTCCATTTCTTGCTTTCCTTCTCCTTCCTCCCTTCTTTCCTCCCTCACTCCCTTCTTTCACTCCTTCCTCTCTTCTTCTCCCCTTTCACACCTTTTCTTGCTTCCTTTGCACCCATCCTCTGTTCCTGTCCCTTCCCTCTTTCCTTCCTTCCTTCCCACCCTCCGTCCGTTCATTCACCCATTCCTCTCTTGATCGCCCCTTTTACCATTCCTTCCTTCCTTCCTTCCTTCCTTCCACCCTCCCTCCCTCCCTCCTTCCTTCATAGTTCGCCCTCGCCTTTCTTCCCTTCCTTCCAGATGGGAGTGCCCCCTCAAGACACCCGCCTGACTGCTGGTACCCTGCTTTTTCTCTCCCCTCGTCCTTTCCAGCTCCTCGCCGGTGGCTGCCGGGTGTGGGATCCCCCTCCCCCCTCCCCTCGCTAGAAAGCACATGGTTTTGTCAACAAGAAGGGAGAAGTGCCAAGGAGCCGTAAATAAGCCTCGCTCTGCCTGACCGATGCCAGGAGGATCTTTCTTTCCCTTGTCACTCCCGCTTCTTTCTTTCTCCTGGATGAGTCCACACAATCGGCTTAACCCAGTTCCTGAAATAGCCTATGGCAGTGCTTCCCAACCTTGACAACTTGAAGATATCTGGACTTCATCTCCCAGAATTCCCCAGCCAGCATTCGCTGGCTGGGGAATTCTGGGAGTTAAAGTCCAGATATCTTCAAGTTGCCAAGGTTGGGAAACACTGGCCTATGGGACCGCCTCACTTGGCGTGAAGCGGGAAATGATCCCCGGGGGATGGAGTGGCTTGGCGACTTAAAATAGTTTTAAAATGGCGGGGGGGGGGGGGGAGACACTTAGGCTGTATGGGGCCCCAAAATTCCTGATGGTGGCCCTGCCTGGCCAACTGGGCTCACCCCACTTCTCACTCGGCCTGTTTCCCTCTTTATTCTCTCCTTCCTCCTTTACTGCCTTTGCCTCCTCCTCTCGCTCCATTTCCCATCTCTCTCTTGCAGCACAGGATCCACTTTGACAGTGGTGGGATTGACATGCTGCCTCATTGTAGATGAGGTCATTAAATACCATGAAATGAAAGATGAGGTCTGCACTGGGGCATGAAAGGAAGATGCCACAGTTGCCTTGAAAAGGAGACAAAAAAACCCACAAATGAACCAGCCCCCAAATCCTCAGGTTCAAAAAAGGAGAGACGAGGCTTGCTCAGAGGATGAGGCAGGCCCCTCTGGATACCCAGGGCCAGGGGGGTTGCCAGCTGATGGAGAGAGTGAGAGTGAGGGAGGAAATGACCTGAAGGAGTCTGAGGAACCACTAGAAGGGGCTGATATGTCAATGGAGGAGTAGTCCCAGTCCGAGGATGAGGGAGACATGAGAGTGGATAGCCCGTGGATAGGCCCTCGCTATAGGAGATTGCTCAGAAGGTACATAGTAAAAGGTATTAGTGAATTGACTTAGCCTCTTTGTGGTGTGGTGTCACTTTCAGGCATTATAAAGTCAGAGGATCTTGGGGTGTGTTCAGTGGAAGAGATGTGAAACTGGGGGTGTGCTTGAACAAAGTTTTAAAACCATGATTTCTGCCTCAATAACACTCATTCTCATCTGGACGCCTGTTGCCAGGATTCTGTTGAGCGAAATTCATAGGCTTAAATGATAAATGGACTTTGTTATCTATTGGAATGTTGATTAGGCCAAACTTGGACCTTGTTGACATTTAGCTCCCAAAAAGAAAATCTTCCTTTCTCCAAGTCTTTTAAAACCTGCTTTTCGTCATGTGTTCTTTTATCAATAAAGAGTTTGATTTATTTATAAAATAAAGGATTTTTGACTCAGGGGTTTCGCTCCGAGGGCTGTGCACAAAACACTACTCAGCACCTAAACCTCCACAGCAAACTGGTTTTGTTCACATCTCCTGCTGTAATAGGTGGCATGTTGCTTTCTTTTTTTTAATTATTATTTTTATTTAAAACAAAACACATAAAAACACACAAACATATAAGAAAAACACACACATCAGGGATGATTTACATCCCAATTTTCCTCATAAGCACATACAGAGTTGTATACATTTTTACATTAATTGAAAGCATTTTTGTCTATTTTTACTGTAAGTACTGTACTGTACTTTTTATTGATAAGAAAATAAAAATTCAAGTAAGTAAGGAAGAAAAGACATATAAAAGTCTGATTCCAATTAAAAATATATCAACTGTTGTTCTTTTGAATCTTGCATTCTGTTTCACCTAATTAACTATTTCTTTGTTTTAACCAATTATAGAATTTATCCCCAACTTTATAATAATCTGTTTTCTCTTTCCCTTCTAATTTTTTTGGTTAACATATCCATCTCGGCACATCCCAAATTTTTTTAATTATCATTTCTTCTTTTGGTGGTATGTTGTTTTCATGGGATATGTAAATGCTAGGATAGGTAAAGAGATGAAACGGAGAATGAGAAGTGAGATTTAACTTGCACCCCAACCTGCAGCTCCTCCCAAAGCTGAAGTTGCCCAGCATTTGAGGACATACTTGTTTGGACTTGGTTTTTCTTTGCCTCCAACTGTTGCCCAAACTGGCTCTTTTGCCTGGTCAGGGGTTCCCTCTGCCCACAGCAGAGGGCGCGCTAAGACTACTGACCGCCTCAACCGTAAGTTGGAAAACCTCCCAGTCACATCTGGCAATGGACGGCCCTGGAAAGCTCGAGGAGGAAAGACAAACTTGGAAATGAAGGGGCTACCCAAAAAGAATGAGTTACAACATTTGCAATACTTTGTGGAGCGCTCAGGAAACAAAGCAGAACTGTGCGTTTGTGAGAGCTTTTCAACGTGTTCCTGTCCTAATGTCTTTTATCTTTTCTATCTCTACTTTATACTTATATTATGTTAAACATACTACAATACAATACTATATTTGTATGACAAATAAAAAATAAGTGTACTTGCGGCAGCTGTTGGGACTGGCAAATTTTCAATTTTTAAAAGCAACAACCTGAAGCCCCTCCTGATCGTTCAGAAGTCCCTTTAACTCCAGTGGATGGCTACATTCCCCAATCCACATTGATCACCCACAGAATTATTCCTGCCTTTGCTTTCTTGTCCTCTCCACCAGTGTTTCCCAACCTTGGCAACTTGAAGATATTTGGACTTCAACTCCCAGAATTCCCCAGCCAGTGAATGCTGGCTGGGGAATTCTGGGAGTTGAAGTCCAAATATCTTCAAGTTGCCAAGGTTGGGAAACACTGCTCTCCACAATGCAGAAGAGAGAAGCCTGAAGAAGCGTGAAAGGGGAGGTCTCCATGCCTTCTCTCTGCAGCCACGGAGCATGGCGATAGGCCTGAGAAGAGGTTTAAATCTCACCACCAGCTCAAGGTTGACTCAGCCTTCCATCCTTCCAAGATGTGTAAAATGAGGACCCAGATTGCTGGGGTCAATATGCTGATTTTGTAAACCACTTAGACCAGTGAAGGAGGACCTATGGTGTGGGTGCCATAGGTGGCATACGGAGTCATATCTGCTGGCACACAAGCCATTGCCCTAGCTCAGCTCCAATATGCATGTGTCTGATTTTTGGCTCGCGCAGATGGTTCTGGGAGGGCGTTTTTGGCTTCCAGAGAGCCTCCAGGGGATGGGGGAGGGTGTTTTTACACTCCTGCAGTTCCAGGGAAGCCTTTGGAGCCTGGGGAGGGCAAAACATGAGCCTACTGGGCCCACCAGAAGTTGGGAAACAGGACCTTTCTGGCCTCCAGAGGGCCTAGGGGGTTGGAAGCTGTTTTCACCCTCTCCAGGCATGAAATTATGGGTGTGGGCACTTGCGCATGTGCAATAGCACATGCGCACATGCTTTCGGCACCAAAGGAAAAACAGATTCACCATCACTGGCTTACAGAGTGCTGTAAAAGCACTATGAAGCGCATATAAGTCTAAATGCTATAAAATGCTATAAATGGTCTGGTAGGGTCCCTGTGACACGAAATGCTCCAGCTGTCAAGGAGCAGACCCAGTAATGAGCAGCCAAATTTTTTTACTGCCACACTGTGGGTGTGGCTTATTTTGTGGGTGTGGCTTGATGATCATGTGACTGGGTAGGAGTGGCTTGCCAGACATGTGACCAGGTGGGAGTGGCTTGAACGATCATCATCGTTCAAGTGAACTGTTATTGCCGCACAATGCCTTGTCTTCTCAGCTGTGGGCCAAGTGAGGGCTTTGCAAGGGGAATTAGACTGCAGCCCAGACTACTTCGGCATGGGGCAGCTCTCCTGGCTTTGGGAGGTGGCCACGTGAGGCTGGAGGGGAGCCGGGCAGGAGAGAGGGAAGCTCATCCAAGGCCAGGAATGAGGAAAGAGGGGAAAAACGAGGAGCACGCAGCAGCAGCAGCAGAAGGAAGGGGAAAAAAGGAAAGCAGAGCTGAGACCGGTAATCCAGGAAGTTACTGCTGCCGGTCAGCTGGAGCTGTGCATGCACCTTCATTTCCGCTGGTGGAACTGTGTTCCACCCCGTCCTGCCTGCTGCCCACCCCTGAGCAGACCCCTCTCATTTTCCCCTTCTCCTTGTGAGCTGGATTGTTGGGCTGGTCTTGAGGGCAACAAAGCAAGTTCTGGAGGTTACTCATGGTCAGGACTGCTATGATTCAGCTCTGCTATGGTGCATGCGCTGGAAGGATTGTCCAACTTGCCATCTTGGGCTAGGTCCCCCCCTCTCTGAGTCTTTTTAATGAATCTCCCTAACAACTCATCGATTCCATTTTCCATGTTGGAAACAGAAACGCTCTCTGGCATATGAACCAAATTCTCCATTTGAAGTTCTAAGTATTCAAAGATGATAATTTTGTAGGGAAAAGGAATCAACAACCACTCAGTAGGGGAACTTTGTTAAATTAACTTTCAAACATTATTAGTTTTTATAGCATAAAAACCCCCAACACAACTAGAAGGCCCCACATCTTTATTTCCAAAGAAACCTTGCATTCATGAGAAGAATTCAAAAGACTTTAGGAGAAGCTTTACATTAGCAGCAAGATATTTGCCTCCTGTAGTTGAATCCTTGTAGCGATTCTGGACCCTTGTACAATGCACTTACTGACACACTGTGTTACAAACCAGTGCATCAGGCACACACTTACCCCCCCTCCAATGACATGTGATCTTAATATCCCTGAGAATAAACCTATTATGCCTTGTAGATCACACTATATGGCTTAGCAAGTTAGGGAAACCCAGGCAATTGCGATTTTGTCAATACTGTAAACCATGGTTAAGCAAATGGCTGACAATAGCCACTCTGTAAACTGAGACCCTGGAATTTAATCCTAATTCTTCCTATGAGAAACTTGGTCTAGGGCCAGCGGTAGGCAAAGTTGGCTCTTCTATGACCTGTGGACTTCAACTCCCAGAATTCCCGAACCTACCATGCTAGCTCAGGAATTCTGGGAGATGAAGTCCACACGTCATAGAAGAGCCAACTTTGCCTACCCAGGGGTGGGCTACTGCCCGGACCGGGTGGGGGGAATGCAGTGGGGTAGCGAAAATGGAGCTCCACCCCAGAACACCCAATTTGATGCACTGAAAGATGTTGAAACAAAATGCATAAGTCACGCCCATAGTGTCATAGTAAAAATTTTGGTAGCCCATCACTGTGCCTACCACAGGTCTAGGCAAATAATGTCAGCTATAGTATGTCATGGAGTAAACACACAATGTCAGTTGCATCAGTCAACTAATGTGATGTCTACAGGATATACATGAAGTTGCTGTGATCTCTGGATGCTCCTATCCCTGCCTCCTCCACATCTCCCAAACTAGTCCAGAGCTTCATGTTTTGGAGACTAAGCCTTTAACCTAATATGCCAAGAAGTAAAGTTTATTGAAGTTAAAAAAAACACTAAGCAGATCAATAAAAGCTTAAGATAGAGCAGTTAATAAGCATGCCAGCACAACTTGTAATAGGTAGTCCTGTGTGCACAGCTGGATCACATGAAGTTGGCCAGAGATGGAGTCACTGAGATCCTCCCAGAGGATTCTGGGAGAGCAAAAGGTAGCTAACTGCAAGCTGCAAAGAACTAGGACTTTGCACAGCAGATCAAGATAGCAGCCTTGGGACTTAGTCAGTGAGAGCATCTGCGTAAAACTAAAGGATTCTTACAACTAAAAATCAATAGCTGAAAGTCTGCAAGATTTGCATCTGCACAAATCCTAAAGAGCAACAAAATCGTGCGGAAAGAGGCCAGCATCTTGGTGACCTGCAAGGTGCATACTATGCTTGTACTCCTGCCCGTGAAAGACTCAAATTATACCTGACCGAGAGCAAACTGATCAGATTGTTAGAGGAGAGAGTGAAAGCTCTAGAGTAGTGGTGGCGAACCTATGGCACAGGTGCCACTAGTGGCATGCGGAGCCATATCTGCTGGCACGGGAGCCGTTGCCCTAGCTCAGCTCTAATGTGCATGCATGTGTGTGCCAGCCAGTTGATTTTTGGCTTGCACAGATGCTCAGGGGGATGTGGGAGAGTGTTTTTACCCTCCTCTGGCTCCAGGGAAGCCTTTGGAGCCTGGGGAGGGCGAAACACGAGCCTACTGGGCCCACCAGAAGTTGGGAAACAGGCCATTTCTGGCCTCCAAAGGGCCTCTGTTTTCGCCCTCCCCCAGCATTAATGAGTGTGGTCACTTGTGCATGCACAATAGCGTATATGCACACTCTTTCAGTCCCTGAGGAAAAAAAGGTTTGGCATCACTGCTCTAGAGGCACATCCATCCACTCTGCATCTCACCCAGGAAAATGAGAAATACCTCAGAAAGGACAAATCTATTCAAAGTAAGGCAGCAAAGAAGAAACAATTACAAGGAAAAATGGTGGCATGTCAATCAGAGGACCCCCCAAAACACCCGAGAACCCAGGAAGACTGTTCACACCACTGGAGTTGAACCATTTCATGGCCTCCCCTGGAAGCAAAGACACAGACAGCTGCAGCTGGGTCTTCATCAAATGCTCCATAAGAGGAAGAAAACTGGCTCAGACTGTCACAAAGAGGAAGAGTCTACCATGGTTCCCCGAAAATAAGACTTGTCCTGATAATAAAGCCAATGGGGCTTTTCAGGACATGCATTGAAAGAAGCCCCCTCCCAATATTTCCCTACTTTCCAGGGAAAGGGGGCGTAACATGCCCCATGCACCCCACACACCCTTAACAAGCTGTATTGCTCACTGCCCTCTGTTGCCCATTTGTTCCAAGCCCCCCACCCTTTCCTTGGAGAGAGAGAAAATAACCAAAATGCCAGAAATAACCGCCTGCAAAAGTTTCTTTCAATATTGATTGATTGATTGATTGATTGGATTTGTACCATATACATATCTAAAAATCCAATTAATATACTAAAAAACTTTTAAAACTCTAATAAGATTTAAAACCACTCATTCCCATTCACACAGCAAAACATACTACTGTATACTCGTCGGCCAGGGGGCAAGGGTCTAATGGCCCCAAGCCGGGCGGCATAAATAGGTCCTTAAACTTTTACGGAAGGTGAGGAGGGTAGGGGCAGTGCAAATCTCCAGGGGGAGCTGATTCCAGAGGGCTGGGCCCCCCACAAAGAAGGCCCTTCCCCTAGGTTCCGCCAAGCAACATTGTCTAGTTGACGGGACTTGGAGAAGGCTGACTCAATATGCAAGAAGGAAGAAGGAAGTCAAGGAAATGATCAGTCCATTAATGGGAGAAGATGCAAGAAAGTGGAGGGGGCAGCAAGAGGAAACAACAATTGCTCAATTCCTTCTCTCCGTTTGTCTTTACACAAAAGGGGAAAAGAGTCCAATCTGCAAAAATAACCTGTGTGGGAGACAGAACAGGGATGCAGGTCAAAATAGGCAAGGAATTAATAACAGGACATCTGCTTTGGACAGGTTCAGATCTCCAGGGCCAAATGGATGACATCCTGAGAGATGGAAGGAGCAGGCAGATGTCATCTCAGAACGATGGAACATTCTCAACTTTTATGTGCAGTGCGTTGATGGAATAAAACTCCAACACATTTGGTCATGCAAACATGGCCAGTGTGAGACTTGATGGAAGACTCAACTGTTTCCATAATCTCATGCCTGTAGAAAGATTGGATGCAATCCACACGGGAACTAGAAAATAGCCAAGCTTATTTGTGTACAGCACAAGTCAGCACACTCACTTCAGTACATTGGGTTAAACAACAATATTGTGCAAACACAGATATTTTTTTTTCTGATGAGGAAGTCTAAGCCAGTTGAATGAATAAGGAATTTGTCTGAAATTCTTGCTGAAAGATTTTGTCAATTGAAGGACAGGCTGAAACGCTTCAAGACTGTGTTTCAAGAGAGTCTTCAGAGACCCATCTGAAGAACTGAAAGAAGACATCTAACCTAACTTTAGGCAACATTATCAAGCCAATGTGAAGCATCCAGTGCACATCTAAAAACTCTTTTCTGAGATTGTACTATTGGAGGTTGGCCAAGAACCCCTCATCCCTGTCAACTGTGCAGTTGGTGAATCTAGAAAAAGAACCTCCTGGGACATTATTTTATCAAGAGTATAAACTTATAAAATATAAAGTATAAAATAATGCACTTGGGGAAAAGGAATCCTCAATCTGAATATTGTATTGGCAGTTCTGGTTTAGCAAAAACTTCAGAAGAGAAGGATTTATGGGCAGTGATTTTTGACAGGTGAACAGTGCGGTCAGGTGGTAGGGAAAGTGAGTAGAATGCTTGCCTGCATAGCTAGAGGTATAACAAGTAGGAAGAGGGAGATTGTGATCCCGCTGTATAGAGCGCTGGTGAGACCACATTTGGAATACGGTGTTCAGTTCTGGAGACCTCACCTACAAAAAGATATTGACAAAATTGAACAGGTCCAAAGACAGGCTACAAAAATGGTGGAAGGTCTTAAGCATAAAACTCATCAGGAAAGACTTCATGAACTCAATCTGTATAGTCTGGAGGACAGAGGGGAAAGGGGGACATGATCAAAACATTTAAATATGTTAAAAGGTTAAATAAGGTTCAGGGGAAAAGTGTTTTTAATAGGAAAGTGAACACAAGAACAAGGGGGCACAATCTGAGGTTAGTTGGGGGAAAGATCAGAAGCAACATGAGAAAATATTATTTTACTGAAAGAGTAGTAGATCCTTGGAACAAACTTCCAGCAGACATGGTTGGTAAATCCACAATAACTGAAATCAGCTGGAATCAGCTCCCCCTGGAGATTCGTACTGCTCCCACCCACCTCGCCTTTCGCAAGAGACTAAATACTCATTTATGTCATCAGGCTTGGGCTGATTATATCTTGGCCCCTGGCTAATGAATGATCATATGATTGTTGTACGAATGGGTGTGATTGATTTTAATATTTGGGATTTTAGATAGCTATTTAATTTTTAACTTAATTGGATTAGCGCTATTGTAATTTACTGTTTTTATGTGTTGTAAGCCGCCCCAAGTCTTCCAAGAGGGGCGGCATAGAAATTCAATTAATAATAAATAAATACTGGAACATCTGCTCAGCATGTCCTTGAGATGGAAGCAATGTCTCACGAGAACTGCTTGGATGCCATTCCCACTACCCTTGAATTCCATTCCACCCCCTCCCTATCATTGTCAAAATGAAACAACAATAAACATTACTTACAACTCCATTACTGCTGCATTCCCTTTTGGGGCTGTTGTGGATATCTAGTGTGAAACATTTTAACTAAACTAGCTGCCATAACATCTGGAGCAGTCACCCACTCAGCCTCTCCTAATGGGTAGCCTTTCCACAGTATTAGATATTAAAATTTTCCCCTGTAGTATCCGGAGTCGAGAGAATCCTTTTGATCTCATAGTTCTCCTCTCCCTTAACTAGGATGGGAAGAGGAGGTGGTCTCTGATTGGCCTCAAGTTAGATCACTGAAATGGTTTTAAAAGACTGCAATGAAATACTGGATGAACTTGCCTGAGGCTTTGGCAATTTCAGCTCCATCGTCACTGGATGCACCATCCGAATGCTCTGCAAAGGCCAGAGGTGTGCTCGCCCCCTGGCTCTGAGTGCTAGCAGAGTCCGGCATAGTTTTGCTACTGCCACAGGTGCACCTGCGTGTCCGCGCGTGATTTCTCTATCTGCCCAGGTGTAGTAGCAGAATTGCGCTGGACTCCGCTAGCATTCAGAGCCACGGGGGCGAGCACACATCACCTTAGCAGCCCACCACTGGGAAAGGCCCTATGTATTTGGGACCTGTTTGCAAGGCTGCCTCAGGTTTAGATACTTGGTGGATAAATACACTTTATCCTCCACTCTAAATTCCCTTTTCTGATCTCTTTGCCTTTCCTGGCTTTCCCTAGTGCTTCATGCACGGCAGGCCACGGGTCTTTTAGACAGTGATGGGCTACCAAAATTTTTACTACCACACTGGGTGCGTGGCTTATGCATTTTGCTTCAACATGGAGCTCCATTTTCGCTATCCCACTGTGTTCCCCCACATCTGGGCAGTAGCCCACCCCGGATTATCTACTATATAAAGTGCATGTATAAATACGCACGCACAGCTCTTTGAAAAGTATATACATTCAACCTCATTTACTAGGGAAAACATGCCCAGAACCCAGAAGGGGGAAAAAAATATCAAAATTTTACTACCGGTACTGCGTATCTGACCAAAATTTTGCTACTGGTACTGCGTACCTGACCATACCTGTAGGAGCCCACCACTGCTTTTAGAGTATCCATCTAGTCAGCTAACGACACTGAGGTTGGAGCTTTCTGTGGGAGCTCTGTCATGGTTACAGTTTTTCTCCATCACACCAACTTTTTAAGCTACGGGATACCCTCTAAAGTCATACAAGTTGTGCATATAAAGTAAAGTAAAAACTGTCAGCACTCAACCCTGGTCTTACAGCCAATGATAGAAATACTGTATTTGAAACAGAGTATATGTGGCAGTGGTGGTTTTTCAGTCAATAATACAGACCAACATATAGTAAATGTATTATTTACAAGATATACAATATCACATAATATTATACACTAAATATAATAATACATAATACATACAGAGCAATATCATTTACCACAAAGCAATACCCTTTAATCAGTAATGGGCAGCCAAAATTCTGTGGGTGTGGCTTAATGGTCACGTGACTGGGTAGGAGTGGCTTGCTAGTCATGTGACCAGGTGGGAGTGGCTTGAATAATAATCATCATTCAAGTGAACTGTTAAGTCCTCGACTTACAACCTTGTCAATTGTAAGTGTCACTCACTGGGATGACAATTTGTGTCGCGTTTCCCACACTCTCCTTCCTGGATTGCCCTCCCCCCTGCCTCAGGCTGGGTAGCTAGGCAACGGGTGCTGCCAGAAGCATAAATGCTGGCGGCGCCACTTCCACCCACGTCTTCTGCATGCACCTCAGGCAGGAGATGGCAGCGTGAGGCTGGAGGGGAGCCGGGCAGGAGAGAGGGAGCTCAGACGCAGCAACAGCAGCAGGGAAAAAAAGGAGAACCGAGCCGAGACCAGTAATCCAGGAAGTGACAGCCGCTGATCATCTGGAGCTGCGCACACATCTTCATTTCTGCAGGTGGAACTGTGTTCCACCCCATCCTGCCTGCTGCCCACCCCTGCCTTTAATACATAGTAGGTACATTAGACCAAGCAGCACACAGCAATTACATATATCCTCTTATTTCCACACAGCAGGTACATATACTATTATGCACATTGCAACATAGTATACAGTGGTACCTCTACCTAAGAATGCCTCTGCTTAAGAACTTTTCTAGAAAAGAACCGGGTGTTCAAGACTTTTTTGCCTCTTCTCAAGAACTATTTTCCACTTATAAACCCAAGCCTCCGAAACTGTAACTGGAAAAGGCAGGGAGAAGCCTCCGTGGGGCCTCTCTAGGAATCTCCTGGGAGGAAACAGGGCCGGGAAAGGTGGGGAGAAGCTTCCGTGGGGCCTCTTTAGGAATCTCCTGGGAGGAAACAGGGCCGGGAAAGGTGGGGAGAAGCCTCCGTGGGGCCTCTCTAGGAATCTCCTGGGAGGAAACAGGGCCTCCACCCTCCCTCTGGTTTCCCCAATCGCACACATTATTTGCTTTTACATTGATTCCTATGGGAAAAATTGCTTCTTCTTACAAACGTTTCTAATTAAGAATTTGGTCACAGAACGGATTAAGTTCACAAGTAGAGGTACCACTGTACATTGTTTAGCATTGATGTTTTATGTGTATTATATGTTTGTGATATGTGCATTCATTTAGATATGTTAGACAATTATATATATTTTTTCATTTATGTATGTTTTAAGGTGGAGAAAAAAATGAAAAAAAATCTTTATACCCAGAATGTGTGAGTCAATCTTGACCCCCCCCCCCACTCCCCAAACAGCTTTGGGCAAGCAAGAACCCAGATTTGGTGGCCCCACAAAGGTCTGACTCCAGGATGTTATTGCAAGGCAGCTGGCAGGAGAACCGAGTTCAAGGCACGAGCACAATCAGGAGTCACACGATCCTTCCTCACTTCTCCAGGCCAGTTGGACGTTGAGCCATTTCTCTTAGGAGTAGTTTGGGTGGAGTGGGAAAAACAGAGAAGCTGTCTTGCCCTGGCCAGAATAACATTCTCCTGACAAGACATTTCCCCAGAGAGATGAGATGAAATGCACGGAGAAGGGAACAACAGCCTTGGCCTTTTAATGATTTCCTTGTTTTTGTTTCAACGTTCAGTACTGGCACAGACACCGATTTTCCATTTCAAAAATCTGCCGCTTGCTGGAGAGAAGCACTCTTGCACTGCTCAGAAGCCCTTTGCTCCTTCTATCTAGTAAAAATGTCACATCACAACGTTTTCCTGCACATGGAGGCACCAATTTCTAGAACAGTATGGAAAACAAAACCAGCTTTTTGTTGCTGCCAAGATAAGAGCCTCGGTGGTGCAGTGGTTAGAGTGCAGTACTGCAAGCTACTTCTGCTGATCACCAGCTGCCCGCAGTTTGGCAGATGGAATCTCAGAAGGCTCATGGTTGACTCAGCCTCCAATCCTTCCAAGGTCGGTAAAATGAGGACCCAAATTGTTGGGGGCAATATGCTGACTCTCTGTAAACTGCTTAGTGAGGGCTGTAAAGCACTGTGAAGTGGTATATACAAGGGTCACCCAGAAAGTAATGCACCATATTTTTTTTTCTTCAACAATTATTTATTGAACACAATGAAACTTACACACAAGAAAAAAGGATGTATCTTCTATGCTCCCTATTTTTCCACGTAATCTTCATCCTGTTTTATGGCCTTCTTCCAGCGAGACACAAGGGCGTGAATGCCCTGTCGGTACCACTCCTTGTTCTAGTCTGAAAATCTTGGAGCTCTGCCGAACTGTCTTCTAATGGCCTCACCCTCTGTGCCCAGCGACTAACCGTAGTTCTGTTGACTGCAGATTCTCCATAAACTGTACACAAACATTTGTGAATGTTCCCAAGTTTCTTTCTCCACAGTGAGAAATTCAATGACGACACGCTGCTTGCAACGTACATCACTTACAGACGCCATTTCAAAACACTGCTGCAGCTACGCTATCTGAAGAAACACAAAATTGACACATGCACTCCTGACAATTAAAATAAAGTACTGTACTGTATATTTATAAAATAAAGTTTTGAATTTGTACCATTACCGTAGGCTGAGGAAAAAAAATGTGGTACATTACTTTCTGAGCGACCCTCGTAAGTCTAAATGCTAATGCTAAATGCTAAAGAAGAACCAAGTTTTCCTTTTCTTGTCCAGCAGGTAAGGCGAACATGGGTTGAACTTAGAATCATAAGGCTGGAAGAAATCTTGGAGATCTTCTAATACAATCCTCTGCCAAGGCAGGAGACCTAATTCCATCCTGGACAAACCTCAACATTGTTTTTTGAAAGTCTCCAGTGATGGAGCCTCCACAACTCTGATAAGCTGTTCCATCGATTGTTCTCACTGTTGAGAAATTTCTCCATAGTTCAAGGTTTGGATCTCTCTTTAATGGGCTTCCACCCATTGATTGTTGTCTTACGCTAAGGTTCTTTGGAGAGTAAGTTGGCCTCTTCTCATAAGAACCTAAGAAGAGCCGTGCTGAGTGAGGCCAAAGCTGATCAAGTCCAGCATTCTGTGTCACAGTGGCCCCACCAATTGTCCATGGGGATCTTGAGCAGAAAGAGAAGGCAAAACCCTCCCTTTCCCTTGAGCCCCAACAAATTGTACTCAAGTGACCAAGGCATTGCAAACTGCTTTCATAAGGGAGGTGCTCCATTTCCTTGATCATTCTGGTTGCCCTTTTTTGCACCCTTTTTGCCCTTTTCTCTAAGACAATCCCTCAAGTACTGGAAGACAGTTATCATGTGTCCCCCTCATCCTTCACTTCAATAGCCTAGCTCCCTTAAACATTGTTCATCAAAACCTTTAGACACCAGATCCCTTAACATCTTCCTTGTTCTATGTACACTTTCCAGAGCCTCAGCATTTTTCTATCATGGTGACCAGAACCAGACTCGGTAGGCCATAGGTGGCACTCCCTGGGCTGTGTTCTATAACTTCTGCTGCGTGGGCCAGGATTTGTACATAGAATTCTTTATCGGCCAAGTGTGATTGAACACACAAGGGATTTGTCTTTGGTGAAGATGCTCTCAGTGTACATAAAAGAAAAGATACATTTGTCAAGAATCCTGAGGTACAACACTTAATGATTGTCATAGGGGTCAAATAAACAATCAGGAAACAATCAATATTAATAACATAGCCGCCCAGAGTCTGCGGAGAGGGGCGGCATACAAATCTAATAAATAATAATAATAATAATAATAATAATAATAATAATAATAATAATAATAATAATTTTTAAAAAGGATTTGTTCATCCAAAGTGACTATGCCTGTACTATAGGCTGCCTGGATCCCTACAACTAGCTGGTGCAGGGGTAGGCAAAGTTGTCTCTTAGCATTTAGATTTATACACTGCTCAAAAAAAATAAAGGGAACACTTAAACAATACAATATAACTCCAAGTAAAGCAAACTTCTGTGAAATCAAACTGTCCACTTAGGAAGCAACATTAATTGACAATCCATTTCACCTGCTGTTGTGCACATTCAACTTTGTATAGAACAAAGTATTCAATGAGAATATTTCATTCATTCAGAACTAGCTTGTGTTATTTGAGTCTTCCCTTTATTTTTTTGAGCAGTATACTGCTTCACAGTGCTTTACAGCCCTCTCTAAGCAGTTTTATAGAGAGTAAGAATCTTGGCCCCAACAATCCGAGTCCTCATTTTACCGACCTTGGAAGGATGGACGGCTGAGTCAACCTTGAGCCTGCTGAGATTCCATATGCCAAACTGCTGGCAGCGGGTGATCAGCAGAAGTAGCTTGCAATACTGCACTCTAACCACTGCACCACCGAGGCTCTTCTATGACTTGTGGACTTCAATTCCCAGAATCCCTAAGCCAATCATGATAGCACAGGAATTCTGGGAGTTGAAGTCCACATGTCATAGAAGAGCCAACTTTGCCTACCCCTGGGCTAGTCTAAAGTTCTATCACTCTACTAAACAAATAATTCCCTCAACACAGTCAACTTTTTATTAAGTTTGCACTTCTATTTCTACTATTTTTTTCTCATCATTCTTATCACCCTTTTCCTTCCACTTAGGACTGTATGACTGCAACTTGTTGCTTGTATCCTTAAGTTTTTATTAATATTGATTGTTTTCTCATTGCTTATTTGACCCCTATGACAATCATTAAGTGTTGTACCACATGATTCTTGACAAATCTATATTTTCTTTTATGTACACTGAGAGCATCTGCACCAAAGACAAATTCCTTGTGTGTCCAATCGCACTTGGCCAATAAAGAATTCTATTCTATTCTATTCTTATTCTATTCCTATTCTATTTGTAGCTGTTGCCTAGCAACTTGGGTTGCCTGGCTCAGTTGCCTAGGAACAGCAGCACCTACTGCATGAACATGGCTGCTCCAGTGCTCCTGGCTTTGAGGGAGAGGTGGCCCAGGACGAAAGGCTGTAACTGTGCCGTGGGGTCAAGGCCGACTAGGCCTGGGGGGGGGGGATGGTATCCAGCATCCACTGGTAAAATCGTGACTGTTGACACTAAATATGAAAGCAATTAATACGAACACTTCCCACGTGGTGAATCATTAGAAGTACAGCACACATGAAGGGTTCATCCTTAACTCAAGCCCTCCCCCCCCACCAGCCCATTGTGGAACTTTCATATGTCAAGGTGCCAGCCAGCATCCAAGATCAGAGTCCGAGTCAAAGTACTCCTCTAAGTTCTGATTTATTGCCAGAGCCATCCTGGCACCCACACTGGGAAACCTGAATCTGAGTTTCCCACCCAATTGAAAGTTCACATCCCTTGTCCTCCACCCACAAACTTGTCACATTGCTCACTCAGATTGTGCCACCATGGCAAGTTCTCCTTCCACTTCTGCCCATGGGTGGTCATAGGATGGCCTTGAACCACACGAAAGAATGCTTTGTGGCTGCATCTGTTCCTTCCTGAAAACCACCCCCCACCAAATTCCCATAAACATCAGGCCTTCTATAGATAGTGTGGTAAGCCATTAATTCTGCACCAACTTCTGCACTGGCTTGACAGGGGGCCTCCCCTCAAGAAAAAAGCATATCCTGCAGTGGAGAGAGATCACTGGTTTCGCTTCTTCTGTCCAATATGGATTTATTCACTCTTGATAAAATAACATCCAAGAGTTTATTTTTTCTGGATTCACCAACTGGACATTGACATTAAACCAGCTCTTAAGTAGCAGCCTTCCTGGACCTCACCAGGAGGTTGGCAGTTTCAAGATGTTGGCAACCAACAAAGGAGTGGAAGGGGAGGGCAAAGCCAGGGGAAGCTTCCTCTCAAGACCCCAGCAGTGGCCCGAGCTGAAGCTGGGATTGTTTGGGGGGGTGGCTGGCACATGAAAATCACCCCTCCAAAGGTCCCATAAACATCAGGCCTTCTATAGATGGCAAGCTGTTAATTTACCACCAACCTTTGCTATTCCCTCTTCCCAGCATTTTTACCCTTTTCATCAATAACATGGTTGCTATTCCCCTCAGTGGGAAGCTGCCAGTTCCCACCCTGGTCCCCTTGGCTGGGCCACAGCACAGGCCGGCGCCTGCTTCCCAGGGAGGCCAGAGGAAGGCCAGGCAATTCTCCCAGGGCTCCTGGTGCAAATCTGACAAATAAATGACGGTGACTTCCGTTCCAAAAGGAGCTGGAACAAGGTTTTTAGACAAAGTTCTGCAGCATTTTGACCTCCTGCCAGACCCAACTCTGAGCAGGGAGCCCGGCAAGGGCTCAGGGCACTGTCCGCTTCACTCCTTCCTTTCCTTTGGGTACCACACTTTGCCCCCGCCATGCCAGGCTCCACTTTCGTGCATCCCTGGTAGCCAGTGAAGGCCTGCAAAATATTTTGCTACCAGTGGGCATGGGTTATTTTGTGGGTGTAGCTTGCTACCCATGTGACAGGAGGGAGTGGCTTGATGATCATGTGATGGGGGTGGTGGCTTAAAGGTCATGTGATTGGCTTAAAGATGGCTACCTTGATGTCACTCACGTCGAGGGTTTGGGTTAGAGTGCCTGGCCTCTCCTGGCCTCAAAGAGTTACAATTCCCCTATCTATTTACTGTTACTGAGCATCCACAATACAGTGATCCCCCGCTCGTTGCGAGGGTTCCGTTCCAGGACCCCCCGCAACGAGCGGGTTTTCGCGAAGTAGCGCTGCGGAAGTAAAAACACCATCTGCGCATGTGCAGATGGTGTTTTTAACTTCCGCAGCGCTAGCGAGGAGCCGAAGATTGGGGGGCGGCGCGGATGTTTTAAAACGTCGCCGCCGACATGGGGGGCTTGCTAGCACCCCCCCGAACCCCCAACCTGGGTTTGGGGGGGTGCTAGCAAGCCCCCCATGTCGGCGGGGATGTTTTAAAACACCCGCGCGGCTTTCCAATGAGTCCCGAAGACAAACGCGGAAGTTTGCCGTTTGTTTTCGGGACTCATTGGAAAGCTCCGATCGTTTTAAAACAGTTGCGCCATTCTCCGCTGACTCCTGGCGAACTTCCCCGCTTTAGGAGTCAGCGGAGAACGGCGCGCCTGCTTGGCTTCGCTCGCCGCTGCAGCCAACGCGCGCTACGATCTTCCGGGCCAGCCAGGCTCAGTGACGGAAGGCAGCCGCTTGGCCCGGGATGCTGGGCCGAGAGGAGCCGGGCTTGATCCGCTGAGCCTGACTGGCCCGGAAGAACGTAGCGCGCGTTGGCTGCAGCGGCGAGCGAAGCCAAGCCGGCAGCAATTTCGCCGCCGCTGCAGCCAACGCGCGCTACGATCTTCCGGGCCAGCCAGGCTCAGCGGATCAAGCCCGGCTCCTCTCGGCCCAGCATCCCGGGCCAAGCGGCTGCCTTCCGTCACTGAGCCTGGCTCGCCCGGAAGATCGTAGCACGCGTTGGCTGCAGCGGCGGCGACATTGCTGCCGGCTTGGCTTCGCTCGCCGCTGCAGCCAACGCGCGCTACGATCTTCCGGGCGAGCCAGGCTCAGTCACGGAAGGCAGCTGCTTGGCCCGGGATGCTGGGCCGAAAGGAGCCGGGCTTGAAGATCGCAGCGCGCGTTGGCTGCAGTGGCGAGGGCTTGCGATGGAGGGTGGAGGAAGCGGCCATGGGAGGGCGAGCTGCCTCAGGGAGGAGGATTGGGCGGGACCAGGTGGGGGCTGGAATTTCTCCGCTGGGAAGAAGGGGCCAGGGCGAAGGGCGGGCGAGCGGCGAAGGGCGGGCGAGCGGGTGCTGGGGAGGGCTTCTCGCCCTCCCGCCAGCAAGAGGGGGAGCGAACGGCGTGGGCAGGCGAAGGGCGGGCGAGCGGCAGCGAGGAGTTTGCGTGGGCGGTGGGGAAACTCCTCGCTGATGCCAGCAAGAGGGGGAAGACCCAGGGAAGCCGCCCAGCAGCTGATCTCCCGGTTGCCATCTACGCATGCGTGCCCATAGAAAAAAAGGGTAGATGGTATTTTGACTTCCGGGTTGAAAAATCGCAAATTACCCTGTTCGCAATGGTCGGGGACGCAATAACCGGGGGATCACTGTATACTATTTAATTCTATGTATATATGCCATATGTGTACATATACATTACACACCGGCACACAAAAATATGCATTATCTACTATATAAACTGTATGTGTATGTACACACACAGAGAAAAGCACAGTTCTTCTAAAATTATACACATTCAACCTCACTGTGATAGGAAAAACATACCCAGAGTCCAGAAGAGAAAAAAAGAAAAAAAATTCAAAATTTTGTTACCGGTTCTGTGTACCTGACCTTACTTGAAAGAGCCCATCACTGCTGGTAGCTGAGGGCCGGTTTGGACCCCTCGTCCTCAGCTCAGAAGGCGCCCAGGCCTTGGAGTAGACGGGGTGTGTGCTGCCCTTCCAAAGGCAGCTGTCAAGCTGGTGCAGAAATTGGTGAAAAATCATTATCTATAGAAGGCCTGATGTTTATGGGAACTTGGGAGGGGGGATTTTCAGGAGGGAGCAGATGCAGCCTCAAAGCATTCTTTCGAGGGGTTCAAGGCCATCCTATGCCCATCCACCTGGGTGGAAGCAGAAGAAAGACTTGCCATGTTGACACAATCTGAGTGGGCAATGTGACAAATTCATGGGTGGGGGAGACAAGGGATGTGAACTTTCAACTGGGTGGGAAACTCAGATCCAGGTTTCCCAGTGTAGTTGTCAGGATGGCTCCGGCAATAAATTGGAATGAGGTGTACTTTTGACTTGGACTCTGATTTAGCTTGGATGCTACCTGGCACCTTGACAGCAGCGGGACCCAGACCGAGCTCCATGAGCCCTCCTGCCCGGCGACCCCTCCCGTCTAAGGGGCGGCAAGTGGAGGGCGGCCTGCCGTAGAGAGGCCAAGCCGGGAATCCGCCCGTCGCCTCCCAGGCCTGGATCTGCACCCAGGACGGCCGTACCCGGAGTCAGCTGCAAGGCCTGGGGGATGATGCGGCTTCCGTGCTTCGCCGGGTGCCGGCCGGACTCTGAGGCTCAGCTTCTCCCCCACCGATGACAGGCGAGGCCGGGGTCGCAGGCGTGGCCAGAGCCGCCCGGCCCTCGCTTCTTCCCGATCCCGCAGAGGGCCGCCTGCGACTTTAAGGGGGAGCGGCCGCAGGGGAGGAGGCGCCAGCCGCCGCCGCCGCAGCCACACAACGGGCGAACAAAGGGCCGGCCCGCCGGGGGAGGGAGGGACGGACGGACGGAGCCCGCGCCCCGCTCGCTTCCCTCAGAGCCGGCCCGGACGCAGCCGCCCATGCGGAGCCGCCGAATCGCCGCCCGCTCTGACAGGAGACTCCGCCGCCCGCCTCCGTCCCTCCGGCGCGGGATGCGAGGGGGCCGCCGGGGCTAAGCTGCCGGGGGGAGGCGGGGGCGGCGACCATGGGGCTGCCGGCGCTGGAGTTCAGCGACTGCTACCTGGACAGCCCGGCCTTCCGCGAGCGGCTCCGGTGCTCCGAGCAGGAGCTGGAGCGCAC
This sequence comes from Erythrolamprus reginae, assembly GCF_031021105.1. NCBI lineage: Eukaryota > Metazoa > Chordata > Lepidosauria > Squamata > Dipsadidae > Erythrolamprus > Erythrolamprus reginae. The sequence goes on from NC_091957.1 coordinate 32,587,423, forward strand.
CAACAAGTTCCTCAAGGACGTGGTCAAGGACGGCAACGCGCTTATCGGGGCCATCAAAAGTAAGCGGCGCCCCCCCGGGGTGTGTGTGTGTGGGGAGAGGCCGGGCGGGATGACGGGGCGGGTGGGTGGGATGGACGCCGCCGCATCCCCTTCGAAGATGGCGAGGGAGCGGCTGGCGGTCGCCTTCGTTCTGACTATGCGGTCTCCGTCCGGGGGGCGCCGCTGCTTCGATGGGAGGCCACGAGGAGATGCCGGGCTGCAACCACCTCCCCCCCCCACGGCAGCCCCCGGAGAGGCTTCCCCTCCATCACTGGCCGAGTGGGCCTCCAGAGAGGAGCTGGAACTGAGGGGCAAACCTTGGAGGGGCTGGGCTGGGCGTCCCAAGGAGCCCCGGTGGCTTCTTTGCCCAGCTTGTAGTGTCTCCTGAACCTGGCTCTTGGCGGTGGTTAAATCCTAGTTTAGGGTTTTTGGGAATCTGGCAAAATGTTGCTGGCGTGTATGTATGCATGCATACATGCATTCATATATGCATGCATGTATGTATGCATATATACATGCATGCATGCATGCATTAAATTAATTCAATTTGTATGCTACCCAACTACCTAGGGCAGTGATGGTGAACCTTTTCCCCCTCAAGTGCCGAAAGCGAGTGCACACACATTATCACGCCTGCCTGAGTGCGCACACCCACAATTCAGTTGTGCCCCCCTGGAGGCCCTGGAGGCCCATTTTCCAACTTCTGGTGGGCCAGTAGGCCCATTTTTCCCCTCACCAGGGTCCAGAGGCATCCCTGGAGCCTGGGGAGGCCAAGAATACCCCCCCACCCCCCCAGAGGCTCTCTGGAAACCAAAAATGCCCTCCCAGAGCCTCAGTATGAGCCGAAAATCAGATGGCCGGTGTGCACATGCATGCTGGAGCTGAATTAGGGCAGCGGCTTGTGTGCTGGCAGATATGGCTCTGTGTGCCACCTGTGGCACCCGTGCCATAGGTTCGCCATCACTGCCCTAGGGACTCTAGGCGGCATACAAATTTTAAAATGTCTGTTCTGCAAAGCTCAGTTAAGGCACCAAGCTGTGCAAGGGTTGTGGCCCCCCATGGCTCGGTGATGCCAGCAGGGGGGCTTTGTGGACAAGTGAGGTCATGGCCTCGGGCCTTAATAGTTCTTGTTTGGAAATATGTACATTATGTAACTTCATGAGCTGCATCTTAACATATACATATTAACAGAAGGGACCTTGCAGATCATCTAGTCCAGTGTTTCCAAAACTTTTGACATATATGTACCCCTTCTATAATTTTTGTAACGCTTAGTACCACTCGTGAAAAAAAATGGATGTATTTTACTAACAATCAAAATATTTTTATTTTTTATTTTTTGGGTACATACACAAAATAATAATAAACGGAAAATAAAATTATTCATAGTAAAATATGAATAAAAGTTATATTATAAATAACATTTATTTGGATCAAACTCCCAAATGGTACTCGAGCTTAGAGGCGACGGTATATCCAAACTCAAGAGAACTAAACAAAATGTTAAATTATTATCAAACATTAGAAAAAAATGGGGAATTAAAAACTAGGGAACAATTAGAAGAAATTGGAATCAAAATCGACTGGTGGGCGTATAACGTAATTAAATCAAAATATCAAGAAGGGAAAAAGAAGGAAATACAAATAAAAGAGATAGAATTAGATAAGATAATTTTAGGCCAAGAAAAAAAAATGATTTCCAAAATATATAAATATATGCTACACTATAAAATGGAGGAACACATCGTTAAAAATAGTATACATAGTTGGGGCAAAAATTTTGGTTATAGCATAAATTTAGATAAGTGGGAATCAATTTGGACCAAAAACTATAAATTAACAAAATCTACAGCTTATAAGGAAAACATATACAAAATGTATTATAGGTGGCACCTTCCACCGGCAACATTAGCCAAAATGTATAAAGGAACAAGCCCAAAATGTTGGAGGTGTAAAAAAATGGGGACATACTACCACATTTGGTGGACCTGCTCAAAAATGAAAAAATTCTGGAACAAAATGCAGAATTGGATAGAAGAGATTTTACAAATGAAGATAAATAAAAAACATGAAGCCTTTCTCCTGGGAATTATAGATCAAAAAATTGAAAAAAACAAACACTACTTATTAATTCATATATTGACAGCAATTAGAATAACGATAGCTCAAAATTGGAAGCAACCCGAACCACCTGAAGACGATTTGATAATTAAAAAAATATTAGACTGTGCTGAATTTGACGCACTAACAATTAAATTAAAAAATAAAGAGGATTCCGAACACGATAAAACCTGGATACATCTTTATAACTGGTTTAAGAAAAGAAATAAAATTCAAAAGAAAAAATCAAATTAACAATACTTTATATCCTTTTCATTACATAGAAAAAAAAATACAAAAGACATATATACAAAAAACCTTTTTATAAAAAAAGATCTGTATGACATTAAAGAAATTGAATATGAATAAAAGAAGGCGGATAAGAAAGAATTAAATGATTTAAAGAACAGTGACAACCTACAAGAGAAAATGGTATACGCTGAGGACACAATATGCTTCACCAGAAAATAATTTAAAATCAAAAATCATTCAAAACTTACCTCTTGAAGGGAATACAAGTACAAATATTATAAAATATGCTAAGTGAATAGTTACTGTTATTAATGTACTTAAATAAGCAATTAGATCTTTTTTTAAAGAATATTTTTGTTTGTTTGTTTGTCATGTTTGTTTGTTCGTTTATTTGTTACGCGTTGATTTAGCCTTGTATTAATATAAAACATATATTGTATGTAAATGTGTATATATTTGTAATAAAAAATTTTAAAATCTAAAAAAAAAAAAAATGATAAGGGTGAAATTCTGCTGCGATGACAGATCATCATAATTTGGTTCCCTGGTTGTTAATTTTAATCTGAGATGAGGTTCCACGTCCAATAATCTGTTCCTTTTTTTCGACTTAATGTCTACAAATGCTGAAAAAGCAACTTCACATAAATATGAAGTTGGAAAAGGCAAGATGTATTTCAGACTTTTTTCTGAATGCATACCCCCACCAAACTCTTCCCGTACCCCTGGAGGTACACGTACCACACTTTGGGAAACACTGATCTAGTCCAACACCTGGCCCAAGCAGGAGAGCCTGCCTCTGCCTCTTCCTAGAATCAAACTCTCTCTGGCTCCTGGGGCAAAGGCCAGGATTGCAGAGAGGGATGGAAGGTGGCAGGGAGGTTTGTTGTGTGGGATATCAGTGGGGTTCCCTCTTGGACTTCTTGTTGGGCTAATTTGGCTTGTCTTCCCCTGGAAAGGGCTTCGTAACCTTTCTGCAGGAGCTTCTTAACCTTTCTCAGGTGGGTGACTGAGATATAGGTGCCCAGGAAGGCAACGGATGCATCCTCAGTTGGTGGAGCCAACCTTCTCCTGCTTGGACTGCACCGTTTTGGGGAATTGAGGCAGACATTCTTGCGTGCGTTGAATTCTAGGAACAGGACATTTTTCTGGAAATGTCTATTATTTCTCTGAGCATGGCTTTTATCTTTTCCTCTGGGAGAGTGAAGATTTTAGAGAAAAATGCCAATTTATACGTCAGAACGTATCACAGGCAGAGGTGTTTTATTCAAACATTGGTGTGAGAACCAGATCGTGGGACAGGTTTCTTGTTCCTGAATGATGAAAACTTTGGACTAGACCACATGTAAGGTCCCTTGCAACTCTGTTAATCTGCTACTGGAAAGAGAGATTTCTAAGCAGGATGAGCCCTTCCTGGAAAACAGTCCCAGGAGGTGCCATGCAGAAGGGATAGAGTAGACGTCTGTTGGAAGGTTTCTGCAGTGAGGCTGATGGGGCTCCTCTCTAGGGAAGGATAGACTCTCTATTTATGGGACTGTCTCCTGCCACATACCTCCCAGAGGTCTATTAGACTGCACAGAATTGGCTTCCTCCAGGTCCTGTCAACCAAACAATGTAGGGTCTTTTCTGTTGCTGCCTGGCTCTATGGAACCAACCCCCCCCCTCCCCGATGTCCGCATTGCTCCCACTCTACTGGGTTTTTGAAAAGCTGTTAAAACCTGGCTTTGTTGACAACAGGCTTGTGGGCCGTGAAGTTTTACATCAGACATGTTAAACGTGAATCATGTTTGGTATGTACGGTATGTTGCTAGATTGATTTGGGGTTTATTAGTATTGTTTTTTTATTGTTCTAAGCCACTCCAAGTCCTACGGGATTGGGCGGTATGGAAGTCAAATAAATGAAATTAAACTGCCCGGTTAAGAAGGGAGAATCCACCCCCAGCCAAACGGCTTTTTTACTGTTTAGCGCAGCGTTCGAGCGCTAAACAGGAAAAAAGCCGTTTGGCTAGGGGGTGGATTCTCTCTTCTTAACCGGGCAGTTGCCCCTTCTTTCTGTTTAGCGCAGCGTTCGAGCGCTAAACAGCAAAAAAGCGGCAACTGCCCGGTTAAGAAGGGAGAATCCACCCCCTAGCTAAACGGCTTTTTTCCTGTTTAGCGCTCGAACACTGAGCTAAACAGTAAAAAAGCCGTTTGGCTAGGGGGTGGATTCTCCCTTCTTAACCGGGCAGTTGCCGCTTCTTTCAAGCTGAAAGACGGCTGTCTTTCCCTAAGCCGCTTGCGCCCTCTTGTGGTGACCTGTCAGTCACCCGAGTATAAGTCGAGGTCGGGTTTTTCAGCCCATTTTTTGGGCTAAAAAACTCGACTTATACTCGAGTATATACGGTAGTAATAGCATTTAGACTTATATACCGCTTCAAAGTGCTTTCACAGCCCTCTCTAAGCGGTTTACAGAATCGGCCTCTTGCCCCCAACAATCTGGGTCCTCATTTGATCCACCTCGGAAGGATGGAAGGCTGAGTCAACCTTGAGCTGCTAGAGAGATTTGAACTACTAAACTACAGCTAACCTGACACTCATTCAGAATGAGCTGCGTGCAGATTTCTTGCGTTGTGTGTGTGTGTGTGTGTGTAAGAGTAGCCTTGTTGGATGCCAAGGGCATTTTAACCTGCTTCCATTTATCCAGATGTGGGTGAAATGGGAATGCTGGTCTTGCGGAGGCAACCCTCAGACATGGGTTCAGACACGGGCTAAGCTCTACTATGAATCACTTGCTTATGGCTGGAGACACCACAGACTGTAGAACCCGGTTTATGATTTAACACAATGTGTAGGCCCAGCCGTTTGTAGCTTATTCAGTAAACCATGGCTAAATAAACCAGGGTTCGTTCATGTAAAGCCAGCCCTATAGTGGGTGGGTCGATTGGAAGGCAGCTTGCTTCCCATCCCCCACACCCCCTTTCCACTCTCAAGGTTTCTCTTTCTTCCTCTCAGTTTTTCTGTGAGGTGGAAGTTACTCAGAGTTGCTAAGTACGGTCAGGTACGCAGAACCGGTAGAAAAATTTTGATTTTTTTTCTTTTTTTCCCTTCTAGGCTCTATGTATGTTTTCCATATCACAGTAAATGAGGTTGTATGTGGATAATTTTAGAAGAGCTGTGTGTGTGTGTGTGTGTGTGTGTGTGTGTGTACCTACATATACAGTTTATGTAGTAGATAATGTATATTTTTGTGTGCCTGTGTGTAATATGTATGTACACATATGGCATATATACACAGAATTAAATAGTATATTTTGGATGTTCAGTAATAGTAAATAGATAAGGAAATTGTATCTCTTGGAGGCGAGGAGAGGCCAGGCAGCCTAACACTAACCCTTGACGTGAGTGACGTCAATTAGACCACCTTTAAGCCAGTCACATGACCTTTGAGCCATCCCCGGTCACATGATCATCAAGCCACCCCCACTTGGTCACATGATCATCAAGCCACTCCCACAAAATAAGCCATGCCCACGAGTCTTTGGAGAGGGGTGGCATACAAATCTAATAAATAATAATAATAATAATAATAATAATAATAATAATAATAATAATGTGGTAGTAAAAATTTTTATATAGCTTCATGGCCAGTCCTGCCATTTCCAGGAAAGATTCGGGTGAGAGGTTTGAGCCAGATAAACCCAGAGGTGGTCTGTTAAGGTGGCAGCACGCGATTTCACTACCTGCCCAGGTGCAGAAGCATAATTGCGCTGGACTCCGCTAGCACTCAGAGCACACGTGACCGTTCCACCTTAGCAGCCCACCTCTGGAAAAATCCCAAGGAAGGGTGAGGAAAGGTGTGCAGATTTACTGGCATTTTGTATGCTGTCAGCCAGGTAGGAACACCGACTCGGGAGTTCAGAGTTTGTTCTCCAAGGTGGTTGTGAACTTTGGCTGCTATCTCTGCAGAGGCTTTTGGAAACGCAGCTTTCTGGAAGGCAGTGAGCACACTGTGTCGTGCTGAGTTGTCTGAGGCATTCTGGGAGTTGAAGTCCATTCACCTGGAGGATGCCAAAGCTGGGAAGGCAGCGAAGGGAGCGCAGGAGCTTGATGAGAGAGAGCCATGTCATCTCTCGACAGCCGTGACCCCACCGCCTCTTTGAAAAGTAGCCACTCTCCATCTGTACAGCCATCTGGAGACGCAATGAAGTGTGCAGATCCCGGGAGGGACCTTGTCATTCACAGCTGAGCTAAAACGCAAGCGGCCTTGCTGGGTGATGTGCTCCACCCAGATCTGGTTGTACAACAGCAAATGTATTCTTTGATTGCAGTTGTTGATGGACATTTACCTCTAGGTGACCTAAGATAGCTGGCTATGGTGGGCTAGGTGGGGATGTTGGGAAGTTGAGAAGCTTGTAATACTTCTTTTTATTTTCCCCAACTTTCATTATATTTTTATTATGTAATTCATTTTATATTGTACTTTAGCTTAAAATAACTCTTTTTTAAACTAATTTTATTAGGTTTTTTATAAAAACAATATAAACAGAAAAAATGTAATAATATATAGTGTAGTATATATGTAAATAACATTTACATAGTATAGATTAGAGCAATATTAATAGATGAAATAAGTATAAGGATTTATTACAAATGTATATACAGTATATATTAATAGACTCATTTTTTTAACTGAATACGCAGTGTAATGAACTATAAAATTGAATTGTAATATGATTACAATTCAAATAAATATCAGATTTATTCTGTTCTTTTTATTATTATGTGAAAATCAATAAATAAATTCTATTAAAAAAATATAAAAATATAAACAGAAAAAAGATATGGACAAACTATTCAGATACCTATTCATATACATTTCTGTAACATTGTCATATCAATTTCAATGCATTGTTGTCCAACTATCCAGTCGGAAATCATTTCCCATTAAGCCTGGATTCTGAGCACTGTAATATTAAAAGAGATGTTAAATCAGCCCAGTCAAACCCATTTCCTGCCAGAGAAATTAGCCTTTCAGAGATGAAATTTAATTTCTCAGAAACATTTTCACAGAATGCCTAGATTGAAAAAAGGCTGGAGTTATACAATACTTTATCTAGGAGATATGTTCTGTTTGATGAAATATTTAAAAACAGTGATAGGTTTTGGAATACTCCAGATGCAATGAAACCAGCAGTGTGTCATTTAAATTGCATCAGTTGTAAGCATTGCGCTACTAATTAATAGGCAGAAGGGTGCAAAGACACTGCAATAAAAGGCTTAACCCCCCCTCCCCAGTTCATAAATACCTGCCTTTGATTTCAACTTCCCCAAAACTGTTGTCCATTCCAACAAGTCTCAGAAGATGGTTGGTGTGGTAGAAATACTCACCCAGAAATTATTTTATGCTGTTTCACCAGGGTTGTGTCTTTGATGTGTGTCTTTTGAAAGATGCACAAGCATAGTCTGAGAGAATCCATCATCATAACATATCTCTGAGAAATAATGAGTGGGATGTGCAATTCCTTATGTCTTTATTATAGAGGGTAAAAGATACATTGCAGGATAAGTTAGGACTGGATGGCAAAGATCTCTGTAACTTCTCCTGGCATGGCCTATAATTAAGGCACAAGGGCTGAAGTCCCATTTTCCTTCATTTAGGAGGCGTGCAGATCCCAAATACATGGGTGTTTTATTTTGGTAGGTCAAATTGGGTTTCTCACATGTCCTTTTTGTATTACAGTATTCTTGTTTTGTTAAGCTGTCCTGAGTCTATGGAGAAGGGTGAAATCCAAATAATAAACAAACAAACAAATTGTCATTAATAGAAGAAAATGTCTCCTTTGATCTGATCTCCTGTCAGTTATTCTAGTCTATTGAATAACTGAAAATTCTGTATACTGCTCAAAAAAATAAAGAAATAAAGGGAACACTCAAATAACACAACCTAGTTCTGAATGAATGAAATATTCTCATTGAATACTTTGTTCTATACAAAGTTGAATATGCACAACAGCATGTGACATTGATTGTCAATCAATGTTGCTTCAAGTGGACAGTTTGATTTCACAGAAGTTTGATTTGCTTGGAGATATATTGTGTTGTTTAAGTGTTCCTTTTATTTTTCTGAGCAGTGTGATAATTGCCTAACTTCCTAATAAATGAAAGTGACACATTTCTGAACCCCTCAAAAGCAGCAAGGTCCTTTGAACCCTGCCCCCAGAATAATGCAACAGCAACTGGTGCCTCTTTACCTGATAGAAAAAGCTGAGAGGGACCCTTTCCTAAAATGTGCCACACGGTGTTGGTTTTCACTGGGCAGGTGAACAAGGTAGCTGTGTGCCAGTTGGCAGCAAGGGGTGAAGCCTGGCAATTTCTGAAATGAAGACTGGACTGTTTCGGATTTGATGAAACCCAAAATAATTCAGTGAGTGTCTCCTCCTCTCATATCGCCTTGAACTGCCCAGCAGATGGGTTCAGCTATTGCACAGGTGTCAAACTCGATTGTGTCACCTGAAGTCATGTGATGTATTGCGATGTTTTTGCCTTTGCAGAGCTGGGTTGGGCGTGGCCTGTGTGTGAGACGCATCGGGCCCAGCGGGCGCCAGTTTGACACCCCTGAGCTGCTATCATGTTAAGCAATGGCCCTTTAACTAGAGTTGCACAGTTAGCCACCACATGCAAATGGTACAAGGCATGCAGAGGTGGGCTGCTAAGGTGGCTCTGAGTGCTAGCGGAGTCCAGCGCAATTTTGCTACTGCGCCTGGGCAGGCAGCGAAATTGTAGCCACAGGCACACCTGCGTGTCCACGCTCGATTTTGCTACCTGCCCAGGTGCAGTAGCAGAATTGCAGTGGACTCCTGCTAGCACTGAGAGCCACGGGGGTGAGCACACATCACCGTTCCACCTTAGCAGCTCATCTTTGTGTATGTGTGTGTGTGAAAGAGAGAGAGAGTGAGAGAGATGTAGTGTTCCCCTCCCCCACCTTGAAATGGTGCTTCTTGAAATGAAGGAAGAAAAAAGTGACATGTGGGGCAAAGCAAATGAACTATAATTAACTATAATTAACTCTACTACATTTTAAAATAAATGTAATTGTTATTACAGTAATACATATTTGTTACTTTTTAAAATGTGGCTATCCAAAAAGATTTCTTGCTTCTCTGATGTTGTCAATTATGGTTTGCAAGCAACAAGCAATGTATGAATCTGATTTAACTCTGTGCATAGAACAGATTTGCAAATTTTGGAGCGGCTGAGATTTTCCCCCTGTAGCTCTTTACTGAGTCCATAGTCTCCAGTCCATAAAAAGTGTCAGGTTTGAAAGGGAAGAAAATGCAGAAATGTTAGATGGGACTGTAGCTGTTCAACTGCTCCTCAAAAATCTTGCTGGAAATTTTATTTAGTAGAAGTTCCATACACTGAAGCTAAACTACATATCTTTTTACAATGTGTGTGCTATTGCTTCAGGGTAAATATGCAAACACTCTTGAGAGAGGGTTTTTTGTATGACCGCATAAGTATATATGTATATGTGTGTGTGCATGTAATCTGGGAGTTGAAGTCCACAAGTCTTAAAGTTGCCAAGCTTGGGGACCCCTGCACCTTAGTTTTGAGGGAAGAAAATTGGGGAAAGAATCTGTTTACCAGGTATTCATCTGGCTAGCATCCTTAGTCTGGTCAGCTTCAGCACATACTACTAAAGTCCTTGATTGGGGTTGCAAAACATTAAATATAATAACAACCTTACATGGGGCTCCCAATGGCCAAAATGTGGAGAGAAGCTCTTCCGTTGCCAGAGTTTCCTTCCCTCTGCAGAGACCATGTGGCTTACTCCCGCTGGGCTTCAACCTCTGCTTGCTTTGTCTGGACATGTGGCCACCAGGAGGGCAGTTGGAGAACAAGATCCGCAGGCGTTTCCCTTGGCCATCATAGCCACCGCTGTGTGAATTACCATAGCCTGAGCCCAGATGCCAAAGACAGGTACCGTCCACAAAGGTCTTTCCTAGGCAACATTAGATTTTCACTGAAGGAGGAGGAAAAGGCATGTAATTCGTAAGGCCACACCTGGGTTTGATCCCAAAGGATATTTTGGAGGAGACCGGTGCAAACCTAACGCCTATTTGCAATTCTTGGAGCAGCTGCCTGGAGCAAGGTACCATATTTTTCAGAGTATAAGATGCACTGGAGTATAAGACACACCTTAGTTTTGGGGGAAGAAAATTGGGAAAAGAATCTGATTATCAGGTATTCATCTGGCTAGCATCCTTAATCTGGTCAGCTTCAGCACATTATTTTATCCCCTGGTTAGAACTTATAGAAAACGTTTTTTGGAGAGAGTAACAATGAAAGAGCTTGCAAGCCAGTAAGATCTGGGAACATCATTAGCACCTGGAAAGAAACATTTGAGCAAGTAGAGCAATGGAAAAACATTCTTTGCAGAGAGTAACAATGAAAGAGCTTGCAAGCGGGTAAGAGCTGGGAACATTGTTAGGGCTGGAAAGAAACTTATTTGCAGCAAGTTAGAGCAATGAAAAAAACTCTGGAAAGACTTAGGGTTTGGAAAGCATTTTTGCAGAGAGTAACAATGAAAGAGCTTGCAATGAAAGAGCTTGTCGGCCATGTGGCCAGATGGGAGTGGGGTCTCTCCATTCAGGGGGTTTATGCCAGTAGTGGCTCCTACCGGTATGCCTAACTGCGCACAGCTCTGCAGCTCTGGCTTGTGAGGCACGTTTGAGCGAAATTTTGCTTCCTGCACCTATGCAGGTAGCAAAATCTCATATGGGGACGCATGTCTGCACGTGTTTTGGTGATGTTTTTTTGCTTCTGTGCATGCTTCCACGCAAAAAAACTCACAGAAACACATGCACACATGCATTCCCGTGTGAGATTTTGCTACCTGCAAAACTGCAGGAAGCAAAATTTCGCTCGAATGTGTCTTGTGCGCTGGACCCTGGAGTTGCATGCAATTAGGTGTACCAGTAGGAGCCCACTACTGGTTTGTGCCCTTGGTGAGTAAGTGCTGGGCCAAGGGCCATGATCCTGACAAGTCTCCTACAACAACTGTCCAAGGACCATCAAAGCCTCTCTCAGCTATTGATGGAGCTGAAAAGCAGGCTTCCCTTTTAGTTTAGTGGCCTAGAGTGCTTTGTTTATTCCTCTTTAATCCCTTTAAGATAACATTAATAGAGATATTAATGAGTCCTGAGTCCTTCGGGTTTGGGCGGCATAGAAGTTGAATTAATAAATAAATATTTCCTTATGGGAGAAACCGAATGACCAAGGGTGGGCAACAAAGTAGTGGGAAGGGGAGCAACTTCTGACTTCCTGCCTGCTTCCCGATTGATTTCCCTTAGAGAAACTGGCAGAGAGTGTTGGAAATGATAATCATGACAGCAGTGAACCAACCACAATTTTTGTCAAATTTCAGTCCCGCAGAAGTCTTGGGCTGCATTCTTTATTATTTTTTTAAAAAATCTTTGTTAAATATATACAGAAAAAAGAGAAACGGCAAACAAACAAATAATCAAACATACATTCACCCAAATATTTGTGGAATCAACTCCCCCCACAGATCAGAACTGCTTCCACCCTCCTTGTCTTTCATAAATTGCTTAAGACCCACTTATATCGCCAGGGGTGGGGGAATTGAGACATCTCCCCCAGGCTTATAGAGTTTATGTATGGTATGCTTGTGTTGTATGCTTTTTTAAATAACGGGTTTTTAGATACTTTCTTTTAATATTAGATTTGTTACATTGTATATTGTTATTATTATTGTTGTGAGCCGCCCAGAATCTGCGGAGAGAGGCGGCATACAAATCTAATAAATAAAATAAAAATAAAATATAAAGTATACATATTTACATGCATAATTATGCAATCACTTATAAATCTCTCTATGTATTTATGTAGAAGACATTCAATGTATTTATCAAACCATCCTGTTGACCATAATAATAATAATAATAATAATAATAATAATAATAATAATAATAAAAAATAGATTTGTATGCTGTCCCTCTCCGTAGACTTGGGGTGGCTCACTTTCCTATTATGTTCTGTAACCTATCGATAAAGTGTGAATCTCCTATGTATGTTATATGTGTTTATAACTTTGTCAGAAAAGGTTTTGAATTCTAAATGGAGAAATTAAATTAATTATATGATATATTTGTTTGTATTCACTTTGTATTCATTTGATAACCAGTATAATGGTCTGGTGAGTTCACTTTAGTTAACTACCATTAATACATTTTTAAAATTAATTTCTTTTGGTTATTTTCTTTTGGCTTTACAGTATTTAGTTTTGGAATTTTAAATATTTGTTTTTGTTAAGCCAATTATTACACCTGTCCCAGGCTCTGTCCTTCTCTTGAAGTTCCAGCGACAAGCTGGTCATTTGTGCACATTCCAGTAGTTTGATTACAAAATTTAAAATTGATGGGGTTGACTCCTTTTTCCAATTTAGGGTGTATAATATTCTGGCCGCTGTCATAACATATAAGATTATATATCTGTCCTCTTTCTTAAACTTCTCCCTAAGGATGCCCCAAAGGAAAACCTCATGTTTTAAAGAAACAGTTTGTGATATAATTTGTTCAAGCAGTTTTTAATTTTTATCCAAAGTTTTCGGCACTGGGGCAGGACCACCATAGGTGGTAATAAATTCCTATACCTTTTTTACATTTCCAGCAGAGTGGTGAAAGATTTGGGCCTGGGGGCCCATGATTGGTGAGAACTAATTCTGGCCAATGCTAATCATCAAATCCATCAGTCATAAAATTAATTTTGTGCACAAAAAAATCCACAAGGTGTTTCTAGTCACTAATGAATGCTGCTAATGGCCTTTTTCCAATCAATCAGTTTATCCATCTCAGCAAGTTTTTTTTATTTCACCAATTATTCCTTCATGGTGGCTAATGCCAAATCTTTGTGAATTTAATAATCTTAAGCACAGTAATCATATATTGAAATAAGCTTCCATGAGTTTTTTCTGTTTATCCCAAGGAAAAGTTCCGGCTTCAATTGAATATTAATCTTTAAAATAATTAAAGATTATTAAAGATTATAATTATAATTATTTTAAAGATTATTATTATTATTATTATTATTTATTATTATTATTATTAATTAGATTTGTATGCCGCCCCTCTCCATAGACTCGGGGCAGCTCGCAACAATAACAAAGACAATGTAAGAACAAATCTAATAATTTAAAAAACACTAAAACCCCCATTATTAAAAGCAAGCATACACACAAACATACCATGTATAAACTGTATAGGCCCGGGGGAGATGTCTCAGTTCCCCCATGCCTGACGGCAGAGATGGGTCTTAAGAACTTTACTAAAGGAAAGGAGGGTGGGGGCAGTTCTGATCTCCGGGGGGAGCTGGTTCCAGAGGGTCGGGGCTGCCACAGAGAAGGCTCTTCTCCTGGGTCCCACCAAATGACATTGTTTAGTCGACGGGACCCGGAGAAGGCCAACTCTGTGGGACCTAACTGGTTGCTGGGATTCGTGCGGCAGAAGGCTGTCCCGAAAATATTCTGGTCCTCTGTATCAAGATGCTGTATACATTTGAAGCCACTTTTAAAGCTTTTTTACACTTCCACCAAGCATGGTGAAATGTACCTGTTGTTCCCATTTCCAGCGTCCAGTGTTTCTGGCCCTCTCTGGCTTCCTTCTCTGCAGCAACAGCCCTACCTGTTGTTTGTGTTTGCTTTGGCCTCCACGTGGGATTATGCGTTGCTGTCACACTCTGCAGGGAGAGTTGTTTTCGATGGTGTGACTGCATAGGTACATCACACTAAGCTACAGTTAGTGTATCCCTGGCTTGCATCACCAGACACACTAAATCCTAATGAGCGTTATCTGTTGGAATTTTATAAATTGTAAAAATTAGCAAGATGTGTGAAACCAGCCCTTAGCTTGTTCAGTGTCACATGTTTGAATTGGCATCTGGGGAGTTTATGCAGTAGCATCTGTTGTTAAGATGGGAGTTAAAAGGTGCTGTTGGCTTGCTGCCCTTCTCTCCCCATAAAACCCCACCACCAGGAAGGCTTCATAGAAACATAGAAACATAGACGATTGACGGCAGAAAAAGACCTCATGGTCCACCTAGTCTGCCCTTATACTATTTCCTGTATTTTATCTTAGGATGTATATATGTTTATCCCAGGCATGTTTACATTCAGTTACTGTGGATTTACCATGTCTGCTAGTTGTTTGTTCCAAGCATCTACTCTTTCAGTAAAATAATATTTTCTCATGTTGCTTCTGATCTTTCCCCCAACTAACCTCAGATTGTGACCCCCTTGTTCTTGTGTTCACTTTCCTATTAAAAACACTTCCCTCCTGAACCTTATTTAACCCTTTAAGCTATTTAAATGTTTTGATCATGTCCCCCCTTTTCCTTCTGTCTTCCAGACTATATAGATTGAGTTCATGAAGTCTTTCCTGATAAGTTTTATGCTTAAGACCTTCCACCATTTTTGTAGCTTGTCTTTGGACCCATATTCGTATTCATAATACGAAGCTGCCCTTAAATGCCTTCCTCGTTTCTTTGCTCTTAATCATCTCCTAGGTTGCTGTTTCTGGGACGAGGAGGCCGATGCTCCTACACGGATACAAATTCTGTTTCTAAATTCTGAGTTCTGCTGTAAACGGGAGAGTCTCCTCCAAGCTTGCGTTGCTGAGTAAGGAAGAGGAAGCTGCAAATTTGCTTATCTGGCTTGGAGCAGAAGGAAGCCACTAAAGGATGCTGAGGCTTGGCAAAGGTCCTTTGGGGTGCCAAGGTCAGCACCCTCTGCCTACTGAGATGGTCTTTGTTCCCAAGAGAACAGCTTACCCAGGGGATCTTGGGGAGGGGAAATTCTTCTCTGCTTTCTCCGCATCTTGCAAGCACAGCCGATTCCCAGTAGAGGCTGATGGCTGATTGGGGTGGTTTTCTCCTCAGGCTAAGAAGAAGAAAGTTTTACTTTGTAAGCATCAATTTCTCTTCCAGAGGTAAATAAAAGAAGCAAGGAAAACGAGGAAACTGCTTTTAATTACCCAAAGAAGAGAAGTATTCCTTGACTGTCCTCCATGGCGGAAGGAGCCCCTTAACTCCTTGGCTGAAAGCCCCCTTTGGTTTGGGGCTGGGCTCCTTACGTGAGTGGTTTCCCATGACTGCAGTCCTTGGGCTATTGCAGCGACCTGAAGGCTGGGCTGGAAGGAAGCAGCTCCGCTCCTGATGCATCCGGGCTGAGAAGCTGCTCTTGATCAACAAGGAAAGGAGACCCACCCTGGCAGAAGCTTGGCCTTCCTTTGCCACAGTGCTCAGCTTCCCTGCTCTAGAGCTGAGGCACGGGGCCTCAAGGACAAGTGGTTGAGCTGCAGGCTTTGGCGCAGCTTCTCCATCCTGTGTGGAGCCATCATTCAGGATGGGTTGTCCTCGTCCATTCAGAATGAGGACCGAATCTGTTACTTTTTACTGGCTCCGCCCTCCTAGGACCCTGTTTTGACTCGGTCCTCAGTCTGGACAGACGTGGCTACCATTCTTCCCTTCCTGAATATTGATTTCAATTTCTTTGAAGACTGTGAGTTTTCAGTCATTCTATCATTATTTTGGGGGCTGATTTTTTTTCCTTTTGCTCTAAATAACAAAGACTATTCCACCAGCGCTATGCAATCGAGCCTCAGCTCCTGCTGGGGTGCCCTTTCGTGCAACAAAGATATAAGGCATTGACCATCTCGGTTTGCCTTGGTCTGTCTTCGGGGCCGATAGGTCCCTAGAGCTCCAGACAGCAAAACTATAACTTGAGGAGGGCGGGGCAGCTGCAGAGGATCACCAGAGTTGTGTGAATTGCTTTTTTCGGCTGATTTGAAACCACAGTGGTTTTTAAAAGTGCCAAGCCTCAGCCCGGCCTTTGCCCACACATGCAGTTCAGCCGCACCAGCCAGGCAGGGGTTGCCATTACCACTGCTACAATTGCGCATCCCAGCAAGATTTTGCCCCTTGTGCACGTGCACAGGCCTCATTGAAGCTTCTAGACTTCCGATAGGCCCCTTGGGCTGTTTTTTGCCATCACCAGGATTCAGGAGGCTTTCCTGAAACCTAGGGATGGTGAAAAATGGCCCAACAGGCCAACAGGAAATTTGTCACTTGGCCCACTGGGCCATTTTTCACTGTCCCCAGGGCTCAGGAGGTTTTCTTGAAGAGTGGAAACAGCTGAAAATAAGGTTGAAAATAAGCTGGCCAGCGCGCACGTATGCGCTGGAGCTGACATAGGGCAATGCCTCATGTGCCCGCAGATATGGCTCCGCGTGCCATAAGTTCACCACCACTGGACTAGCCAGTGCAAGGCTATGTGCTAAATTTTTGCATTGAGGGTCATTGATTGATCTCAAAAGGGGGGGGGGTGTCGCTTGTTGCACATATTCTGTAAGCTATGATTTATTGAACAGTGGCTGTTTGACTAAACTACACCACGTGTATTTCTAGTGATCCAGGATTAACCCCCTGTCAAGGTGCTTCCAGTGTCGTTGTCAGACGGTTCTTCTGCATTTAACTTCTGGCTCTGCTGGGACTGGGATAGTTTGCAGGGAGCCACAGACCCTTATTCTGGGGACCCCCCCACTATAAACATCTGATTGGTCGGATTGTAAAAATATGTTCCAAGGCACCAGAATAGAAGCTTTAGTTCCTAACCCTGTGGGAAATTTGTCTTTTCCCAGGGTCTTAGGCCACTTATGGTGAACCTTTTTTTCTTGGGGTGCCGAAAAAGTGTGGGCATGCGCTATTGTGGATGCGCAAGTGCCCAAACCCATAATTCAATGCCTGGGGAGGGTGAAAACAGCTTCCCCCACCCCCGGAACCCCTCTGGAGGCCAGAAACAGACTTTTTTCCAAGTTCTTGTGGGCCCAGTAGGCTTGTGTTTTGCCCTATCCAGACTCCAAAGGCTTCCCTGGAGCCGGGGGAGGGTAAAAATGCCCTCCCCCTCGATGCTCTCTGGAAGCCAAAAATGTCCTCCCAGAGCCTCTGTGTGAGCCAAAAATCAGCTGGCTGGTACACACATGCATATAGGAGTTGAGCTAGGGCAACGACTTGCATGCCAATGGATACGGCTCCGCGTGCCTATAGGTTCACCATCACTGTCATAAGCAAACCCTGTGAAATGGTCATTCGACCCCCAAAGGGATCCCAACCCCCAGGTTGAGAACCACTCCCTTAGAAGATGCTTTCAAACAGGACCTCCTCCTTTTATTACAGCATCCTGGGAGCTTTTGAAAAATGTTTACAAGTCTCATCTGGTCAGAATGCTACTCCAAATAATGAGGACTTGCCCTTGACTGCTAGCCTGTTGGGAGGCCCAATTCCAAACCCTGCATGGCTTAAAAGCAGATGGACATCTCCTTTGCCCTTGGCTGGTGCCTTGTCCAGGGATGTCGGAAAGGGCTGCTTGACTGTTGCCATCCGTGGAATTGGCTGCAAAGGGATGTTCAACCGGTTCCTTATCACCTGTCCTTCTTCTGGGCCCCAAATACGTTTTTATTCAGAAGGAGATCTTTGATGAACCAGCTGCTTGGGTAACTGAATTCCTTCTTAGGTGCTGTCTATTACTGTATTTTTAATTTTGATTAGAAATGGGTTTTTTTTAAAAAAATCTTTTTTTTTTCATTACTCTTCGTTGTTTGTAGCGTCCCTGGTTAATAGACTGGTTGGCCAAACACAATGCCAACTGGTGGGTCCATGTGGAAGGGCCTTGTCTGTGGGGGCTCCGACTCTATGGAATCAACTGCCTCCGGAAATTCGCACCCTTCCCACCTTACCAGCCTCCCGTAAAGCTGTTAAGACCTGGCTCTTCCGGCAGGCCTGGAACCGCTGAGCAAATGTAACCTAGATTGGCTAGGAGTGAGAGTGAGTGTATGTATGTTTGGGTGGGGGTTTTATTAATGTTTTTATGCTGTTGTAGACATTGTTCTTATTTATTGAAAGCTGCCAAGAGTCCTTTGGGAGTGGGGGGCATATACGCTTAACTAACTAACTAACTAACTAACTAACTAACTAACTAACTAACTAACTAACTAACTAACTAACTAATAAACAAACAGACAGACAGACAGACAAACAAACACTAAATTGTTGTAGATGAGTGTTCCAATGACTTGGGCATTTTAAATACACGGATCTATCTAATGTGTTTCATACTTATGGGTACTATTTAATGCATTGAAATGGTTGGTGCAGTTAGCACATAGTGACTGAGTGACTGCCCTACGAATAGATGTCAGATGGAGGTGATATTGAAACTGCCTTGGAATAAGTAAAAAAGATTAAATCTGAACTACAGATTCAACATCAATAGAAAAGAACATCCAGAGGTGAGGTATTTGAACTGTTGAGTCCTCAGTGCTCTCTCAGCAGACATTTCATTAGCCAAGTAGGTAACCTCATCAGTGTGGACGAGTGTGGGGTTCGCTCAGTAATGATGGAAAAAAAAAAGCCAAAAGCAAGATACGATCACATGCACAGTGCCATAAACATGGCTTCTGCACGTGCTCAGAAAAAAAAGAAGAAGCCGAAAATAAGATGGTGACCGTATGCACAGTGCTGGAAACTCAGCTTCTGCACATGCTCAGAGGAAATTTTTTTTTTTTTAAAGATGGTGGCGCTCGTGGACCGGTACCAACCGAACTGATTCTGTACATCATCAATATGTCACCAGCAGGCTGCTACAGGTTTGGGCGAACCAGGAGGACCCACCTCTGACCCGAGGGCTTTAGAAGGCAGGGCATCCTTTCCAGTCTCCTGCTGTTTTGGAAGAGAGGCCGCTTGGGTCCCAGTGAATATGAAGACCCCCATCCCTTCCGACCGCATGAGACCCCAAAAACAGGAGGACTTGGGTCCTTGGCAATCGAGCTCTATGGAGAGAAGATCTGGAGACAGGCAGGGGCTGGACAGCCTTCGTGAGAAAGAACACAAGAACATAAGAAGAACCATGCTGAATCGGGCCAAAGCCCATTGAGTCCATCATTCTGTGTCACATAGTGGCCCACCAATTATCCATGGGGATCTTGAGCAGAAAGGCAAGGCAAAACCCTCCCTTTTCCTTGACCCCCAACAAATGCAGGTTCTAGACAGATGAGCTGTATTCTTAGAATTGGTCTGACAAAACTTTTGTAAGCTCTGGTTAGCAGTTTAACCAAAGATTGGCATTGAGCCATGGTGGTGCAGTGGTTAGAGTGCAGCACTGCAAGCTCCTTCTGCTGAATGCTGGTTGTAGTTCACCAGTTCAAATCTTACCACCGGCTCAAGGTTGACTCAGCCTTCCATCCTTCCAAGGTGGGTAAAACGAGGATCCAGATTGTTGGGGGCAAATATGCTGATTCTGTAAATCGTTTAGAGAGGGCTGTAAAAGCACTATGAATCAGAATATAAATCTAAGTGCTATTGCTAATTGCTATTGCTATTGGGGAGATGTATTTTTATTTGTTTGTTTGTTTGTTTGTTTGTTTGCCACCACTTCCTATTCATTGACTCCAGGCATATATGATGCTGACTTTTGAAATAGGTAATATTTGTGGGCAGTGATTCCGAGGGTCTCGTTGTGTGAGGTTTAGGCTGACTGTGGTATGTTGACCCTGGAGATCTAAAGAAGCTTTAGGGCCCCTGCAGTCTTGGCCTGCTAGAGCTGACCCTCGGGGTGTATAGCGAGACGAATGCCAATTGTTCCTGGCTTGTGGCATCCCTTGAAACGGTGGCCTGCGGGCTGAGCTGGATGAGCTCAGGAGAGCCCCCTTGTTTCTCCTCCCTTCCAGATGTAGATGCCTTTCCAAGGAGGTACAAGCTGCAATTGTGCACTCAGGTCAGGCAGCGAGTCTCTTGCTCAGAGAACGTCTTCCTCTCCCCCACCACCACAACCCCCTCCACCCGCTTCCTTGGATGGCTCATAGATCACGAGGGAGATTTTGTGAGTCCTTCGGCTCCCTGCCAAGGCTGGAAATGCTGAAATCAGCTGCTTTCCACAGTCTGAGAAGGAAGCAGGCAATTTGCTGCCTGGGTTTCTATTTCGCTGGTTAAACTTCCATTCTGCCACAGTCTGCGGCAGCGGTTCTCAACCTTTCTAATGCCGCAACCCCTTAATACAGTTCTTCATAGGTTTAGCGCCAATTCTCAGAGCTTTAAGCTGATTGGCAGGAATGCCAGAGGGACACCCCCACTGTAAACATCTGATTGGTTGGATTATTATTATTATTATTATTGTTATTGTTATTGCTATTACTATTACTATTATTATTATTATTATTATTATTATTATTATTATTATTATTATTATTATTAGTGTTGGGCGAACCGAACCTGCACAATTCGGGTCCGTACTGAATTTTGTGGAATTCGTGCTCTGGTTCGGCGTTCGTGCTGAACACTGCAAAAGCCACCGCCGGTGGCAGCGGAGGAAGGCGAACACCGGGGAGCTGTACCTGGACAGGTAGCAAAATCACGCGCGGACACGCAAGAGCGCCCGTGGTGCTCCTGCATGTCCATGCAAGATTTCACTACCTGCCCAGGTGCAGTAGCAGAATTGCGCTGGACTCCGCTAGCACCCAGAGCCATGGAGGCGAGCACACGTCACCGTTCCACCTTAGCAGCCCACTTCTGCCCGTTGTCAAAACAATCCTGATAAGCGTGTCCTCATGAGAGCTGCCATCAACCATTCGAGCTATCCAGCAAGTCCCTGAGGATCAAATCGGGCAGGGCCCTTCAGATGAACAAACTCCTGCAGGCAGAGAAAACTGGCTGGCTGTGGTGGTCTCTCTTTCCAAAGGCTGAAGTGCTGGGGGGACCTGAATGCTGACTGGGGCCCTTTCCAAAAATATCCTTTCTGTGTGCTTTCCTGCATGGGGAGTGGGGAGTGCTCAAAGGGCCTGTTGTCATTTTGTCCAGGCTTCAGTGCACATGGACAGAGGAGCAGGTCCTTGGGATACACCAGGCAGCTCATGGCTGGCAGTCAGCTCTGAAAACAGCGCCTATTAAGATGAGGGTCTCGCTGTCTACAAGGATCCCCTTTTCTTGTTGCTGTCCGTAATTCAGACAGGGCAGCCTTCTGCTCTAGAATCCATGGCCGAGATGGCACAGCAGGTAGAGTGCTGTACTGCAGGCCACTAAATGCTGATTGTAGATCTGCAGGTCAGAGGTTCAGATCTCATCACCGGCTCAAGGTTGACTCAGCCTTCCATCCTTCCGAGGTGGGCCAAATGAGGACCCGGATTGTGGGGGCAATAGGCTGGCTCTGTTAAAAAGTGCTATTGCTAACATGTTGCCGCCCTGAATCTAAGGAGAAGGGAGACATAAAAAATCAAATAAACAAATTAATAATAATAATAATAATAATAATAATAATTAGTATTATTATTTATTAGATTTGTATGCCGCCCCTCTCCGAAGACTCTGGGCGGCTCACAGCAACAGTAAACAGTGTATAACAAATCCAATAATTAAAACTATGACTAAAAACCCTATACAGTATCATTAAAAAAACAACCATACTCCCAATCATAACCATACATAAATCTTACTAGCCTATGGATACATCAGTTACCCCATGCCTGGCGACATAGATGAGTTTTCAAAGTCTTGTGGAAGGTGAGGAGGGTGGGGGCAGTTTGAATCTCGGGGGGGAGTTGATTCCAGAGGGCCGGGGCTGCCACAGAGAAGGCTCTTCCCCTGGGTCCCGCCAGATGACATTGTTTAGTCCAGTGATTTTCAACCTTTTTTACATTTACGAAACCCTGGGGCACATTGAGCTGGGGGGGGGGGGGGCGGCTAAAAAAAGTTTGAACAAAAAAATTCTCTCTCTCTCTTCCTCCTTTTCACTCTATTTCTCTCTCCCTCTCTCTTTCTCTCCCTTCCTCTTTCTTTCTCTCTCTCTCTCCATCCTTCTTTGTTTCTCTTCCTTCCTTTCTTTTTTGCTTTCTTTCTCTCTCCCTCCCTACCTCCCTCTATGTCTTTCTCTCTCTCTCCTTCCCTCCCTCTCTCTCTCTCTCTCTCTTGCTTTCTTTCTCTCTCTCTTGTTCTCTTTCTCTCTCGCTCGCTCTTTCTCTCTCGCTCACTCTCTCTCTCTTGCTTTCTTTCTTTCTCTCTTTCTTTCTTTCTCTCTCTCTTCCTTTCTTTCTCTGAGCTTCGTGGCACACCTGACCATGTCTCTGTGGCACACTGGTTGAAAAACACTGGTTTAGTCGACGGGACCCGGAGAACTCTGACTTTGTGGGACCACAGTTTCTTCCCACAGAAGCCTTGGAGAGGAGAAGAACGAGGCCTTTGTTGGTGGGCCACAAAAGGAGCTTCATGAATGAGGTTGGAAGGCAAAGGTTTCTGTTTGTGGGTGGCTCTCCCACTTTCCCAATCCTGTTGCCTCCCAAGGTGGAAGGGGCTGCATCTATCAGTTGCACGCTTGTTCTGCCATCGACCCCACCTGGCAAAGGGCCTGCAGTGTGGCATTGTGGTAGCTATCAGGGGCACTTTGGGGCCCTTCTTAAAGAAGTGGGTGAGCTGTCTCCAGAGTTAAGAGGTTGCCTCTTGGAAATACAACGGCGTACAGCAGATATATCGAAACCAAGTGTTAGTCTGAGTCTGTGGAGAGGGGCGGCATACAAATCTAATTAATAATAATAATAATAATAATAATAATAATAATAATAATCATCATCATCATCATAATCAGGTTAATGAAAAGGCTCTAAAATCATAAAGCATCTATGCTCCAGCCTCCTGTCACAGTCCAGACAGTCTTTACTTAATGACCAGACATTTAATGATTGTTCAAATTTATCACGGAATTCATATTTTAGACCAGTGACGGGGAACCTTTTTTTGCTCCGGTGCCAAAAAATGTGCGTGCATGTGATAGTGTCAATGAAGGACTGCAAAATTTTTTACTACAACAGTGTGGGTGTGGCTTATTTTGTGGATGTGCCTTGTCAGCAATGTGACCAGGTGAGAGTGGTATCTCTACTTGCGAACTTAATTCGTTCCATGACCAGGTTCTTAAATAGAAAACTTTGTAAGAAGCAATTTTTCCCATAGGAATCAATGTAAAAGCGAATGGGGAAACCACAAGGAGGGTGGAGGCCCTGTTTCCTCCCAGGAGATTCCTAGAGAGGCCCCACGGAGGCTTCTCCCCGCCTTTTCTGGCTCTGTTTCCTCCAAGGAGATTCCTAGAAAGGCCCATGGAGGCTTCTCCCTGCCTTTTCTGGTTACAGTTTCAGAGGCTCGGGTTTGTAAGCAGAAAATGGTTCTTGAGAAGAGGCAAAAAAATCTTGAACACCCGGTTCTTATCTAGAAAAGTTTGTAAGTAGAGGCGTTCTTAGGTAGAGGTACCACTGTACTTAATTTTCTTTATTTTTTTAGATATTTGTAGTGTTTAAGCCAATTGTACCATCCTTTCCATAAAGACATGCTATCTCTTTAAAAATCACTCATTATACTTAGAAACATAGAAACATAGAAGACTGACGGCAGAAAAAGACCTCATGGTCCATCTAGTCTGCCCTTATACTATTTGCTGTATTTTATCTTACAATGGATATATGTTTATCCCAGGCATGTTTAAATTCAGTTACTGTGGATTTACCAACCCCGTCGGCTGGAAGTTTGTTCCAAGGATCTACTACTCTTTCAGTGAAATAATATTTTCTCACGTTGCTTTTGATCTTTCCCCCAACTAACTTCAGATTGTGTCCCCTTGTTCTTGTGTTCTCTTTCCTATTAAAAACACTTCCCTCCTGAACCTTATTTAACCCTTTAACATATTTAAATGTTTCGATCATGTCCCCCCTTTTCCTTCTGTCCTCCAGACTATACAGATTGAGTTCATTAAGTCTTTCCTGATACGTTTTATGCTTAAGACCTTCCACCATTCTTGTAGCCCATCTTTGGACCCGTTCAATTTTGTCAATATCTTTTTGTAGGTGAGGTCTCCAAAACTGAACACAGTATTCCAAATGTGGTCTCACCAGCGCTTTATATAAGGGGATCACAATCTCCCTCTTCCTGCTTGTTATACCTCTAGCTATGCAGCCAAGCATCCTACTTGCTTTTCCTACCGCCCGACCACACTGCTCACCCATTTTGAGACTGTCAGAAATCACTACCCCTAAATCCTTCTCTTCTGAAGTTTTTGCTAACACAGAACTGCCAATGCAATACTCAGATTGAGGATTCCTTTTCCCCAAGTGCATTATTTTACATTTGGAAACATTAAACTGTAGTTTCCATTGCTTTGACCATTTATCTAGTAAAGCTAAATCGTTTACCATATTACAGACCCCTCCAGGAATATCAACCCTATTGCACACTTTAGAGTCATCGGCAAATAGGCAAACCTTTCCTACCAAACCTTCCCCTATGTCACTCACAAACATATTAAAAAGAATAGGACCCAGAACAGACCCTTGTGGCACACCGCTTGTAACCTGTCTCTGTTCAGAATACTCGCCATTAACAATAACTCTCTGATGTCTATGCTTCAGCCAACTTGAAATCCACTGAACTATCCAGGGATTAAGTCCAATCTTCACTAATTTATCTATCAGCTCTTTATGTGGAACCGTATCAAAGGCTTTGCTGAAGTCCAGATAGGCAATATCCACGGCACTACCTTGATCCAACATCTTTGTGACATAGTCAAAGAAATCAATGAGATTAGTCTGACATGATTTGCCTTCAGTAAAGCCATGCTGATTTGGGTCCAATAAGTTATTGTTTTTAGGTGCTGATTTATCCTCTTTTTAAGTAGAGTCTCCATCATTTTAACTATAACTGATGTCAAGCTAACTGGCCTGTAGTTACCAGCTTCTTCTCTACTGCCGTTCTTGTGGATAGGCACAACACTGGCCATTCTCCAATCCTCAGGAACATCTGTTAACAGGGATTGGTTAAACAAATCAGTCAGGGGGGTAGCAATGACAGATCTGAGTTCTTTAAGAACTCTGGGGTGGATGCCATCTGGACCCATTGCCTTATTTATCTTTAATCGTTCAAGTTCTTCTAAGACATCGGCTTCTAAGATCACTGGAGCTGAATCCGTGCAGCTGGAAGCAATGCTATATCCCTCTATAGTATTTTGTAAGGTGTCTTTTGAGAAAACTGAACAGAAGTAGCTATTGAAATGGTCAGCAATCTCCTTATTCCCATCAATACATGTATTATTCCCGGTACTAAGCTTCATGATGTTTTTCTTCTTCCTATCACTAATATATCTGAAGAAGGTTTTATCCCCCTTCTTTACAGATTTGGCAATTTCTTCCTCTTTTGAGACTTTAGCAGCATATATTATCTGTTTCGCCTCCTTCTGTCTCATTTTATACACCTCTCTATCAGCTATACTTCCAGACTCTTTATACCTCCTATAGGCAGTCTTTTTTTCATTGACTATAGCCCTTACATCATTGCTAAACCATAGCGGTTTCTTCTTTCTTTTACCTTTAGTTATTTGCCTTACACTTGAATTCCTCATTATCTTCTATGGCCAGAGCTCCCCTCCCTGGACTGGCATAGTGTGTGCTGAGCTGACTGAAAAAGGAAGCCTACACGCAAGTTATCATGCTAGTCTCTTCTGCCCTCAACAATGCTTCTTGGTGGTCTGCTAGGTTGTTTTTTATGGAACTAGAGTTACTCCCGTGGTTATGTTTGCATCTCCAAAAGCTTTATGCCAGAGAGGAGCCCTTTCTGCAGGCAGACAGGCTGGGTGGGTGGAGAGTTGCTGTCAGTGGCAGGGCTGCAATTCCCAGCTGGGTGGGGTTTGGAAAGAGGGAGGGGAACCTGGGCGTTTCTGCAGATGTTGCTCTGGTCTTGCCTTTTGGCTTCCCTGCAGGAGAAAGCACAAGGTTTTCAGCCACAATGCTATAGTTGGTGAATCCCAGCAAAAACTGCTCTCTTGAAAGTCTACACCAGTGGTGGAGAACCTTTTTTTCCTCAGGTGCCAAAAGTGTGTGTGCATGCTATCATGCCATGCACAAGTGCCCACACCCATAATTCAATGCCAGGGGAGGGCAAAAACAGCTTCCCCCCCCCCCGGAGGCCTTCTGGAGGCCAGAAATGGTCTGTTTCCCAACTTCTGGTGGGCCCAGTAGGATTGTGTTCGCCCTCCCCAGGCTCCAACAGATTCCCTGGAGCCAGGGGAGGGTAAAAATGCCTTCCTTCATCTCCCCCCCCTCGGAGGCTCTCTAGAAGTCAAAAACGCCTTCCAGAGCCTCTGTGCGAGCCAAAAACTAGCTGGCTGGCACACATGCACATTGGAGCTGAGCTAGGGCAACGGCCTGCGTGCCAGCGGATTGTTGTTGTTGTTGTTATTATTATTATTATTATTATTATTATTATTATTATTATTATTATTATTTATTAGACTTGTATGCTGCCCCTCTCCGAAGACTCGGGGCGGCTCACAGAACACAATACAAAAACAACGTGTACAAATCTAATAATTAAAAACTATAAACTAAAATCCCATTACATTAAAAAGCAGTCAATAACTCGATCACATCCACACATAACATTTAATGGTCAGAAGGGGGGGGCATAATCTAACTGTCCCATGCCTGGCAACATAGATGGGTCTTGAGGCTCTTGCAAAAGGCGAGGAGGGTGGGGGCAGTGCGAATTTCCGGAGGGAGCTGATTCCAGATATGGCTCCAGGTGCCACCTGCCTTCATTATTTTTACAATTACTCAAAGCAGCAAACATAACCTGCATGACATTCCAAAGTCTGCGGATATATTGCATACCAGCAGAAAACACTACTCAGTGTCAAAATGGAACATCTTGACAGACAGTGAGACCCACCAAATTTTCCCCTTTTGCTCTGGAGAAGGCTGCTGCAGACTTGCCTCCCAACAAAGCCGAAGTCATCCTGACCTCATCCCCAAGAACTTCCTACCGCAGCCTCATTAGCTTTAACACCTGTTAAGGTGTGTGCAGTGCAACCCTTGAGTTATCAAGGACATGCACATAGAATATTGCATGTAGATATGAATAATTATGTAGATATTGCAGTAGGTATGAATAATTATCCAGTCACAGACACAGATAAGTTAAAGTACATATAGTGTTTACTTTTAAGAAATAGCACAGTCCAAATAAACAGTCCAGGTCATGCACATTCAAATCAGTCAATCCCCAGAAATACAATAATTTTCTTACCACTTTGTCTTTGCCATATACATTCAACAAAGATATTACAGCTTACAAACACATCGGTATATAACAGAGCATAACACTATCAAGTCAAAGAGTCAATCAAAATGAAACAACAGAGAGAATAAACCATGAACTCTAGCTCCTTCTTATGGCAACTTGCAATATTACAGCCAATCAGAACATAGCATAAATTTTAAAGGTATATTACATTAATCTGTACAACCATACATTGGTGGCTTGTTTATATATTACCAACCATTTGGATAGAGTACTAACAACCCCAATGCTGGGACTCTCCCCTGAGAGGCTCACCATCTCCCCAAGAGCTCAAAAGAGTGTCAACCCACCCCACCCACCCCCCAGCTACAGTTTTATTATTGAAGGAAGCAACAGCTGCTGCTAATTTTGTATTCGGAAATGAGTTTGTCTGTTCTGGGTTAGGGAGTGCCTGGTACTGCTGCACTTGGTGGGGTGCATTTCAGAAAAATAGCTTGTTTACCTGCTGCTTTTCCCAAGAATTCATTGGCATGACACAGTTGGTCTCCTCTAGTTGCAGGACCAGTTTAACAGGTCTTTGTAATTCATAGTGTTATCGCTCTGGGTGCATGTCCCCAGAAGTGGCTCTGCCAGCAGTGGAAGAGCGAGTGTGCTTTTCATGTTGGCAAGATGCTACGGGAAATCGAAGGCTCTTCTGTTCACCTGTCTTGATTTCAGTCGAAGCACAACCAGCTTCAACTTGGGCAGGTTGAGCTGAGGCCGAAGGAGAAGGAGAAGTGGAGCTCTACCCTCTAGGGCAGCCCTTCTTTCTGGAGTCTCCCTGTCTTTTCTGCAGCTGGAGGAAAGATCAGAAGCAACATGAGAAAATATTATTTTACTGAAAGAGTAGTAGATGCTTGGAACAAACTTCCAGCAGACGTGGTTGGTAAATCAACAATCACTGAATTTAAACATGCCTGGGATAAACATATATCCATCCTAAGATAAAATACAGGAAATAGTATAAGGGCAGACTAGATGGACCATGAGGTCCACATGAATGTGCTAGAGGGAACAGTTGTTGATGTCTCACATGCCATGACATCATTATGCAAGTGGAGCAAACTTTGGTGTGATGACATGATGCACATGTGGCTCTGCATATGTTTGGGCATCTCTTCATTTGAACAAATGCCTGTTCCTTTTTCTACTGTGAGAAATTTTTGGATGCTACTTTGCACTACACTGCGGGACACTACCGATGGATCTACCGTTGTCTATTTTTTGGTTAGTGGACAGAGTTTGGTGACAATGGTATGGACACCATAGCTGCCACCATGGCTCGGGTCCTTTTTATAAAGCACCAGGAGACAGACTGGTGAGGTTGCTTCCTGTCATCTTGGTTCACCTTTGTATCTTTTCTGTAAAGATGGACTTGCTTCCTGATTTGTCCAGAAATATTTTTGAAAATAATGACACTGGCTGACAGAGACTTTAAAATAATATAGAAACACAGAATCCTAGAAATCTGATAGCAGAAAAAAGACCTAAGTGATCGAACCACTATTCACAAGGAGATGATAGTTATAAATTGGAGAAAAGACTGTAAAAAGATTATAATTTTCAGGTACTGTAGTTGGTTAAGAAACTGATGGGAAATGCGCAGCAGAAGAAAACAAGAGCAAGGCATGATAGAAACATCTATCATATCGCAGGCTTGGAGTGGGGACATCTAATAAAGAACCTGTGGTACAGAACAATTTCTTGAAGCATAGAGAAACTGCTGAGTAATTTCTCTCCGTCCTTTTATAGAACGGAGGCACAAAGTATCTGTTTTGGGGGATCAGATTTTGACTGATCCCCAAATTTAAAACTGATCAAGTTATAATTTGTGATGGTTTGTAAAGGGCCCACAGCATAAATCAGGGGTCCTCAAACCCCCAGGCCTGCTGGAAAATCCAGGTCAGCATAGCCTTTTGGAAGGCCAATAGGCTGGAGACATTTCCCCTCCCCCTAGGCTTATAAAATTTATGCATGGTATGCTAGTATGTATGATTGGTTTCTAAATTGGGGTTTTTTAAATTAACTTAAATATTAGATTTGTTTACATTGTATTATTATTGCTGTGAGCCGCCCCGAGTCTGCGGAGAGGGGCGGCATACAAATCTGATTAATAAATAAATAAATAAATAATAATAAAAACAGTGTGGACATCAGGGGGTAGTTGATTCCAGGGGGCCGGGCTGCCACAGAGAAGGCCCTCCCCCAGGGGCCTGCTAACTGGCACTGCTTAGTCGACGGGACCCAGAGAAGGCCAACCCCGTGGGATCTTATTGGTCACTGGGAGGTATGCGGCAGGAGGCGGTCCCGTAAATAGTCTGGTCCTATGCCATGTAGGGCTTTATAGGTGATAACCAACATCTTGAATTTTGTCCAGAGACCAATCGGTAGCCAGTGCAGCACGCGGAGTGTTGGTGTTATGTGGGTATACCTAGGTATCGGCCTTCGCCTCCACTTAGGGACCACCTCCTCCCTCATACCTCATTGTGGCCAGTAAGGGCCCATAGAGTCGGCCTTCTCCAGGTCCTGTCCACCAAGCAATTCTGCTTGGTGGGACCTCCGGGAAGAGCCTTCTATGTGGCGGCTCCAACCCTGTGGAATCAACTGCCCCTAGAGATCCTCCCTACTGGTCTTCCGGAAAGCCGTTAAGATCTGGATTTTCCAGCAGGCTGTCTGTGATTGACTGCTGTGTGTGTATGCTACTTTTAAAGTTATTATTTGTAGTTATTACTGATTTTATTATGTATTTGTGATTGTATTTTAATATTGTATTATCGCATTTGTTAGCCGCTCTGAGTTCGCTTTGGAATGAGCGGCATATAAATACAATAAGTAAGTAAGTAAGTAAGTAAGTAAGTAAGTAAGTAAGTAAGTAAGTAAGTAAGTCAAAGACTTGTACTTTGCTGCCTGTCTCCCTGAATGGTCATTCTCTTTTTTTTTTTTTTTTTTTTAAATTCTCTTCTCATTCCTTACACATCGTTTATCAACCCTGGCCATTTTAAGAAAGGTGGACTCAATTTCCCAGAATTCCCCAGCCAGCTGAGGAACTCTGGGAGTTGGAGGCCTCCCCTCTGAAAGCTGCCAAGATTGGGAGGCTGTTGCCATAGAAGGCAGAGATTAATATTTGTAGTAGCTCAAATCCAATTTTTAAATAGAGGGCTTAAGGAAGTTGGATTGGGGGCCCATTTTCTTTGGCAAGCATGTAAACTCTTTTACTATCCTAATAAGAGCAATTTTTGTGTTCGTGGTTTCTTGCTCTTGTTTTATGACAGGCTTGTAAAACTGTTTGACTTTGGCTCCTATTCTCTTGGAGCAGAATTGTCCTGCTGTTTTGTTACAAATACAGTACACACTTTTCCTCTCCATGGCAGAGACCTGGAGAAAGCGAGCTGCTGGATGTCGTAGCGTGTCCAAATTAGAGGTTGTGTAATCCAGCGAATGCTGGCTGGGGAATTCTGGGAGTTGAAGTCCAAATATTTTCAAGTTGCCAAGGTTTGGAAACACTGGTGTAATCGACCAATAGATGATGAGTCTCTGCTTCTTTGATGTTGGTGGAGGGAGAGGCCTTGTGGACTCTGAGTGAGGGTCTTTCTCCGGCATTTGGGCTTTTGTGGCCCATCTCTACAGCTCAGCTCCACTGGGCTTCTGTTGCTGCTGTGACAAACCCAGCCCATTATATCCTGCATCAGGCAAGACAAGGCACTCCTCTTTTCAGGAGAAAAAAATGGCAACCATTTTGATTGTTTGAGGATCGCCCAGAAAGCAATGCACCACATTTTTTTCCTTCAAGAATTATTTATTGAACACAATGAAACTTACACACAAGAAAGAATGATGTTTCTTCTACACTCCCTATTTTTCCACGTAATTTCCATCACGTTCTATGGCCTTCCTCCAGCGAGACACAAGGACGTGTGTGCCCTGTCGGTACTACTCCTTGTTCTGGTCACGAAGCCATTTCTGCACTGTGCGAATCACCTCTTCGACATCCTCAAAATGTCTAACCAGCGACTAACCGTACTTCTGTCGACTGCAGATTCTCCATAAATGTATACAAATGTTTGTGAATGTTCCCAACAGTTTCTTTCTCCGCAGTGAGAAATTCAATGACGACACGCTGCTTGTAACATACATCACTTACAGACACCATTTTGAAACACTGCTGCAGCTACGCTATGTCTTTTTTTAATTACTATTTATTATTACATTTTTAATTGATTTTATAAAATATGAACACACACATGACAAACAACAAGTGCTCTGTGATTGGTGCCCATCACCAGACAAACATTCACACCCAACCACCAAATTGGGGGTGTTTCTTATATATACCATTTTAACTCAAGAGAAAAATATCTGTTTACATATTATAAAGTGATTCCAATTTGTTCCTTGTAGCTTGGTCTCAGATTCTACTAGCCATATATCGTCTTACCTTGTCCCATTGTCCCATCAGTTGTCGCAAATCAGTTTCATTAACCGAATTCATCCTTTTATCCATAATCTCAAATTTAATATGATCCACCATGTACTGGCACCAATTTTGCATTGTCCATTTTGATGCATCCTTCCAACCCAAGACTATGACAGCCTAAGCGCTTTCTATTTCTGCTTGTTTTATTTCTCTAAATTCTCCCATCGCATTGCTTTTAATTAATACTGCCATTTCCTTAGTAATTATCCATTGTATATTTAACATCCTGTTAATATCCTCTTGCACTTTTTGCCAGACATTCTGTGCTACCGGGCATTCCCAAAGCATGTGCATAAATACTCCTTTATCTTGACACCCATACCAACAAGTGTTTTTAACATTCTGTTGGAAATATGCAAGTTGAAAGGGTGTATAACACCACTTATGTAATATTTTCCTTCTCATTTCCCTAACCCTTGTATTCTTAATTTTCCTTATGTTCTCAACTATACTTTTCATCTCTTGCACATCTACTTGTATTTCACTCTGCCACCATTTATTCAGTCCTTGTGTTACATACCCATCTGACTGCACTAACAGCAGCCACACTACCTGTCTGAAGAAATGCAAAATTTATACACGGACTCCTGACAATTCAAATAATGTATGTCTAAAGTTTTGCATTCGTACCATTATTGTAGGCTGAGAAAAAAATGTGGTGCATTAATTTTTTGGCAACCCTTGCATTTATGTCCTCGCCAGTTTCAAAAACATTATACAGTGGTACCTCTACTTACGAACTTAATTCGTTCCGTGACCAGGTTCTTAAGTAGAAAAGTTTGTGCGAAGAGACAATTTTTCCCATAGGAATCGATGTAAAAGCAAATAATGCGTGCGATTGAGGAAACCACAGGGAGGGTGGAGGCCCTGTTTCCTCCCAGGAGATTCCTAGAGAGGCCCCACAGAGGCTTCTCCCCGCCTTTTCCGGCCCTATTTCCTCCCAGGAGATTCCTAGAGAGGCCCCACAGAGGCTTCTCCCCGCCTTTTCCGGTTACAGTTTCGGAGTCTCAGGTAAGTGGAAAATGGTTCTTGAGAAGCGATTCTTATCTGGTTCGTAAGTAGAGGCGTTTGTAGGTAGAGGTACCACTGTACCAACCTTCTTATATTTTCTGGATTTTTTTCAAAAGGAAATAACAGGCTGCTGCTATTGCTCTTCTCTGCCTTTTCATGTTTTCTGTTTCATTTCCTGGTCATTTAATCTTACAATGTGAAATGTCTGTTTATCAAGAGTCATAAAGATAATCTACAATAAAGGCCTAGTCTCGGTATTCAGTACCTGTGTATGGTGAGTAAGTAAGATGTAATCTTCGTTGATAAAGAAAAAAATAAATTACATTTTGATCAGTGGCTTAATCTCAGGACCTGCTGATTGCACTCCAAGCGGAACCGGCAGCTGAAGGAAAAATCAGTTTGGACTCAGGCGGCATCTGTTTTATAAGACAAAAAACATATTGCTTAACCAAGTGAGGAGAAGTTAGCAAGAAAAAGCTATGGGTTGCTGCCTTTGCAGCTGTCAGCATTTATTTCAAATTAAATAAAATGCCTATTTGATGTAGTGGTGAAAGCCCCAGATTAGAAAGTGGGAGAGTGTGAGGCCCACTTTAGGCAGTCTCTGGAGAACCGGACATTGTTGAATGGGACCAAAAAGAAGTCTGCTCAGCTCCTAAAAAAAATAGAATTCTTTATTGGCCAAGTGTGATTGGACACACAAGGAATTTGTCTTTGGTGCAGATGCTCTCAGTGTCCATAAAAGAAAATATACATTTGTCAAGAATCATGTGGTACAACACTTAATGATTGTCATAGGGTACAAATAAGCAATCAGGGAAAAAACAATACAGGTATTAATAAAAATCTTAAGGATACAAGCAACAAGTTACTGTCATACACTCATAAGTAGGAGGAAATGGATGATAGGAATTAGGATGAGAAAAAATTAGCAATAGTAGTACAGACTTAGTAAATAGTTTGACAGTATTGAGGGAATTATTTGTTAAGCAAAGTGATGGCGTTCGGGAAAAAATGTTCTTGTGTCTAGCTGTCTTCGTGTGCTCTACAGCGATGTTTTGAGGGTAGGAGTTGAAACAGTTTGTTTCCAGGATGCGAGGGAGGGGGGTCTATAAATATTTTCACAGCCCTCTTTTTGACTGTACAGTATACAGATCCTTAAAAGGCAGGTTGGCATCATTTTCTGATGCTCCTCTGAAGTCTCTGTCGGTCTTGTTGGGTTGCAGAACCAAACCAGACAGTTATGGAGGTGCAGATGACAGACTCAATAATTCCTCCTAGAAGTGCTGTTCATTTTGACCTGTGTACAGTACTGTACTGTGTACAGTTCTGGTCACCGCACCTCAAGAAGGATATAATGGAACTGGAAAAGGTGCAAAAAAAGGACAAGAAGAATGATAAAGGAAATGGAGCACCTCCCTTATGATACCAGGTTGCAATGCCTTGGTCTCTTCAGCCTTGAAAAACGGTGTTTAAGGGGTGACTCGATCAAAGTGTATAAAATCATGCATGGGATAGAAAAGGTGGATAGAGAAAAATTATTTTCTCTATCACACAATACTAGGACAAGGGGGCACTCCCTAAAGCTCATAGGTAAGAAAATGAGAACAAATCAAGGGAAATATTTCTTCACCCAGAGAGTCATTAGTTTATGGAATTCACTTCCAGAAGAGGTCCTGACAGCTGTCAGCCTTGATAGGTCCAAGACAGGATTAGACAGATTCATGGATGCCAAGTGTATCGGTGGTTATTGAAACGGATGTCCATGTGCCGCCTCTATGTTGATTGAGGCAGGCAGGATTCTCTTGGGTACCATTTGCTGAGGGTCAGGGAAAAGGGAGGGTCTTGCCTTCTCTTTCTGCTCAAGGTCCCCTTGGACAATTGGTGGGCCACTGTGTGACACAGAATGCTGGACTCGATGGGCTTTGGCCTGATTCAGCAGGACTCTTCTTAGGTTTTTAGGTTCTTATAACCTTTTGCTAGTACTAACATGTGTCTTGATTTTCTGGCCTGGGAAGAGGTCACTTGTGAACCAGTCCAGATCTGGGCTTCAGATAGATAAACCAACCGGAGTATTCGGCCCTATTGAGACAGAGCTGCTGGACACCTCTTGTTGGGAGGGGATGAAAATCTGAAGGAGTGAAGTATTTCAACAATGTGCACTAACACAGCTTTTTAAAATGCAGCCTTAAAAGTGTGGAGATCTACTAAGCACAGTTGGGTGGTAATACGTATATTCCCTTTGGAACAGGAAAAGGTTTGGGCAAGTTGGCAGCAGGCGGTGCTTGTGTGTGAAGTGCACATAGAATTGTATGATTCTGTATATTTAACTTGGAATTAGTCCCATTTAGCAGATTACGCCATAGGTTTTATTTACTCTCTGTACTTGTTTGATAAACTCTTCCTCCTGTCCTGCTTTTGGATTCTTAAGCTGATTACTTACACTGACTATGCGAAACCCAAAGAAAATGAACAACGCTCGCTTTGGTTCCAATGTTTATTATTTATTTACCTACGTACCTACCTACCTATCTATCTATCCATCTATCTATTATTATTTAGATTTATATGCTGTCCAATCCTGTGGGACTCAGGAAGGCTTACAGCAAGAATAAAAACAGTACAAATAATGAAAATACAACAATTAAAAGTGCTTTAAAACCTTTAAATAAACCACAACAATCATGCTACCAGACATACCAATTGAATCATATCTAGGCCAGAATAAGACGTCAAATCTCACGGCCCCCATGCCTGCCAGCAGAGCAAGGTCTCCAAGGCCTTTTGGAAAGCCAGTAGGGTGGGCGCAGTATGGACCCTGAGGGGGGGGCGGGGGGGGGAGGTAGTTGATTCCAAAGAGCCAGGGCCGCCACAGAGAAGGTCCTCCTCCCACAGGCCCCCAACCGACACTGCTTAGTTGACGGGACATGGAGAAAGCCAACTTTGTGGGAACTAATCGGTCGCTGAGAGAAATGCGGCAGGAGATGGTCCCCCAAATAGTCTGGTCCTAAGCCATGTAGGGCCTTATAGGTAATAACCAACATCTTGAATTGTGACGGAGACCAATTGATAGCCAGTGCAGCATGCAGAGTGTTGGTGTGATGTGGGTGTACCTAGAGACATCCACAACAGCTCTCACAACCACATTCTGAACGAACTGAAGTCTCCGAACACTTTTCAAGGGTAGTCCCATGTAGAGCACGTTGCAATAATGTTGTTTGGTTTCTTTCCTGGTGTTGTGTGCTCGTGTTGGTGCTGATCGGTTGGCCTGCTCCTTGACTGTCCGGTGTTCAGTGGTTCAAGCCTAGTCATTTTCTGCAAGGGAAAGGCAAGACTCTCGGGCGGAGGGCATGCTGGCGAAACGGAGCAAGAGTCTCACCTGTCTCCCAAAGGGAAATGGGTTCAGGTGGGATGGGGGTTAAAGTGCAGGCAGGACGTGTTTTCCAATCGATGGTGTTTGTGTATAGCAGAGAGCCAGAATTCAGACACCTTCCTCTTATTACGATAAGCTGTGAGTCTCTGAAATCTGTCTCTGCTCTTCACAAACAGAAACACAAACAGCTTCCCATAATCCTCTTCCATTTCTGTTGTATGCCAGTGAGACTTGGACTGTATATAGGAGACGTGCTAGGCCAGTGATGGCGAACCTATGGCACGGGTGCCACAGGTGGCACACAGACCCATATCTGCTGACACACAAGCCATTGCCTTAGCTCAGCTCCAACGTACATGTGCATATCGGCCAGTTGATTTTCGGCTCACATGGAGTCTATGGGATGGCATTTTTGGCTTACAGGGGGCCTCTGGGAGAATGGGGGAGGGCATTTTTGCCCTCTCCAGGCTCTTGGGATGCATCTAGAGCAGTGATGGCGAACCTATGGCACGAGTGCCACAGGTGGCACGTGGACCCATATCTGTTGACACGCGAGCTGTTGTCCTAGCTCAGCTCCAACATGCATGTGTGTGCTGGCCAGCTGATTTTTGCCTCACACAGAGGCACTGGGGGGCATTTTTGGCTTCCAGAGAGCCTCCAGGGGACTGAGGGAGGGTGTTTTTACCCTCCCCCGGCTCCAGGGAAGCCTTTGGATCCTGGGGAGGGCTAAACACCAGCCTACTGGGCCCACCAGAAGTTGGGAAACAGGCCATTTCTGGCCTCCAGGGAGCTTCTGGGGGGGGGGGTAGAAGCTGTTTTTGCCCTCCCCAGGCATTGGGTTATGGGTGTGGGCACTCGTGCACCCACACTCTTTCGGCACCCGAGGGAAAAA
Source organism: Erythrolamprus reginae (assembly GCF_031021105.1). NCBI lineage: Eukaryota > Metazoa > Chordata > Lepidosauria > Squamata > Dipsadidae > Erythrolamprus > Erythrolamprus reginae. The sequence continues at coordinate 32,624,746 of NC_091957.1, forward strand.
AGGTTCGCCATCATAGAGCTTGGGGAGGGTGAAAAATGGGCCTACCAGAAGTTGAAAAATGGGACATTTCTGGCTTCCAGGGGAAGGGGGAGGCTGTTTCCACCCTCCCCAGGCATTGAATTATGGGTGTGGGCACTCACGCATGTGCAATAGCACGCACACAGGCACTTTTGGCACCCATGGGAAAAAAGGTTCGCCATCACTGTGCTAGGCAATTGAATTGATAAGGTGCCTGACACTGAGGTCCCTGCCATCAGTTCCCACCCGGCTGATGACACCCTGGGCAGGCCATCTTGCTAGGATGCCAGACCATCCCATCCCTAAACAGCTCCTCTACGCTGAGCTGACTTAAGGAAAGCGATCGCACGGGGGAGAAAGGAACAATACAAAGACACCTTGAAAGCCTCCTTCAAGTCCCTCAATATTGATACCACCTCCTGGGAAACCCTGGCACAAGATCCACCCACATGGCGCATGCTGATCCACCAAGGCTGCCAGACATCGGAGGCTAGAAGAACATTCATGGCAGAAGGGAAACGAGCACTCCGCCAAGCCAGAGCTGCAAATGCTGTGACAATGGTGCCCACACATATCTGCCCAACATGTGGCAGAACATTTCGTGCCCATATAGGCCTTACCACACACTGCGTACAGCCCACAACCCATTAGATGTGAAGGTCCTCCTCGAACACAATGAACGATTATCATCCATACCAAAGTGAAGTCAATTACTTACCTCCACCCCTTCTCTATTTTAACTATAATTCAGGCTGGACATTTCTCTCTCCCCCCCCCCCCCATTAGTCTGAATTACAAAGCTGCAATTTCCTCCTGTTAAAAAAACTGCCCAGAGTTGGGGAGGGGGCCTACCAGCTTGTACAATTTCCGTAGTTCCTTTTTTCTATTTTGGCATATTTGATTGGTTTGAAAAAGGACTTAGGGTCTTTTAGATTTTATCTTTAATTAATCCAATCTAAAATGTTATGCATTGTTTTATTATATGTTGTAAGCCACCCTGCATAAAAGTCAATAAACAAACAAACAAACAAATAAATAAATAAATAAATCTGCTTTGACTATCGAAAATTGTAGTGCAATCTTTTGCTCAGCCTTGAATCTGTTTTCCATTAAATAAATTCTGGCCTCAGGAGGCATTGCAAGAATCTGAATTGCCGCCCCCATTGCACTGCTAGGATGAATTTCTCCACTCGCCCTTTTTCCCCAAAGTAACAGAAAACCCCCTTGTCTTGGACATGCCTCATGGTGGGGCTTTACTGAGTTCCTTGATCCACAAAAACATTTAGCACAGGACAAAGTGGCAATGGGAGAGGACACGGTTTATGCTGGATTTAAGTTTTGTTTGCTTTGCAGTAATTGGAATTGTGCACCATCGCGCTCCAATCTGGTTCTCTTGCTTTCTGTACAGGTAAAAAAAGAAATCCTACAGTGTGTTTATTATTATGAGCTTAAGTCTTCCTAAACCAATTTGGATACCAATTAGGATCCCATCCAGGCAGTTTAGCTCTGAGTTGTTTTGTTTTGTTTTGTTTTGATTTCTAGGCTGCCCTTCTCCAAACAGACTCAGGGCATCTTACAAAAAGGGGTACAAAATACAAGTTTATGAAGTCCAAACATAAAAACCAAAGTTTAAAACAGTTAAAACCATTCAACTAAACCATCCAATCATAGTCGTGCTAGTAGCAGAATATCAGCGCTCAATGGCCCCAGGCCTGCTGGCAAAGGTATGTTTTTAAACCCTTTCAGAAGGCCAAGAATGTGGGGGCAGTACAAATCTCTGGGGGGAGTTGATTCCAAATGACTGGGGCCTCCACAGAGAAGGTTCTTCCCCTAAGCCCCGCCATGCGACTTTGCTTGACGGACGGGACCTGGAGAAGGCCGACTATGTGTGATCTAACCAGCCACTGGGATATGTGAGGTAGGAGATGGTCCCATAGATAATCTGGTCCTAAGCCATGTAGGGCTTTATAGGTAATAACCAACAGTTTAAATTGTAGCCGATGCAGCTCACAAAGTGATGGTGATACATGGGTATATCTTGGTAGACCTGTAAGAGCTCGCGCGGCTGCGTTTTTGGACTAACTGCAGTCTCCAAACATTCTTTAAAGGTAGCCCCATATAGAGGGCATTGCAGTAGTCAAATCTCGAGGTGATGAGGGCGTGAGGGCGAACCTGTGCAAAAGTCCCCCTTGCCACAGCTGAGAGATGTTCTAGCCTCAGCTGTGGATAGTGTTATGCCCAACACTCTTGTCTTCTCCTGAGTGATACAATAAGGAGTAATTGGTTTTCCATGCCAACCTTTAGAATGAAGGGCAGGGAGCCAGTGGGAGACCTTTTGGCTTTTCATAGACTGGATGAGGTATGATTAACTCAGAACTGATTTGCTAGGTTGCATTCAGGGAGCCTTCTGTCCCTCCGTCCTGCCCTTCCACCACAGAGTTTCACAATAGGATGGATTGAGTAGCAAACTGATCTTACTTCCATATCTGTTTTTCCTTAACCCATTATCACCAATAAATATCCTCCCCCCCCTTTCACTCCTAATATTAACTGTACATTTGTTACTTTTTCCTTTTCTCCAACCAGCAATAGAACTTGCCCCAACATTCATAATATTCTGACTCTTCCTTATTTTTTAATTCCAATGTTAATTTATCCATTTTCCGCTCATGCTATTATTTTCTCTATTATATCTTCCTCTGATGGTACATTTTCATTTTTCCAATATCACGTAAATATTATTCTTGCTGCAGTTGTTATGTGCAAAATCAAATATATCTGGCTTTTTTTCAAATTTTTCATGTATTATTCCCAGTACAAAAAAACCTCCGTTGTTTTTTCTGTTTATTTCCTAAGATTTCTTCTAACTAATTTTTAACTTTTTCCCAGTAGCTCTTTGCTTTTACGCATTTCGCATTCGTGGAGGAGGTAATTCTGAGTTTCCTTGAACAGCTCTCCAGAGGCTGGGAGCAGCTGAGCGCTTCCTCCTGCCAGAGTTGGAAAACAGATCTTTGTGGGCAGAAAACGCTGAAAGAGGCTTTTTTTACAGAGAGGAAGGGTAGAAATAGATGCGGGGCTTCTCTGATTCACAAGGCTCAGCTCAAACTCTCTTCCTTCCCTTATTTGTGTGTGTCCGTGTGTGTGTGTCCATGTGTGTATGTGTGTGTATAGGGGTAATGGGAGGAATGGCTTTTAAAAATCTCCATCTGCAGGATTCAAGCGTTATGCCCCACTTCAGTATTGAGTTTGCTTGCAAATAGTAGAGTTGGCAGAGGGCTGATACAGGTGGCAGGTGGACTGATGTGCGCTGGGAGGGAGGGGAGTGTACGGGAGATCGAGGCATTGGAGGCCTTCCCGGGTGTTTCCCGAAACCGACCTGGTCTGCAGGGGGAGCAAGTGAGAGATCGCAGCATCGGAGCCCTTCCTGGGTATTTATTTATTTATTCAATTTTTTATGCCGCCCTTCTTCTTAGACTCAGGGTGGCTTACAACATGTTAGCAATAGCACTTTTTAACAGAGCCAGCATATTGCCCCCACAATCTGGGTCCTCAGTTTACCCACTTCGGAAGGATGGAAGGCTGAGTCAACCTTGAGCTGGTGATGAGATTTGAACTGCTGACCTGCAAATGTACAGTCAGCTTCAGTGGCCTGCAGTACTGCACTCTACCTGCTGCGCCACCCCGGCTCATTTCGCGAAGCAGACGTCAGATTCTCACCATTCAGTACCAGCTCGGTGGTTCCCACCCCCAAGAGCATGGTGGGGGGGAAGGAAAGAGAGAGAGAGAAGAGAGAGAGGGGAGGAGGGAGGGAGAGAGAGACTTGTTGATTGTAAGCTCCTTGTGCCTGAGGATTGCTGAAAAATAGTTTCGTGAAGTATATTCCTAAACTCCTAAATTACTTTAAAAAATGATCTAGTTAAAAAGAAAAGTCATCCAAAGGAGCAACGTGCAAACATAAGCAAAGAAAACACCCCCTAGGAGCAAAACAATTGTGTATTGTATAATGGACTGATAAATTGGCAAAATGGATTGCCAAATTGGCCATGGATTGCTAAAATGGATATGCGACCGGGTGCGTATAGCTAGGTGGTCATGCGACAGGGCATGGCCACAACCCTGATGTGGCCCTCAATGAAATAAAGTTTTGACACCTCTGGTCTACAAGGATTCCAGCGGCATAGAGAGTTTGAGGAAGTAAAGGAGAGTAAAATGCCTGCCAAACCCCATTCTCCATGCGTTGTCAATTGCATCACATTACCAGGCTTCATGCCATGGACAAACATAAGAAACCTGAAGAACGGCCCAGTCATCTCCTTAAGCTTGGAAAACCCATTGGCTATCTGAAGGTTCAGAAAATAAGATGAGTTGGGCGCTTTTGTGCCTAACTGAAAAAGTGAAAGGAGAAGGTGGAAGCTTGTTGGGGACAGTCTGAGGATGAGTTGAGTGGCTGTTGGCTTCAGCATGTTGCCTCTCAGACCCATTTATTATTATTATTAACAACTCTGTAGTTGTTGTTGTTGTTGTTCCTCTTCAATTCAGCCCATCTGAGGCTCCGCAGCTCTTCCTGGTCACACCCTTGTCCATTTCCTAGATCAGTGATGGCGAACCTATGGCACGGGTTCCACAGGTGGCATGCGGAGCCATATCTGCTGACACAAAAGCCACTGCCCTAGCTCAGCTCCAACATGCATGTGCATGCTGGCCAGTTAATTTTCTGCTCACACCGAGGCCATGGGAGGGTGTTTTCAGCTTACAGAGGGCCTCCAGAGGAATGGAGGAGGGCATTTTTCTCTCTCTGGGCTCCAGGGATGCATCTAGATCTGTGATGGCGAACTAATACACGGGTGCCACAGGTGGCAAGCGGAGCCATATCTGAAGGCATGCGAGATGTTGCCCTATGTCAACTCCAGCACATACGTTCAAGCTGGCCAGCTGATTTTCGGCCATCCAGAGGGCAGAGGAAAGTCATTTTTGCCTTCTCCAGACCCCGGGAAAGCCTCCTGGATCCTGGGGAAGGCAAAAAATGGCACAATGGGCCTATTGAAAGTTTAGAAACAAACTTCCGGTAGGCCCGTTGGGCCCATTTTTTGCCATCCATAGGCTCTGGAGGCTTCAGTGAGGTTTGCGTGCATGCAAGGGGTGGGGAGCGCAGGGGAGGTTGTGCATGCATGCATGCATGGGAGGAGGGCATTGCATTATGGGTGTGGGCATGCACGTCTGTGCTATCATGGGCACATGCACCCTTTTGGCACTCAAGCAAAAAAAAAAGGTTCGCCATCACTGCTGTTGAGCCTGGGGAGAGCAGGCATTGAATTATGGGTATGGACACTCACGCATGTGTGATAGTGCACGCATGTGAACACTTTCGGTTCCCATGGGGAAAAAGGTTCGCCACCACTGTCCTAGATGCTTTCTGCTGAAGACCCTGCACATTAGATTCTACTTAAGCTCAGGAAGACAAACTTTTCACCCTTGAGAATGTGGCAGTGGGCCATGGGAAGAGACTTGGTGTGGTGAAAGAAAGAAGTGACAGGACGCTAGGACAGGCTCAGGGTGGAGATGAAGGGATATCCAGATCCCGAGTCCTTGCTTTCTTGCACATCTGTAGAGTTGCCAGTCCCTGAATCACAACTCCGCCTACCTCAAAATGTGGATATATGGTTAAAATAAGGAAGGGGGGGGGAGGGGGGAAGAGTAAATGATACACAGATAGTGTCATTCATGTTGCACTTTTAATTCCTTTAATGTTCTTGGTACATTGCCCTTAATACTGCCCCTGGCTATGCAGGCCCTTCTCCTTAGACTCAGGGTGGCTTACAACATGTTAGCAATAGCAGAGCCGGCATATTGCCCCCACAATCCAGATCCTCATTTTACCCACCTTGGAAGGATGGAAGGCTGAGTCAACCTTGAGCCGGTGAAGAGATTTGAACCGCTGACCTACAGATCTACAGTCAGCTTCAGTGGCCTGCAGTACAGCACTCTACCTGCTGTGCCTCCCTGGATCTTGCTCAAGGTCCTTTTATTTCTCCTTTCCCTTGGATCCTTCACTCATCTGACCCCAAATAGTCAGAGGTTTTATTGGCCTGGAGATATCTTCGGAGAGGGGCGGCATACAAATCTAAATAATAATAATAATAATAATAATAATAATAATAATAATAATAATAATAATAATATAACTCTTCACTGGTTACTTAGTTTTTACCAGCGTAGGGCCTGGTTTATCTGCAGCTCACCCACCAGGCCCTCTGCTTCGTTGTGGATTGTTGGCCTTCAAAAGAGTCTGAAGACCATATAACGTCTCGTCTTCGGATTCTGCCCCACGAGCCCAGCATGGCAATCAAGAGGTTTTTTTTCTTGAGAGTTTTGCTGCTCTTCAAATTAATTCATGTGCCATCAAGCAATTATGCTGAATGCTGATTTCATATGCAATTCTTTGGAGCTGGTCAAAACAGTTATCTCCTCTTGGATGTTTAGGACCGAGTTGCCTTTGGTTATGCAAATATTTTCTAAACTTCCAAATTCCAGAATGCATAGAAAAAGAAAGCCAGGGAGCTTTTAAGGAATTTTAAAGGTTGTGGCTCAAAAGTAAATTAATTCGTATATGCCGCCTGCAGATTCAGTTGCACTGAGAGGGAAGAATAACATAGGAAGAGGAAGCATCAAAATCCCGATCAATCATGTGGGAAAGGGACAGTATCAAGATCACAAGATGTGATTATGCCACTTTATATTGAGGCCACCTGTGGACAGGTGTGGGTAGTGGGGGATGGGTAGCGAAAATGGAGCTCCAACCCAGAGCACCCAATTTACACTGAAAGTTGTTGGAAGAAAATGCAGGGTGTCCTGCATAAGTCACGGCCACAGTGTGGTAGTAAAAAGTTTGGTAGCCCTTCACTGCACATGGTCTACTGAGTCCAGCCCTGGAAAATGGGCAGAGAAGAGCAACAAAGATGATAAAGGTTTCTCCCAGCTCTGTGACTCTATATTCTTATGTTTACCCCTTTCAGTTGTTTATAAAAAGCAATAAAGGCAGGATACAAATAAATTTATTTATTTATTTATTTATTTATTTATTGATTGATTGATTGATTGATTGATTGGATTTGTATGCCGCCCCTCTCCGGAGACTCGGGGCGGCTAACAGCAACAATAAAGCAGTGTACAATAGTAGTCTGATGTTAGAAATAATTAAAAGCCCATTAATATAAAAAACCAAACATACATACATACATACCATGCATAGAGTTGTAAAGGCCTAGGGGGAAGAGGGTCTCAATTCCCCCATGCCTGACGGCAGAGGTGGGTTTTAAGCAGCTTACGAAAGGCAAGGAAGGTGGGGGCAATTCTAATCTTTGGGGGGAGTTGGTTCCAGAGGGCCGGGGTCGACACAGAGAAGGCTCTTCCCCTGGGTCCCGCCAAGCGACATTCTTTAGTTGACGGGACCCAGAGAAGATCCACTCTGTGGGACCTAACTGGTCGCTGGGATTTGTGCAGCAGAAGGCGGTCCCTGAGATAATCTGGTCCGGTGCCATGAAGGGCTTTATAGGTCATAACCAACACTTTGAATTGTGATCGTAAACTGATCGGCAACCAATGCCGACTGCGGAGTGTTGGTGTAACATGGGCATATTTGGAAAAGCCCATGATTGCTCTCGCAGCTGCATTCTGCATGATCTGAAGTTTCCGAACATTTTTCAAAGGTAGCTCCATGTAGAGAGCGTTACAGTAGTCGAGTTTCGAGGTGATGAGGGCATGAGTGACTGAGCAGTGACTCCCGGTCCAAGTAGGGTCGCAACTGGTGCACAAGGCGAACCTGGGCAAACGCCCCCTCGCCACAGCTGAAAGATGTTTCTCTAATGTGAGCTGTGGGTCGAGGAGGACGCCCAAGTTGCGAACCTTCTCTGAGGGGGCCAGTGATTCTCCCCCTAGGGTAATGGACGGACAGATGTAATTGTCCTTGGGAGGTAAGACCCACAGCCACTCCGTCTTGTCTGGGTTGAGCTTGAGTTTGTTGACACTCATCCAGGCCCCAACATCCTCCAGATTATTATTATTATTATTATTATTATTATTATTATTATTATTATAAATAATAAAAATTAATGGCTTGAAAACCTGATCCATGAACATGAACATGAAAAGTTAAGGGTCAATGATAAAAGCCATACTGAAAAAATGTGGCTTTGAACAGAAGTATAATTTATATGCAATAAATAAAATCACGAAGGTGTGAAAAGGGAGGCTCTAAGAGCCTCGGTGGTGCAGTGGTTAGAGTGCAGTACTGCAAGCCACTTCTGCTGCCCACCGGCTGCCAGCAGTTTGGCAGATCAAATCTCAGTAGGCTCATGGTTGACTCATCATTCCATCCTTCCAAGGTCGGTAAAATGAGGACCCAGATTGTTGGGGCCAATATGCTCACTGTCTGTAAACTGCGTAGAGAGGGCTGTAAAGCACTGTGAAGCGGTATATAAATCTAAATGCCATAATGCTGTTGCTATCTTGGAGAGCTGCCGTTGCTGGCACACAGTTTTGCAGAGCCATTCAGTCGGATGACTGTTTTGCAGAAGAACAAAATCCAGAACAACCCTGCCAATGTTTTCTTTCCTTCCTTCATAGACCTATGTTGTTGATCCCAGCATGGAAATTATGTTTTAATGCACACAAACTCTCCCTTCTGTGTGTTTGTTTTAAAATGGGCGAAGGCAGTTTAATAGCCAAGGAGAGCAGTGCGTTGGTCAACATTTACTCTGCCTGCCTCTCTCTGATTCCTGATTCCGTTACAGATTGTTTTCATTAAAAAAAAATATTGAGAAGCTGCTACACTATAAAATTCGAGTGCCAGCTTTCAATGTAGGATTTATTCCCAAAAATATTTGTTGGCCCCGAAGGGCAATTTTGGCAGGCAGAAGTCAGGAGCTGCATCCAGGGTGTTCTGTGGAAGCTGCAGAGGCCAGCCAGAGCCGTGGGCGGGGTCAGGAGCAAAGGGGAAGGAGCTAAGGATGAGGCGGGCAAGCCAGCCGCGAGGGGGCAGTTGCCTCTTTGTAAGCAGGTGATGCTTTGTTGGGGGAGCCCAGTTTTCATTCAAAAGTCTCCAGGAGCCAAAGCTCAAAACCAGCGCTCTGCTTCAGCTGCGAGGTCTTTGCAAATTGAGTTGTTCTCCTTGTATATTCACATGCGGAATCTCCCGTTTAAATTTTCCCCAGATTATTCCTTGGCTGTCCAGAAATTCTCCTTGACACTCCAGTCCTTCCAGTTTGACTTCATTGGGGACACTCTGACAGATGATGAAATCAACATTGGTAAGTGCTTTTTTGGCCGGCTGCCTCTTCCGGCTTGTCAGGGCTAGGCGCTAAAAGTCCATTTAAGGTTCTGCTTGAGTAATAACATTCTTGGTTGCTATTCAGTTTGGGAATATCTTGCATAAAACTATCCAGCATACATAACAGCTTCTGAAAACTGCCATGTTAGCCTTCCTGTCATGAGCAGATCAATACTTGGAATAATAATAAAAACCTCCTCATTCAGATCCAGAGCAGGAGTTATGTATTAGGTCAGCTGAAGTTTCATTGAAAAGTGCAAATTGTTAAGCTTAAAAATTCAAATTATATATGGCCTTGTTGATTTTTTGGGTATAAAATTTTCTTTATTTTTTCTCCAACATGCAGTAAAAACAACATAAGCAGTAAAAAAAAACAAAGAATCGGGGCCTAAAGTAATAATAAATAGCATATGCACAAAATTGGAAGCTGAATAAAATTCCAGATGAAAGAGAAATATTACATAAGGTTTTAGATTGTGCTGAAATGAATAGGCTTACTTTAAAACTTAAAGAAGAGTGTGATTACTATAAGATCTGGAGGAAGTTTTACGAATGGTTAGAAACTAAAAATAATTGAGAAATAATTTTCTTAATAACTTTTGAAGGAATACATGATGATTTAATTTTAATTTACCCAGTTGACAAAATAAGGATTGGTGGCAGCAATGGATAAGGATTAAATTAGATATTGAGTTAAGATGTTTATGTTTTATTAGAGATAGAAAAAGGGAATATAAGGGAATAGATTTTATAATATTGATATCTGTAGCATGTGTAGTTAATTTTAATTAATTTAGCAAAGAAGAGGATAAAAAGTATATATTAAAAGCATTGTTAAGATTGTTCTTTTCTCTGAACATTTAACGTAACAAAGAAATATCATTGTAGCTGCTGTTACCATATGTACAATCAAATACATTTCTTCTTTATTAAAATTTTCTGGTAGAATACCTAATAAGAATATTTAAATAGTCCTCTTCAGAATCTTCTGTATCCAGTGCTGAATCTCTTTCCAAAATTTCTTGGCCTTGTTGATATGTCTAGTACAGTGATGGTGAACCGAGAGCACATGTGCCACAGGTGGCATGAGGAGCCATATCAGAGGGCACATGAGGTGTCACTCTATGTCAGCTCCGGCGTGCATGGGCGTGCTGGCCAATTGATTTTCAGCCTTGGGGAAAGCCCTTTTGCCCTCTGGAGGCTTCAAGGAAGCTCCCCTCAAGCCCCCAGAATGCAAAAAACAGCACAACGGGCAAACCGGAAATCCGTTTTTCTGAACTTTTGGTTTGCCCATTGGGCAGGTTTTTTTACTGTCCCAGACTTCAGTAAGGCCTGTGTGCATGCGCGGGAGTGAAGGGTGTTTGTGTGTTGTGCACATGTGCAGGAAGTAGCATGGTGGATGCACATGCGTGGGAGGGAAGAGAATGGTTATTGGCACATGCATGTGTACTAGCGCATGCACACACATCCTTCAGGCATGCAAACTAAAAAAGGTTTGGCATCACTGGTCTAGTAGATTTATGTCTTGTTTTCCCAGCCAAGGGATCTATGTAGCAGCCAGGGGAATCTGGCCACAGCTGGAATGTCTGTTTCCAAGACATTGGCCGCAGCAAGGTATGAGAGAGGAGGCAGTCCTGCAAATGTTTGTATCCCACCTTTATAAGTTTTACAAATAACTCAAGGCACAAGAGACGTTTCTCATCACCTTTCCCCTCTTCCTATTTTCCTCACAACAACAAGAACCCTGTGAGGTAGGTTGGCCTGAGAGAGAAAGAGTGACAGGGCCCAAAGGCACCCAGGTGGCTTTCATAGCTAAGGTGCGTCTCATGGTCTCCTGCTTTTGAGACTGGTGCCTTCAGAGGTGGGCTCCTACCGGTTCAGTCCAGTGCACCGCTCTGGTAGTGACCCACTGATTGTGCAATCGTGGTGTGCTCCAGTGCTGTCTTTATTGGTCCATGAGCGCCGCCATCTTTTTTTTGGTACTTTTCAGCATTTTTCGGCTCTCTGAGCATGCGTGGAAATAAAATTGTCCCTCTGCACATGCCAGAGAGCCGAAAAATGGAAAAAATTACCCAAAAAAAGATGGCGGCATCCACGGACCAGCAAAGGCAGCACCTCTGTGCATGTGCAAAAGTAAACTTGTGGGAGGGGATGATTGAGCGCGAAACATTGCGATACACACTGGTAGGAAAAGGTAAGAGCAACCCGCGTTTGGGTGCCTTGACCATTACACCAAACTGGCTCTCTTTTAATTTCTCAATGATTTAATCATGTTTTCTCATTATGGTATTTTCTCTCCTTTTCAGCTGAATCCTTTAAGGAATTTGCTGAGCTGCTCCAAGAGGTGGAACTTGAGAGGTCCATGATGGTAAGGACATTTCTCCTTTCCTCATTAGTCAGAAGTAGGTTGAGGAACCATGTAAATGGGGCTCAGCCCATCATTGCATGACCCCCAAGGCATGTCTGGCTAGGGCCCAGCATGTTGTGTCAGTATTGAACCTTGGGAATCTTGGCTTATGACATAATCTTTGCAGTTGTGGTTTATTTGACCAACTAAAACCATAACTTAATAGGTTTTTGAGGTCTAAACAAAGCCAAAATAAGATTAGTAATACAGTTATAGTATTACAGTAATTACGTATTACTGCATTAATACAACTTCTAATGTAGTGCCCTTGAAGAACTTCCTGCCAGAAAGGAGTCAATACAGAACTATCCTGTTTTAACAAGTTACCTTCTTTTGGAGGGTTTTCTGGGATTCTGTGCATTTCACTCCTAATTATTGCATTCCTTAATTAAAACATCTTAATTACTGTGAGTATTTATTGTGGGGTTTTTAAACCAAGCAGTTGCATTTCTGGTGCATGCTAAGTAGGCCCATTTCTCTTGCAAAACTCTATGTCCTCTGTCAGGTTTTTCCACTCTTCTTTCACTTCAATTCAGTCCAGGGCACAAAACGTCTAAAAAACCTCTTCCAAGGAACCCTGATCAGTCCAAGATCTCGGAGGTTGTAAGAGATACTCAATATGTTGTCGAGCTCTTGCTAAACTCTGCTCTGTGTGAACGCTTGTGTCGCATGAGTTCTTCCTTAGTTCTACCGAGTTTCAAATTAGTTTCTTCAAAATTAGTTCTGGAGCACAGTGGAAGACCAAATCATGCAGATTTTAAAGGTTCAGTGTTGTTGCCGGTTTATTATTTGGCTACATTTTTTCCTCACAGGTGCAAAATGCCAGTAATTTGTTGATCAAACCTCTTGAAAAATTCCGTAAAGAGCAAATTGGATTCACCAAAGTAAGTTCTCCATCTATTTGTAACATAACTATATTAAGAGGCGACAGATGTCATTATTTTTGTGTGATTTCTCAATGCTCATTCAAAGTGTCTAGCCAGTTCCTAAAAAGAAATAAATTGCAGAGTAGTGTCTTGGATGTTTACATTTAGCTATGTAGCTAAACATAGTAGTTATGTTTTTTATATATACAGTATAGTTTTAAAATTAGAATGTTCTGACTTTGCTTTTTCCATATTGTAAGCTATGCAACAGTCTCCTGTGCAAAGACTATGAATATTATAAAACAGCAGAAGAAATACAAACATCTTTGAATTGGCCAACTCATCTGTCTGGAACCCACACCGCATTTCAGACACAAACACTCTAGAAAATGTTGAGAGATACTTTATTAGAAGAGCCCTCCACTTCTCTACTCACAACAGAATACCCTATGCAGCTAAGTTTAGAAAGCTTAGAATTACATCACCTTGAACACGACCTAAGCACAACACATAAAATCATCTGCAACGTCCTTCCTGTCAACGACTACTTCAGCTTCAACCACAACAACACACGAGCACACAACAGATACAAACTTAAACCGTTCTAAACTCAACTCCAGGAAATACAGCTTTAGTAACCAAGTAGTTGATGCTTGGAACTCACTACCAGACTCTGTAGTATCGTCACCTAACCCCCAAGACTCTTAGACTACCCGCTGTTGACCTCTCCCGATTCCTAAGAGGTCAGTAAGGGGCGTGTGTAAGTGCACCAGAGTGCCTTCCGTCCAGTAATGGGCAGCCAAAACTTTTACTGCCACATGGTGGGTGTGGCTTATTTTGTGGGTGTGTCTTAATGGTCATGTGACTGGGTATGAGTGGCTTGCTGGCCATGCAACCAGGTGGGAGTGGCTTGAACGATCATCATCATTCAAGTGAACTGTTAAATCCTCAACTTACAACCTCACCAATGTTGCTCGCTGGGGTAACAATTTGCTTCGCGTTTCCCGCGCTCTCCTTCCTGGGTTGCCCCCCCCCCCCCCGCCTCAGGCTGGGTAGCTAGGCGTATGGGTGCTGCCAGAAGCCTAAATGCTGCCAGTGCCACTTCCACCCACACCTTCTGCTTTCATCTGAGGCGGGAGGTGGCCGCGTGAGGCCAGAGGGGAGCCAGGCAGGACAGAGGGAAACTCGTCCAAGGCCAGGAAGGAGGAAAGAGGAAAAAAGCAAAGAGTGCAGACGCAGCAGCAGCAGCAGGGAAAAAAAGAGAGCCAAGCTAAGACCAGTAATCCAGGAAGTGACGGCTGCGAAACAGCTGTAGCTACGCACGCATCTTCATTTCCACCGTGGAACTGCGTTCCACCCCGTCCTGTCTGCTGCCCACCCCTGCTTCCGTCCCCTGTCCTAATGTTTATCCTTTACTACTATCATGTATATAAATATTATTATATCTTTGTATACCACCAATCCCTACTTGACAAAACAAATAAATAAATAAAGTCACAAAACTAACTTTCACATTTGATTATTTGTTAAGTGTCATTTTTACTGAGTGAAGAGTGAGTCTCTCATTTCAAGGAGCTCCTTAGAGATGAGGGACCTTTTCCAGCCCCTCTCTCTGGGCCAGCTTGACCCACTGACACTTGCAGAGGTCTCATTGCTAGAGCTCATCCTTGCTGGATTTCAGGGCGAGGAAAAAAGTACTAATCTAATTTAATCTAATCTTTTCCAACCATCCAGTTTGTCCGTTGGAGGATATTTTTTTTTTGCCTCCGGGGTTTCAGGGAAGCTTCTCTGAAGCACCTGAGGATGAAATGGCCTCTCCCAAGGCCAAAAACTCAGCTGGCCAGCATGCACATGCTTGCTGGAGCTGAAGCATGGCAAAGTCTCATGTGCTGTCCAATATGGCTCCGTGTGCCACCTGTGGCACACATGCCATAGGTTTGCCATCACAAGTGTAGAGTTTAAATAATAATAATTAATAATAGTAATACAGTGGTACCTCGGTTAACGAACACCTTGGTTAGCGTACTTTTTGGATAACAATGAAAAAGTTCGGTAAAAATTTGCTTCGGACACTGAACAAAAATTTGGATACCGAACAGAAATTTTTGGTTTTTATTCGAAATGTTACACCCATTGTCCCTCACTCCCGCCCCCCCTCTCTTTACCTCTTTACCTCTTGCCTCTCTGCCTTCGTCCCCTCGCCAGGACAGCAGCAAGTGTCGCTTCAGCTATGACGAGGCAGGCACTGAGTTTGCTGGTCCCGGCGGTGGCTTCTCTTTGAGAACACCGGCGACGGTGGCAGCGGAGGCCTGGGCAAGGACGTGATGTTCCTGGTGCTGCTGTTCCTCGAAAGGAAGCTGCCGGAGCCGCCGCCACCACCACCACCACCACTAGCTGGTAGCGGTGACTCCGGCAGTTTCCTTTCGAGGAATAGCAGTGCCAGGAATATCACGTCCATGCCCAGGCCCCCAGGCTCCCGCCGCCGCCGCTGCCACTGTCCCCGAAAATAAGCCGCTGCCGGGACCAGCAAACTCAGCGCCTGCCTTGTCATAGCCGAAGCGACGCTTTGCTGCTCCCCTGGCGAGGGGACGAAGGCAGGAGGTAAAGAGGTAAGAAGAGGGGGGGGGGCTGGAGTGAGGGACAATGGGTTGGGGGGGGGGGAGAAAAAAATCCCCAATTTTCAATTTTCCCCATAAGAAATAAAGGCTGGGAACCATTTAAATCCATTTCCATTATTTCCTATGGGTAAAATTGTTTCGGATAACGACCATTTCAGTTAACAACCAACCTTGTGGAATGGATTGTGGTTGTTAACCGAGGTACCACTGTAATTTATTAGACTTGTATACCGCCCCTCTCCGAAGACTCCAAGTAAGAATGTCAGATTTAAGCACAGCCCCTGCACGCAAACGGACTGCTTATTTTTTAAAAAGGTAGACAGCGTTTTCCTTCTTTGAGCCAACAAATCATGGAAGCCACGTAATACTTTCAGCCACACATTTTTAATATTCACGACTGTTTTCAGCAGTCTTGTTCAAGGAAAGGGAAGGCCGAGCAATGAGTAGCCCATTTACAAATGGAAGCTCTGCCTAAAGTACAAATTTGGGTTGGTGTTAGGAATAGAAGTCATTTTGAAGCAAATGCCTGATTATATGCCCTTCCACCAACAACGGAGGTCGAGAAATAGTGAAAAACACCCGCCTTCGTTCGTTCTCTTCTACATTGGTGAATCAGTGTCATGAGTATCATCGTGGTGTTCTTACAGGAACTGCCAATCATTATTCAAAACATGCGAAGGAATCTGGTAGCACTTTTTCTGACTAACAAATTTTATCAGAAGTCATAAGCGTTTATGAGCAACAGCTCATTTCATCAGATGTATCCAGTAGCAATATTGCTGAATGATATTCAATATCGTTCATCTGAGCAAAAGCACTCAGAAAAGCTGATGCCTTTTAATAAAATATCTTGGTTTGAACACTCCTGATTCTTGGCTTTCTCTGATTCACAACTCTTCTTTTAAGCAAGTACTGAGGTAGACCAGATATCTGCTTCCTTTTATCAGATTAAAACCTAGATATTCTTTATAAGATGGCAACATTTATCCCTGTGGTTTTTTAAAAAATAAATGGCCTTATCAGATAGCTGCTTGTAAAATGAAAATACAATGATATATTATATATATTTCCTATGAGGTTATGGCTAGTATAACCTGTAGCAGATCTAAGATTTAGGTTGGTTCATCAAAAATTGTATTTAGAATGGATTGGATCTCTCTCTCTCTTTCTCTCCAGGGTAGAAAATCTGTTGTCCATCCTTTCAAATATGTTCTTTATGGATATATACTGTATCTATATATGCAGATTTCTTAAGTCACATGATATAGTTGTGTGATCAGTTAGTGCCTTTATGGGGTAGAATATTCATGTATAGAAGCAGATTTGTAGGACAATCTTTATGTTAACATAATGATATATAGCAAAGCTTTGGAATATGGTTGTATTGACATAGGTGTCAAGAAGAATCATATTGAGAAATTGGTAATATGATATTCCAGATATCAAGGAATAGTTATTGGAAATGTGTGATGGATGTGTTTTGGACAAGGCAATATATTCTACAATAGCAATATTCGTTACTACGGCAGAGATTTTATGATATCATAGAACAATATTTTGTTCTGTTCATTTAGAGTAACAAAATCATTAGTAAATGTTGTTTACTAATCTCCTGGTTCCTAGGCCAGCACTTTAACCACTACACCAAGCTGGGTCTCATATCATAGTCTGCAATGTCTATGAACTATACTTTTAATATTAATAAAAAGTACAATTCATATATAGTAGTAAAGTCTAAAGGGTTTAAGAGTACATTTGTGGTTAACAATCTGCATAATTTTGTTATACTGATCTGTTATTCTATTACTTTAATTATTCCTGGACTGAGTATAGTTTAATATTTTACACAGGGTCTGTGTTGGGAATAACCTGTTTTTCTGCACAGCAGAATAAACAAAGGTGTGATATAGACGTTGGGCTTTCGGTTCAGATTTGCTCATGAACATTCTGGGCAAATCATAGGAAAATCTAATCTGAGAATCCTCCATTCACAGTGCTCATTGACTAAATTCAAACATTGTGTGTGTGTGTATAATTCAAAAACACTTACATTTTGGATTTGAGGAGGTCTTCTCCAGCCAGAAATTGGGATTATATGAAAATAATATTAGCAAGGTTTTTGAGCGTAATTAGAACAATTTTCCTTCTTCTCTGAACATCCAAGTTTTAGCATTTTGAGTGAATTCTGATTTTGGCTCCTCCATTTGTGTTCAATTGATCACAGTAGATGCTTGTGCAAATTCTCTCTCTGTAGGAAAGGAAGAAGAAGTTCGAGAAGGATGGGGAGAGGTTTTATTCCATGCTGGACCGCCACCTGCATTTATCTTCCAAGAAAAAGGAGTCTCAACTTCAAGAGGTAAAGGAGAGGTTGATGCAGAGGTGGTATTCAGCTGGTTATGCCCAGTTCTGACAAACCGGTAGCAAAACGTTTGAGTAGTTTGGAGAACTGGCAAATACCATCTCTGGCTGGCCTTGCCCCCATCTATTTGCTCCTCCCAAGTCCCAGCTGATAGGCTGGGTCTTCTTTTGTTGCCTTGCACAGGAGAATGGAGCAGTTTGGTGGAGTGTGGAGGGAGATTTTGCAGTATCCTTCCTCTGGAGTGGGGAGGGAATGCAGATTTTCCAGTATCCTTCCCCTGGAGAGGGGAGGGAATGGATATTTTGCAGTATCCTTCCCCCAGAAGTGGGAAGGGAATGGGGATTTTGCAGTATCCTTCCCCTGGAGTGGGGAGGGAATGCGGATTTTCCAGTATCCTTTCCCTGGAGTGGGGAGGGAATGGATATTTTGCAGTATCCTTCCCCCAGGAGTGGGGAGGGAATGGAGATTCTGCAGTATCCTTCCCCCAGAAGTGGGAAGGGAATGGGGATTTTGCAGTATCCTTCCCCTGGAGTGGGGAGGGAATGGAGATTCTGCAGTATCCTTCTCCTGCCACGCCCACCAAGCCACACCCGCAGAACCAATAGTAAAACATTTTGAATCCGGATGGTTGGGTGGTGGTCTGAGAACTTGTGAGAAAGGCATCTTCATGTAGCCCTGGAGGTCAAGGTGGCAATCTGTTGTTTATTTATATCTGGCCATTTTTTCAGGATATCAAGACATAGATGTTACTGTGCATTTTCCCCATGCTTCTTATTCCTTTTCTGCCTGCCAGGAAGTTTTCGTCCATCAGTAGATCAAGCTCACCAACTTCCCACCCCCAGCAAAAAAGATTGGCACTAAGGTTAACAATCATTGGTTGACAGTTACCTCTTTCAGCTATTATAACAGGCCACAAATATACAGATGTTGCACTCATTACATCTGCTTATTTTGGCACTTATGTGGCAAGCAAAAGCATTCTGGGCTTTATATTTTATCCCCAATGGTGAGCCAAGAAGGAACAAGAGCCAACTCTGCAACAACTTTGTGAGTTAGGCTGATCTGAGAAAACAGCCCTTGGACCTAGGTCAGCCAGTAAGTTCTGCTGGCTAAGAGTGGACCAAGCATGGATTTTGCAAATCTTGGCACCAACACCTCCCTCTCTTCTTGCCTGGCTTCCCCATCCATGAGCAAGGCCTAGGGCTGGACCCATGTTGTCAGCGAGTCTCTCCATGAAGATGGTTTGGAGGTCCAGCGTAGTCTGGTGGTTTGTTAAGGAGTATGCACAACCCTTGAGTTATGAAGGACATACACAGAGGAAAAATGTGGGATTCCAGGAGATATCCAGGAGATATGAGTCATACAAGACAGATACATTAAAGTGTATAAAATAATATTTAAGAACATAAGAACAGCCATGCTGAATCAGGCCAAAGCCCATCGAGTCCAGCATTCTGTGTCCCACAGTGGCCCACCAATTGTACATGGGGATCATGAGCAGAAAGAGAAGGCAAACCCCTCCCTTTCCCTTCACCCCCAACAAATGGAACCCAAGGGAATTCTGCCTGCCTCAACCAACATAGAGGCGGCACTTGGACATCCATTTCAATAACCACCGATACACTTGGCATCTGTGAATCTGTCTAATCCTGCCTTGAAGCTATCCAGGCTGACAGCTGTCACGACCTCTTCTGGAAGGGAATTCCATCAACCAAGGACCCTCTGGGTGAATAAATATTTCCCTTTATTTGTCCTCACTTTCTTACCTATGAGCTTTAGGGAGTGCCCCCTTGTCCTAGTATTGTGTGATAGAGAAAAGAATTTTTCTCTATCCACCTTTTCTATCCCATGCATGATTTTATACACGTTGATCAAGTCACCTCTTAAACGTCACCTTTCAAGGCTGAAGAGACCAAGGCGTTGCAACCTCATTTCATAAGGGAGGTGCTCCGTTTCCTTGATCATTCTTGTTGCTCTTTTTTGCACTTTTTTTCAGTTCCATTATATCCTTCCTGAGGTGTGGTGACCAGAACTGTACACAATACTCCAAGTGTGGTCTCACCATCGATTTGTGCAGAGGCAATACAACACTTGCTGACCTATTTTTGATTCCCTTCCTAATCATGCCAAGCATGGAATTTGCTTTTTTTACTGCTGCTGCATACTGGGTTGACATCTTCATTGAGCTGTCCACCAAAACCCCAAGACCCCTTTTTTGGGTTGTCTCAGAAAGCTTGGTCCCCATCAGTTGGTGGATATAATTGGGGTTCTTTGCCCCAATATGCATTTACTTCTAGAAATAGCAGAATCAAATTAAACAATCAATATCTCTCAATACAATAATAATATTACAAGCTTGTATTTGTCTTACATATCAGACATTACAGCTTACAAATACATCAAACACAGAGCTTACTACATCAGTCACAGTGAATCAGAAACATGAGTAGAGAGAGCAGAGAGAGAGAATCATGCTTTCTGGCTCCCTCTTATGGCAATTTTCAACACTACCTCTTAAAGCTATAGTACTTCAATAGAAACAAATATTAATTGTTAGCTTGTTTATATATTGCCAACCCAACTGTTTGTACATAGTACTAACACGGCTAAGGCTCCAGTCTGGAAAGCAGGAGGCGGTGAGTTCAAGCCTTAGCCATGAAAGCGAGCTGGATGACCTTTGGCCTGTCACTCTCTCAGCCCAACCCATCTCACAGTAGGAGGAAGATGTATTGGATACGTTTGCCACCTTGATTTATTTGTAAATGTAATAAAGGTAGAATATAAATAAAAATTTACAAACTGGCAAAATTGTGTGTTCCCTAATAGAGAGAAATCGTTGAACTTTTTAAATTCACTTTCCCTCTAATTTGTTATGTAAAATATTGTTGATTTGCCTGCTTTAAAATGGATGCTTTGAAATGAATGCAAGACTCAAATAGGAATTCTGGCTAGTAGAGCTAATACAGTGTGTTCTTGGGAAACAATTCAAAACACATGGTGTTTTCTGTTCTGAGGTATTTTCCTCCCACACCCCTTCTCTCTTTCTACTTTTAGAAATAGCGTTCAGTTGCTCATAGGTTTATAGCATCCTTAATTGCAGCAGAAAGATTATGTAGTACTGTATTCCTTTTCTTTCTTTTTTTCTGTTCAGGCTGATTTGCTGGTTGATAAAGAGCGACATGTTTTTTTTGAATCTTCCCTGGAATATGTTTATCAAATCCAAGAAGTGCAGGAGAGCAAGAAATTCAGTATTGTGGAGCCTGTAAGTCTGATGCCTCCCCCCACATTCTGCCCCCCTTGCCTAGACTGACTGACTAGATTTCACAACCTTTTTAAAATTGTATTGGAACTTCAGAACTAAATAGTAAGAATCTTTTGGGCGGTCTGTCATAATTTTGAACAATTGCTAAGACTACCTGCTCTTTACTGTAAGCTTTTACAATTGTTTGTTTCAGAAATGCTTTTATTCTTTAAAAAGAAAAGGTGAAAAAAGTAAATACAAATTTTCATGAAGGTGAAATTGGACTTCAATAGTTCTTTGCATTTTCTTTCATTTTTATTTCATTTTGCTATAAGTAGAAATTGAGGGTTTGTCTTGGTGGTAAAGTGATCAAAAGCAGGAAACTGAAATTTGCAGAGTTTCACACAGAAATAAATAGTTCCATTCCATTTAGAAGTGGTGGAAAATTGGTTCTGTATTCTCTTTAAACTTTATAAACTTAAGTCTGCATAAGAAATTATTACTTGTACTACATCTCTCAAAGTTGCAAAAGAAGGCTTAAAACTTTTGGGGCCATATCTACCACTATTATTATATTCAAAAATTGTTAGAGAAAATACAGGTGAAACTCAAAAAGTTAGAATATCGTGCAAAAATTCATTTATTTCAGTAACTCAATTAAAAGGTGAAACTTAATACATGAGAGATACTCATGACATGCAAGACAAGATAGTTCAAGCCGTGATTTATCATAATTGTGATGATTATGAGATACAGCTCATGAAAACCCCAAATCCACCATCTCAGAAAATTAGAATATTGCATGTGATCAATAAAACAAGGATTATACATAGAACAATACCGGACCTCTGAAAAGTATAAGCATGTATGTACTGAGTATTTGGTTTAGGCCCCTTTTGTAGCAATTACTGTCTCAGTGTGGTGTAGCATGGAAGCCATCAGCCTGTGGCACTGCTGAGGTGTTATGGAAGACCAGAATAATTGAGTCTGTCATCTGCACCTCTATAACTGTCTAGTTTTGTGCTGCAACCCAACAGAACCGACACAGACTTCAGAGGAGAATCAGAACTGCAGAAAAAACAATTGCTCCCAACCTGCCTTCCACTGAGGACCTGTACACTGCACGAGCCAAAAAGAGGGTGGGGAAAATATTTACTGACCCCTCACATCCTGGACACAAACTGTTTCAACTCTTACCCTCAAAACGTCTCTACGGAGCACTGGACACCAAGACAACTGGACACAAGAACAGTTTTTTCTTGAACGCCATCACTCTACTAAACAAATAATTCCCTCAATACTGCCAGACTTTTTACTAAATCTGCACTTCTATTCTACTAGTTTTTCTCATCATTCCTATCATCCTTTTCCTCCCACTTAGGACTGTAACTTGTTGCTTGTATCCTAAGATTTTTATTAATTTTGATTGTTTCTTCATTGTTTATTTGACCCCTATGACAATCATTAAGTGTTGTACCACATGATTCTTGACAAATGTATCTTTTTCTTTTATATACACTGAGAGCATCTGCACCAAAGACAAATTCCTTGTGTGTCCAATCACACTTGGCCAATAAAATTCTATTCTATTCTATTCTTCAGCTCTTCTGCATTGTTTGGTCTCCCGTCTCTCATCTTTCTTTTGGCAATGCCCCATAGTTTGCTGGCCAATTAAGTGTTGTAATCTCATGGTCATTGAACCAGAGTTTACTACTTTTGGCAGTGTGGGCAGGTGCCAAGCCCTGCTGGAAAATGAAGTCAACATCCCCATAAAGCTCGTCTGCAGAAGGGAGCATGGAGTGTTCCAAAATCTCCGGGTAGATGGCTGTGTTGACCCTGGACTTAATGAAACACAGTGGACCGAAACCAGCAGATGACATGGCTCCCCAAATCAACATAGATTGTGTAAACTTCACACTGGACTTCAAGCATCTTGCAGTGTGTGCCTCTCCATTCTTCCTCCATACTCTGGGTCCTTGATTTCCAAATGCGATGCAAAAGTGTCCACAGTCTTCACCCCATAATCATCACAATTATCACAAATCACGGCTTGAACTATCTTGCCTTGCATGTAATGCATTACTGAAATAAATGAACTTTTGCAAGATATTCTAATTTTTCAGGTTTCACCCGTATATAATAAATTATGCAAAAATAAAGGGAAAAACTTATCCCACACAATCGTAGATGCACTTGGGTTGAAGCCTCAGTGGGGAAGATCAGGTAAACATTGGTTGCTTATGTTTCCTCTTCGGGTGTGAACTTGGTCAGAATCTTCAATGTGTGACATCCGTCAGACCTGCTTGGCCAGTGTTGAAATCAGTTCTAATTTGTTGCAAAGTCATTTGGCCGCATGCTCTTCCTGCAGAGGCCCAGTTCCATTTTTGGCACCGCCTGTGGCTTTTGCCTGTACAATTTTAAAACTATTATCATTCTTCCTTGCGTAGGTGTTGGCTTTTCTTCATAGCCTCTTCACTTACAACAACCTGACTGTGGAGCTCACACAAGATTTCCTTCCATACAAGCAACAGCTTCAGCTCAGTTTGCAAAATGTAAGTGAATTTCCAATTTTCCCAGTGTCTTCCCACCTCTTATTTTTAAGTAGAGAAGCAGCAATTCTTAGTGACACATTGATTGATTGATTGATTGATTGATTGAACTTTTATGCCGCCCCTCTCCAAGGACTCGAGGCGGCTTACAATGTATAACCAAACAATATATAACGTACTAAATCCAATTAATTTGAATTAATAGTCTAAAAAAAATCCATAACCATAAAAGGACATTCATACCCATTCAATCAACTTACTCATAACACATTTGTTGGACAAGGGGCTAGAGTCTAGTGACCTCATGCTTGGTAGCATAGATGAGTCTTCAGACTCTTATGAAAGGCGAGGAGGGTGGGGGCAGTGGAAATCTCCGGGGGGAGCTGATTCCAGAGGGCTGGCCCCCCCACAGAGAAGGCTCTTCCCCTAGGCCCTGCCAAGTGACATTGTCTAGTTGACGGGACCTGGAGAAGGCCGACTCTGTGGGACCTAACCGGTCACTGGGACTCATGCGGCAGAAGATGGTCCCGCAAGTATTCTGGTCCGATGCCAGGTCTTATCTTGCAGCAGCGTTGGGCTACGGGCTGGAACGCTAAATTACGCTTGCCGTAAGTGCTTGCAGGGCCAGCACAATTTTGCTTCTGCACCTGTGGAAATAGTGCATGGAGCCGCAGGTGCACCCATGTTTCGGCGAGGTTTTATCTGCAACTCCGTGCACGATTTTGCTACCTCCACAGATACAGAAGCAGAATCGGGCTGGCCCCGCAAGCAGTTACGGCAAGCGCAATTTAGCGTTCCGGCTCGTAGCCCAATGCTGCTGCAAGATAAGAGCTGAGAAGATTGTTAGCAGCTAGTTAGGGCTGAAAAAAAAAGGAGCTCCATTCAGAATATATAAGATGCACCCAAATTATCAGCTTCTTTTAAGGAGGGAAAAGGTACGTCTTCTACTCCTAAAAATATGGTAAGATATAAGGTATAGATCTGTGTAAAATTATTGTGATGTTTTAAAATGAAATCCCCAGGGTCATCTGGCCAGGCTCTGGTTGAGATGATTGCTAGGCTGGTCCACCAAGATTAGCCGCCTTCTCTGGCTCTTTCATGGAAGAACCATTGAAGTGTATCCCATTGGCCAACTGAACAGAAGGATTTTTGCCTCCCCAATACAGTTTTTCCCCTCCCATTGCTCCCTAGACAAGGAATCATTTCAGCAGTACGCGTGAAGAGCTAGAAGACCTGAAGAAAAGAATGAAAGAAGCCCCACTGACCTGCAAATTACCTGGCAAAGCAACCATTGAAGGATACCTCTATTCACAAGAAAAATGTAAGAGGCCGACTTGCTTTCTTAAATGAGGTTCTACAGGGTGGAATCATAAAGGTATGTCTAGCGCAAGAGAAGAGTCACCTCTTGTGCTTGATATCCCTTTGGTTGAAAATATACCTTTAAAATAAAATATACCTAAAATCTACCTTGATTGAAGATCCTGAAAATAAGTGACCTCTGCTCTTCAGTTTGCCTCCTTGTAGACAACTGAATTTAATTAATTTACTTTGATTTATTTGATTTATAAACTGCCCATCTACTAACATACTCAGGGTGGTGTACAACAATAAAGCAGTATACAATAATTAAAAACCCCAATATTAAAAGTCATTCATCTATCATTCATCACTACTGGCTGGGCCAGAGTGCTGTTGCTCAATGGCCCCAGGCCTGCTGGCAAAGCTATGTTTTTAAGGCCTTTTGGAAGGCTAGGAAGGTGGGGGCGGTACGAATCTCCAGGAGGAGTTGGTTCCATAGAACCAGAGCCACCACAGAGAAGGCCCTTCCCCGTGGTCTCACCAGCCAGCATTGTTTGGCTGATGGGACACGGAGGAGGCCAACTCTGTGGGCCGTAATTGGTCACTGGGAAGTGTGAGGCAGAAGACGGTCCCATAAATAATCTGATCTAAGCCACGTTGGGCTGTATAGGTGATACCCAATACCTATAAAGGTCCCTGTGCCTACTGATCTCATCAGAATTCATCTTTTGACCCAGCCTTAACCTAAAATTAATTGAAATGATGATGAGATATTGGAGGTGGGGGCAAAAAATATTTAAAAATGAACCTGGGAAGTTGGGGCCTTGACTTGCATAATTTAAGCCAGGAGGATGAGGATGAATATCCATCCTGCTGTGTCCAACTCTCCACATCTTCTGTTCACCCACTGCTCTGAGCCCTGCTCCCAAGCATCCCTGTTCTCCCTTGACGTTTCAGTCCAAATAGAAGAAGATCCCTTGTGCCATTTATGGGGATTTAGCCAGAATCCTCACTATTCCTTTAAAAAAAAGTTACCAAGGATATAGGAAAATGAGGAAAATTGAATCTTTTCCTGCTTCCCCATCAGTAGTGGGTCCAGAGGTGGGCTGCTAAAGTGGAACGGTGACGTGTGGTTGCCCCCGTGGCTCTGAGTGCTAGTGGTGTCCAGCGCAATTATGCTACTGCACCTGGGCAGGTAGTGAAATCATGCGCAAAAAATGATTTATTAGTAAATCCTTAGTAAACCATTAATAAAAGTGTGGCCCTTTATTCCAAGTTGAATGGAGACATTAACAAGCAGTTTTTAGGCATTGTAGTCATCCTACTATGGAGTTGTCTGATAGTGGCATCATCTAAACCAGAGGTCCCCAAACTTGGTAACTTTAAGACTTGTGGACTTCAACTGCCAGAATTCTTCAGCCAGCATAGCTGGGAGTTGAAGTCCACAAGTCTTAAAGTTGCCAGGTTTTGAGACCTCTGATTTAAACCAACTTTCCCCATTCTGCTAAGGAGAATATCATGAGTTTTAATTGATGAAACAGAGGTCATGCAGTTACTTAAATTCAACCTTGTAACCAGAACTGATGTCAAGGAATTAAGTCAAGTTCTCATGTATATTGAATCAGGAAAAGTCGGCAAGGGCCAGGATGTGATAGCTAGGCATAGTTGTTGTTTTATATCTACAACCTGGATAAGTGAGAGAGGACTGCCTGCCATTTATCTTTTTGTGGGGTGGGAGGGGGGGTGCTGGAAACCCAGGCAGTGTTTGAGATGATTGTATTAGATAACGAATGTGGAAAATTGGGTGTGGGTGTGTCTCTCAAGTATTAATTAATCTCTTCACTTGATGTAGGGGCTTTGGGAATCTCCTGGGTCAAATACTACTGCCAGTATGAGAAGGAAACAAAGATGTTAAGAATGACACCCATGGAGCAGAAACCAGGAACAAAACAAGTGAGTAGATTCTTGCATCAATGGTGCTAAACCAGGCAGAACTTCTGCACCCCTTTAAGGAACGCTGGGCTCAAACGGCAACTTGTGGCTTCTCCCCTCCTTTCTCACTTTCTGGTCTCCAGTTCAGATGTACTTGCCTTTGTTTGTTTGTCATCTTCACCAACTAATTTTAGAGTGTTTAGAGGCAAAACTGTGCAGACCGGTGATTGTAAGAGGTACGAAACATCAATTTGGGGAAACCTCCTCATAGCAGAATGGAATTTTTTTGACGTGTCAGATTTGCATTGGGTCATTTGTGAGAAGAATCACAAACAGGGCAACTGGCCTTCTAATAATGTGCAGGATCAGGATCAGCTGTCTAGGCAAGAGAAAACCTTTGGCATTTCCCCAATGCTTCTCTCTAGGATTCTCAAGCTGATGCTATTGTCTTGGATCAATTCAAAATCTTTTATCTGGCTAAACTTTATTGTTCCTCCAAAATGCCCTTTTATCAAGGAAAGGGTAGTTCATTATAGACTTTTTCTCAGCATAGCCTCTCTTAACAGAGCATCATTTTTGTCATTAAGTACCCCTTAATACAGGCAAAACTTTGCATTTCTAACCCAAGACCTCTCTTTACTCGCAATTCCCTATTTGCGTATTTATTAATCAGGTTTGGAAAAAAAATCTTTCTACTCAAACAACAGGAAGCTTCATTTCACCTGGTTAAATTGCCAGCAAGGGAAGGAATATGAAGTTCCTGGAAATGTTCTTCTCCTGCCAAAAAAGACCTTCCTGTGGATTTCTCTGCCTTGCCTGTCCCAACTGACCTTCTCGTTTCGGGCAGTGGAGGCTGCTGATTGTCTCTCCAGTGAGCTGGTCCCCTCGTCTGCCCCGTTTCCGTGTCTGAATGCAGGAAGTTCCCTTCTGATTTCTTTTTGACTGATTAAATGGGAAGAGTGGCAGATCAGGAGAGCTACAGAGTGGGACATACATTGCCACAACAGAGGGCAGGGTGTTGGCTAACTAA
Organism: Erythrolamprus reginae; assembly: GCF_031021105.1. NCBI lineage: Eukaryota > Metazoa > Chordata > Lepidosauria > Squamata > Dipsadidae > Erythrolamprus > Erythrolamprus reginae. The sequence continues at coordinate 32,652,390 of NC_091957.1, forward strand.
GGAATGGGGTAGTGCCTTTGTCAACTTTTTCTTCTCTTTTGAAAGAAATCTCAAAAGCAAATTCTCATCAAATGGAATGAGACCTACTGGAAAGAAATGCAATAGAATGAGTATTTTTTATGTGGGGAGCAAATGTTTAATTCTCTCCACATCTCCCACAGATTGCACCCCAGGTGGTGGCTAAACTTTTATTCCTTTGCTTTATATAGCTGCCCATCTTGCAAAATGCAGCTGTGCAGGGTGCAGATAGTATTAAAAATCCAAAAGCAACAAACGTAAAAACAAATAATCATAATACAATCCAGTGGTACCTCTACCTAAGAACGCCTCTACATACGAAACTTTCTAGATAAGAACTGGGTGTTCAAGATTTTTTTGCCTCTTCTCAAGAACCATTTTCCACTTAAAAACTCAAGCCTCTGAAACAGTAACCAGAAAAGACAGGGAGAAGCCTCTGTGGGGCCTCTCTAGGAATCTCCATGGTGAGTAAAATGGATGAGCTCCTCCCAGTTGGAGTGATTGTGCCACTGAGAATCCGCTGGGCTCTGTTCCATATTCTCAGCCGCCAGGCAAAGCCCAACTTGGTCTTGCTGGGTCATCCAGACGGAGCAGGACCGACTCCTTGCAGCCATGTGGCTGTGCAGACACAAGGCACAATCCTCGGAGGGTTTTTGCCTGGGCATGAGACTCCTGGTTCCAGCCCTCCATTGTGGACAGATGCTGTTTTGCACACTTGTGAATGAGCCCGTGGCCTGGCCAGAAGAGGCTGTAGGCCTCCTGGAAAGGAGAAGGCAAAGCCAAGCCAAGGACTGCAAAGGACTGCCCTCCCCTGTGTTAAGTGTTAAGGAGTGTGCAGTCTTAGTAGTCAAAGATATACATATACAGACCTCCCACAGATTGCACCCCAGGTAATGGCTAAACTTTTATTCCCTTTCCTTTATATAGCTGCCCATCTTGAAAATGCAGCTGTGCAGGGTGCAGGGAAATGTGAGGGTGGAAGATATACAGCTGATAGCCCAGAAATACTAGTAACAATCCAGTAATACAATCCAGATACATCAAGTATACACAATACTAATTACCACATTTTTCGGAGTATAAGACGCACCAGAGTATAAGATGCATCTTAGTTTTGGGGGAGCAACATAGGGAAAAGAATATGCTTACCAGATATTCATCTGGCTAGCATCCTTAGTCTGGTCAGCTTCAGCACATTATTTTGTCCCCTGGTTAGAGCTTTTCAAAAACCTTATTCAGAGAGAGTAACAATGAAAGAGCTTGCAAGCCAGTAAAAGCTGGGAACACCCTTAGCACTCTGTTAGGGCTGGAAGGAAACATTTGGAGCAAGTTAGAGCGATGAAAAAAAAACCCCTGCAAATATTTAAGGCTTGGAAAACATTATTCGCAGAGAGTAACAATAAAAGAGCTTGCAAGCAGGTAAGAGCTGGGAAGATCATTAGCACCTAGTTAGGGTTGAAAAAAAAGCTTCAGAAAAAAGCTACATTCAGAGTATAAGATGCACCTGAATTTTCAGCCTCCTTTAGGGAGGGAAAAAGTGTGTCTTATACTCTGAAAAATACGGTAGTTTGGCAAATATCTTAGTCAAGAACAATCCTAGTCATACACAATTACAGTACATCAGTCAATACCTCTCAGTACATATACAAGTCTATAAGCCTTACTTACATAAACCATATATAAGCTATCACTTGAGGACACAGCTCTTACAACAGCAGTCACCGAGGCAATACAGAGATAGTAATGAATAGCCTAGAGAGAGAGAATCACGCTTCTGGCTCCCTCTTATGGCAATCCACAACACTAACTCTTAAAACTATAGTGTTTCAATACATTTAAGCATACATTGTTAATTTGGTTTATATCTTGCTACACCCCAACCAGTTATGTACATAGTACTAACAGGGCCTGGGTGGGGTGCTTTCTCAGAGTCTGCTGAGCCCAACCCAGTCTCGGAGAGCCCCCAGCGGCCTCGGCTCTGAAGGGCAAGCAGAAGTGAGTCTGCTCCTTCAAGCCCAGTGGCAGGAAGGACCAAGACTTGCAGTTGGGGACTCCTGGCAGAAGCCTGAAGCCTGTCCAGGAGTCCAGCTGAAAAGGACACATCTGCCAGGCTGCTCCTGCTTTGTCCCTCTGTCCTTCAAGCTTTCCTGACATGAGAAAATCTTGGGTCCTGGTCTTGTGCTTTGATTGGTTGAGATCCGGATTGAGCTTAAGACCGCTTTCAACTTGCGTTGATTGGAGGGTTGGCTATTACTCTTGGCACATGTTTCTTAAAGGCCACCCTCCCCTGTTGTTGTTCTGCTCATGGGCCTCCAATAAATTCCAGTTCTCGGAAAATCACTTCTTAGTAATAAAACTCCCTCTTTATTTCAATCAAGCAGGATACATAAATTGCAATGCAGAGTTTAAGTAGCATATGAAGCAGACAATTCTCTCATTAAGAAACCAGCCTCGACTCTGGGCCTGGGAAGCGGGCAAAACTCAATCCTTATCACATTCCTAGATAACTCTCTTCTCATAGATCAAAACATAGGCAGAAGTTCACCGAAAACTTTTGCTAACACAGGAACCAAGCATAGGATGCATTGGGAGACAGAGACCATGGTTTTTAGGATTTCTTTTCAGGCACGCCAGTTCCTCAGCTCTTCCATGTAACAAATGTTGAAAGTCCATGCCCCCATTTCCCAGAAATCTTCCTTTATATAGCCTGGAAGTGACATCACACCTCAAAGAGCTAAGGATCGCCCCTCACCTTTTAGCCATTCTTCTATAGCGAGCATTTATCCAATTGTTTTCCACTAACATGTCTTCCTCACTGTCTGACTGAGACCATTCTCCCAATGTCACGTCAGCCCCCTCAGGCTCTCCCCAGTCACTGTCTGCCTCACTCTTGCCCTCAGCTTCCTCTGGCAGCCCTCCTGGCCCAGGGGACCCTGAGGGGCCTGGCTCATCCTCTTCAGAATCAGACATGACCTGAGGTGGACAGACAAGGAGCACTCACAACAGTGGTTGGTGTTTCTTTTAAATGTAACGTTCTTGTTTCTCTCAGGGCGCCACTGTACATTTGATTCTGAAATCCTGTGTGCGAAGGAAGACGGACTCCATAGACAAAAGGTTTTGTTTTGACATCGAGACAGTGGAAAGGTGAGCTAAGCCTTTGGGCGCTTCAGTCCCAGTGAAATATTGGGCAACTCCTCTTTAAAGGTGGTGCAGATAAAAATAAACAATAACAAAGAGATGAAGGCTTTTCCTCATTCCGATGAGTGGAAATGTTATTCTGTTTGAGAGTTGAGGGGGCAGAGGTGGGCTGCTAAGGTGCAACGGTGATGTGTGCTCTCCCCCGTGGCTCTGAGTGCTAGCAGAGTCCAGCCAATTATGGTACTGCACCTGGGCAGGTAGCAAAATCGCGCGCGGACACGCAGGTGCACTCCATTAGTAGCCCATCTCTGTGAAGGGGCTGTAGGGATCTTCCCTCCCACAGTGGGAGCCGCCCCGAGTCTACGGAGAGGGGCGGCATACAAATCTAATTAATAATAATAATAATAATAATAATAATAATAATAATAATAATAATAATAAATGGAGATTAAAGCTTTCTTGACCAATCTCTCCCCTTTCTCCGTTTCAACACGTCTGGTGAATGCTGTAATTTCTCTGGATGTGCTCTTACTTTTTGGAAGGGTTTCTTAAAATCATTCATATGAGAGTTTTGATGTTTTCTCTCTGCAGGGATGATGGAAAGGAGGAAGCAACTCTGCTCAGTTATAACATTAGTGGGGATTTATGTTCCCTTTGAGCTGTTGGCATCCAGATTGGACGCTGGTTAAAAATCCAGAGCTGCTCGATGACCTCATGGTGCTGTTGATGATGAGACACTTGACTTAATAAAACATACGCTGAAAGAAAAAGGGGAGATTGATGGGGAAACGGGTTAAATGCAGAGAGAAAAACATAAAAATGTTTTGATAAATTTGAATAGAATTCTTTGAAAAATATGGTAGTTCAATCCCAAACTGAAAACACATTGAAATTTATTCTATTCAAAGAATTCTATTATAAGACACACCGGAGTATAAGACGCACGTTAGTTTTTGGGGAGGAAAATAGGGGAAAGAATCTGCTTATCAGGTATTCATCTGGCGTCCTTTGCCAGGACATTATTTTATCCCCTGGTTAGGGCTTTAAAAATAACTTTATTCTGAGAGAGTAACAATGAAAGAGCTTGCAAGCCAGTAAGAGCTAGGAACATCATTAGCACCTGGAAAGAAACATTCAGACCAAATAGAGCAATGGGGAAAAAAAACCCTGCAAAGACTTAGGGCTTGGAAAATATTCTTTGCAGAGAGTAACAATGAAAGAGCTTGCAAGCCGGTAAGAACTGGGAACATAGTTAGCACCTGGTTAGGGCTGGAAAGAAACTTATTTGGAGCAAGTTAGAGCAATGGGAAAAAAAACTTGCAAAGACTTAGAGCTTGTACAACATTCTTCGCAGAGAGAAACAGTGAAAGAGCCTGCAAGGTAAGAGCTGGGAAGATTATTAGCAGCTAGTTAGGACTGGGGGGGTGGGGAGAAGGAAGCTACATTCAGAGTATAAGACGCACCCAAATTACCAGCCTCTTTTAGGGAGGAAAAAAGTGTGTCTTATACTTTGAAAAATACGGCATTTTTCAGTTTTATTTTGGGAGTTAAAATTAAAACTACATTTGAGTTGGCTGTTAATTTTTCTTTCTTGTGTGTCCCCCCCCCACCCTGATTTTTTTGCAGGTCTGGTCCCATCACCTTACAGGCTCCCTCGGAAGCCAACCGACGTCTCTGGATGGAGGCCATGGATGGGAAGGAGCCGGTAGGTACGGAGGGCTGCTCCTGGTTGAAGTCAGGGAATCGGTTCCTTGTTTTACCTCTTCTGAGAATGGGACTTTCAAGGAGTGGTTTTGGACTGGCCAACTTGTCAAGGATTAGCTCAGTCCTAGGTGATATTCCATCATATTACCAAATAGGGTAAAAGAAGGTTGTAAGCATGTTAAAACAGTAATGAATGCTGAGTCATAGGGTGTAAACTGCAGCCTGATTGGGCCGGAGCATTATAAAATGCAAAGCAACTTTACAATGATTGTTGGCTGTTTATGTTGGCTGGTTGGAGCAGTTTTGAGCGTGAGTTAATTATTGAGTTAGAGCTGTAGTGTTGATATGGAGAAACCTGGATTTAAAACTGGTTTAGTATTTGCATGTAAGTAAGCTTTACTGCATATAGTTAAAGCTAAGTTTGTTCCTATAAATAGAAGACTAAGATATTTTTTATTGCACTGAAGCGTAAAACTGTTTACTAATGTTTTCTACAAAAGTGTCTTCATTATTTCTCTGCACTGGTTCCTAAATTGCCACACTATAAATTCTGGTATCTTGTCAAGTCTTAGTGCGTGGCTCTGTATATCCGGACAAAAACTACATAAAAAGTGTTTGAGCTGATTTTTTTTAAAAAAATAAAAAATGTGCCTTGGCATAGTTAAAAGGGTGCCTTGGGATTAATTTTCAGTCCAGAGGCATCGGGGTCATATCAATGGATGTCCACTCAGAAGTAAATCTCTTCTGAATGAAGCTGGGCATCGCTTAAGGTTAGTATGGTCAATGGAGCACCTGGCTCCTTGGGACCAACCCCAGGCACCATCAGATGGCATCCACAGACGAAATGGCGTTCACAGATGAAAAAATAATATCCAAAATATCCAAATTTATTTATTTATTTAATTGGATTTGTATGCCACCCCTCTCCGAGGACTCGGGGCGGCTCACAGCATATATAAAAAAAACAGAACGATAATATAAATCCAATTAATGCTATATTTAAAAACAATTAAAAGAAAAACTTATCGGCCAATCATTCAACAATCATACTTAAGCATTCAATGGTCAGGGGGAAGATCTAAAAGTCCCAAGCCTGGCGGCAAAGATGAGTTTTTAAGCTCTTTCGGAAGGCGAGGGGGCAGTGCGAATCTCTGGGGGGAGCTGATTTCAGAGGGTCAGGGCTCCCACAGAGAAGGCTCTTCCCCTAGGTCCTGCGCCCCCTCCTCAATAAGCCCTCCCTGGACCCAGCCGTGCTTAATAACTACCGTCCAGTCTCCAACCTTCCCTTTATGGGGAAGGTTGTTGAGAAGGTGGTGGCACTCCAGCTCCAGCGGTCCTTGGAAGAAGCCGATTATCTAGGTCCCCAGCAGTCGGGTTTCAGGCCCGGTTACAGCACGGAAACCGCTTTGGTCGCGTTGATGGATGATCTCTGGCGGGCCCGGGACAGGGGTTTATCCTCTGTCCTGGTGCTCCTTGACCTCTCAGCGGCTTTCAATACCATCGACCATGGTATCCTTCTGCACCGGCTGGAGGGGTTGGGGGTGGGAGGCACTGTTCTCCAGTGGTTCTCCTCCTACCTCTCTGGCCAGTCGCAGTCGGTGTTAGTGGGGGGTCAGAGGTCGGCTCCTAGGTCTCTCCCTTGTGGGGTGCCTCAGGGGTCGGTCCTCTCCCCCCTGCTATTTAACATCTACATGAAACCGCTGGGCGAGATCATCCAAGGACATGGGGTGAGGTATCATCAATATGTGGATGATACCCAGCTTTACATCTCCACCCCATGCCCAGTCAATGAAGCGGTGGAAGTGATGTGCCGGTGCCTGGAGGCTGTTGGGGCCTGGATGGGTGTCAACAGACTCAAGCTCAACCCGGATAAGACGGAGTGGCTGTGGGTTTTGCCTCCCAAGGACAATCCCATCTGTCCGTCCATTACCCTGGGGGGGGGGGAATTATTGACCCCCTCAGAGAGGGTCCGCAACTTGGGCGTCCTCCTCGATCCACAGCTCACATTAGAAAAACATCTCTCAGCTGTGGCGAGGGGGGCGTTTGCCCAGGTTCGCCTGGTGCACCAGTTGCGGCCCTATCTGGACTGGGACTCATTGCTCACAGTCACTCATGTCCTCATCACCTCGAGGTTCGACTACTGTAATGCTCTCTACATGGGGCTACCTTTGAAAAGTGTTCGGAAACTTCAGATCGTGCAGAATGCAGCTGCGAGAGCAGTCATGGGCTTACCTAGGTATGCCCATGTTTCACCATCACTCCGCAGTCTGCATTGGCTGCCGATCAGTTTCCGGTCACAATTCAAAGTGTTGGTTATGACCTTTAAAGCCCTTCATGGCATTGGACCAGAATATCTCCGAGACCGCCTCCTGCCGCACGAATCCCAGCGACCGATTAGGTCCCACAGAGTGGGCCTTCTCCGGGTCCCGTCAATTAAACAATGTCGGTTGGCGGGCCCCAGGGGAAGAGCCTTCTCTGTGGCGGCACCGACCCTCTGGAACCAACTCCCCCCGGAGATTAGAACTGCCCCTACTCTTCCTGCCTTCCGTAAACTCCTTAAAACCCACCTCTGCCGTCAGGCATGGGGGAACTGAAACATCTCCCCCTGGGCATGTTTAATTTATACATGGTATGCTTGTGTGTGTGTCTGTTAGCATATGGTTTTTTTTAAATCTTTAAATATTTTAAATTTGTCAGATTATTTATGATTTGTTCCACGTGTTGTAAGCCGCCCCGAGTCTTCGGAGAGGGGCGGCATACAAATCCAAGTAATAATAATAATAATAATAATTGTTTGGTCGATGGGACCCTAAGGAGGCCAACTCTATTAGAAACAGATAAAATAGAAGAAATAGAAGAAACGGTCAAAGAACCAATGTTAGCTTGGGCTAAAAACATAGGACATAGTATCCATATGGCTTACTGGGAGAAGGCCTGGAACATCAATTGTAAAATTACAAAAATGTGCGATTTTTAAAGAAGATTACGGTAAGATGTTCTATAGATGGTATTTGGCTCCCTCCAGACTAGCAAAAATTTACCCAAGTCTGAATTCGACCTGTTGGAAGTGCAACAAAAAAATAGGCTCCTTCTTTCACCTATGGTAGACATGCCCAAAGGTAAAAGGATTTTGGAAAAAAATTCATGTGGCTATTGGAGATAACTGAAACAGATACAAAATTCACCGCGGAATGCATGCTCCTAGGAATAAAAACGAAAAAATACCCCTCCAAAATACAATATTTAATTACCCACATAATTACGGCAGCACAAATATCTACACACAATTCTGGACCCCGCCAGAAAATAACATCATGGAAAAAATTTATAGATGTGCAGAAATGGATAGGATGATCATGGAGATTAAGGGAACTATCAATTCAGAGTACAGTATTGTGAAATTTGGAAAAATGCTACAATTGGATAGGTAACAAAAGTAAAGAGAGGAATAAAATGTGAAATGATGTATCAAAAGGAATATAGAAACATGTAACGTAATATAGGTAATAACGTAATATAAAGAGGTGATATAAGAAATGTAACAAATATAAGATAGCGGGTTTAAATCTGTATTAAATCATTGAAATGCCTTTTTTCTTTTTAAAATTTTGGAAAATGAATAAACATTTTAACAACAAAATAAAAATAAATAAATGTGGTGTCCTCAAGAGGGAGCTGGAGCATTGACTGGTGGCAGTAGGACGTCCCTCCCCATTAGGCTGGACAGCCAAAATTTGGAAGACTGACCCATGCCAATTCATATTAGGAGCAAGCCCTTCCAAATGCTGTTTTTAGCAAATTAGAAACACACCCACATGCAAATCCAGGGTGCCTTTTTTTTTTCCATCTTAAGCATTTAAAGTCTCTGGCTGTAATGTGCAGCTTGGCAAAGACTGCAAAGATGAAAGCTAACCCAAGTGCTTATTTTCAAATGATGTTATCTCTGTTTCTTTGTCTCCCTCCCTCCCTCCAATGGCTTTGTCCTGTCATGCTTTTAATTGACCCTTCCTTGTTGCCCCTCTCTTGTCCCCCCTCCTCCCCTCCCTTTGCTGTTTAGATCTACCACAGTCCTATCACCAAGCAGGAAGAAAGTGAGTACTGTATGTGACTTTTCCCAGCATCGGGGATGCCAAAGGGAGTAGCTCTGAAGTAGCTTCAGAGAGCGCCCCCTGCTGGTGGCATGTCCAGGTTTTGGAATTGAGCTTTGAAATAGGAACAATCAGCATTGTTATAGAGTCAGGAAATTTAAAAGGTTCATGTCAAAAAAAAAAAAAAGTCCTGCATTTTGTTTTGGGGACGATCTTCCTTTCGTGTTCTTCAGTATGGCTCTGACTTCAGTGTCAACTTTTTGAATAGCCTTCCAGAGTCTATCCAACTGCAGGCAATGCACAGTCTTGGTTTTTCTGAAAGGGTAACGTTGTCTTGCACCATTTCCAAGTTTTAGCTACAAATATCTTGAGGAGAGCAATATATACTGCTCAAAAAAATAAAGGGAACACTTAAACAACAGAATATAACTCCAAGTTAATCAAACTTCTATGAAATCAAATTGTCCCCTTAGGAAGCAACACTGATTGACAATCCATTTCACCTGCTGTTGTGCACATTGAACTTTGTACAGAGCAAAGTATTCAATGAGAATATTTCATTCATTCAGATCTAGGATGTGTTATTTGAGTACAGTATTCCCTTTATTTTTTTGAGCAGTATATTTCCCCTGTTAGACTTGCTGAGGTTTTCAAAAACATCAGTCATTACTTGGCTTTAGGGTAGCCAAGTTAAAAAAGAGGAAAGGCAGCAGTTGCTCTTTTAAACCTGAAGTGTCAAATCCAGCCTTTATCGGTTCCAGGAACCTTTTCTCCACAAATGTGGCTTGGAGTAGTAAAATGCAAGGAGGTATGAGAGTGCAGCATGGATGTGCCCAGCTCCTTTCTTCCTGCGGGATCCGTGCCTGAATGAATTAAGCTTAAAAATTTGGGGTTTTTTTTAAAAAAAGGAATAATTAATTAGAAATATTCATTATGGCCACCAAATGAGAGCTGTGAAAACCTAGATAGCCAGGAGAGGGCACAAACCCACTAGAAGACTTACCTGATCTCTAGAGCAGGCGTGTCCATGCCATGATTTATTATATGCGTTAACTCGGTTGTGTATTTTTACATGCAGCACAAGTCAATTCCTCTTTGCTCAGTTCAGCCCAGGCAGGCCAGATAGCTGGGCCTCCTCACTGTAGAGCAGTGATGGCGAACCTATGGCATGGGTGCCACAGGTGGCAGGCAGAGCCATATCTGCTGGCAAGCAAGCCTTTGCCTTAGCTCAGCTCCAAGTTTCATGTGTGTGCTGGCCAGCTGGTTTTTGGCTGTCACAGAGGCTCTGGGAGGGCGTTTTTACCCTCCTCCAGCTCCATCAAAGCTTTTGGAGCCTGGAGAGGGTGAAACATGAACCTACTTCCCCCCCCCCCCCCGAAGTTGGGAAACAGGCAATTCCTGGCCTCCATAGGGCATCCGGGGGGGGGGTGAAGTTGTTTTTGCCTCCCCAGGCATTGAATTATGGGAGTGAGCACTTGCACATGCGTGATAGCGCCCACACACGCTCTTTCGGCATCCAAGGAAAAAAGGGTTACCATCACTGCTATAGAGGGTTTCATCCCTAATCTGTTAACCCCTATCATCCAACATTATTAATATCCTCTTAGAAATATTTTAATTAGCCCATGTATTCCTGCATGCGATACACTGAGTCCAAACTGACTTCAGTAAGGATGCAGCTTTATGGGGGGGAAAATAGTTGTTCTGAATTCTAATGGTTCTACCTGCCCCCTCCCTACCTGCAGTATGCACCTCCAATTCTCCAGTCTTTGCCCATCACCTCCCCAGTCTAACTATGTGGGACTCCCCACATAGTTAAGGACTTGCAAGGAATTGGAGTTCAACATCTGTGGACATGCCACTTTTATACCATAAAAGGCTGGTATAAAACAGTTGTACCTTTAATCTAACAAAAAACAGTGCAGACTTCCCTGACCACTGTTCTGAATTTGGTTCATTTCTTATCCCACCACGTTTGCAGAACAGGCTTGGGTTTGAAGTTCCTAAAAGTCATTTTGTCTTGTAGGACCTGGAATCACCTGCTTTCTACTTGCAAAACCACCAGGACTTAGACTAGCGATGATGAACACAATTATGCCCACACCCATAATTCAATGCTTCGGGAGGGTGACCACAGCTTCCCCTGCCCTCTGGAGGCTGCAAACGGCCTGTTTCCCAACTTCTGGCGGGCCCAGTAGGCTCGTGTTTTGCCCTCCCCAGTCTCCAAAGGCTTCCCTGGAGCTGGGGGAGAGTAAAAACGACCTCCCAGAGCCTCTGTGACAGGCAGAAATCAGCTAGCCGGCACACACATGCACATTGGAGCTGAGCTAGGGCAAAGGCTTGCGTGCCAGCTGATATGGCTTCGCGTGCCACCTGTGGCACTCATGCCATAGGTTCGCCACCACTGACTTAGACTAAGTCAGCTTCTTAGTCCAACATGCTTTACATTGCTTGCTCTGCCTGGCAGCAGCTTTTAAACATCCCACAGATTTGGTACTGGACATAGCTGGAGAAGGGCAGGATTAAACCGGTGGCCTCTTGCCATTTCACCTGATCTTATTCAGCGTTCATGCTCATTGGACATCAGAGCTGCTCCATAGTTCACCCTCACTTGGAAGGAACGGGAGCCTTTCTTGCATGCCTGTCAGTGAAGGGCCGCTCGTCTTTGGTGCTGCTGGTGCGCCCTCCAAGGCCGTCACAGGCACATGCGCATTTGCCAGGCCCATGCACGCCGATTAGTGCAAGATTTGGCTTCTGATGCACAGCAAGTGAAATCTTGTGTGAGGACAGGTGCATGAGCAGTAATGTGCAGACAAAGTTTTTACTGCCACACTGTGGCTTATTTTGTGGGTGTGGCTTAATAGTCATGTGACTGGGTAGGAGTGGCTTGCCAGCCATGTGACCAGGTGGGAGTGGCTTGAACGATCATCATTGTTCAAGTGAACTGTTAAGTCCTCAACTTACAGCCTCACCAGTGTCGCTCACTGGGATGACAATTTGCTTCGCGTTTCCTGTGCTCTCCTTCCTGGGTGCCCCCCCGCCTCAGGCTGGGTAGCTAGGTGAACGGGTGGTGCCAGAAGCATCAAGGCTGCCAGCACCGCTTCCACCCAGGCCTTCTGCTTGCACCTCAGGCGGGAGGTGACCGCATGAGGCTAGAGGGGAGCCGGGCAGGAGAGAGGGAAGCTTGTCTGAGGCCAGGAAGGAGGAAAGAGGAAAAAAGCAAGGAGCGCAGACGCAGCAGCAGGGAAAAAAAGGAGTGCCAACTCCAGTAATTCAGGAAGTGACAGCCGCCAATCAGCTGGAGCTGCGCACACATCTTCATTTCCGCCAGTGGAACTATGTTCCATCCTGTCCTGCCTGCTGCCAACTCATGCGGGAGCGAGGTTTTGGCAACTTTTGCTGATATTTCTGCTTCTGCGCATACGCAAAAGCAAATAATCAGTAAAAATCACCGAAATCTCTCTCATGCGAGTGCCCTCATGTGAGATTTCGCTTGCTGCGCATGCACAGAAGCAAAATCTTGTGCGTGTGTCAGTGATGCACAGCCGCGTGAGCTTCCCAGAATTTACTACCGGGATGGAGCACCTGACCACATCAGCTACTGCCCACTACTGATGATATGCAAGCAGATGTGGGCTGCATAAAAGCAGCATCACGTCTGCGGGGGGTGATGGGGTCAAAATAAACATGTTCTTCCTTGCTTTTCTGGAGGGATGATTTTGTCTGGCTTTTGTTTTGTTTCTTTGCAACAGTGGAACTCAACGAGATCGGTTTCAGATTTGTCCGGAAATGCATCAATGCGGTGGAGACAAACGGTAAGGATAGCATACAGCCCATTTTATTAAACTAGAGTGAGTTCAGCGACAGGGAGGCATGTCTGGCTGAGCAGTGCGGGCCTGGAAATAGCAGTCCTTAAAGGATGGAGCCTCCCCAAGGTGTCTCTTGTAGTTGCACCTTTCCCCAGGGGAAACAAAAGAGAAATTCCTCTTTATCTCCTTTCTGCCCCCAGCTTTAAAAGACTGTTTAGGTCAGTGATGGCGAACCTTTTTTTCCTCGGGTGCCAAAAGAGCATGCACATGCAGTATTGCTCATGTGCGAGTGCCCACACTCATAATTCAATGCCTGTGGAGGGCAAAAACAGCTTCCCACACACCCCGGAAGCCCTCTGGAGGCTGGAAACAGCCTGTGTCCAAACTTCTGGTGGGCCCAGTAGGCTCATGTTTCACCCTCCCCAGGCTCCAAAGGCTTCCGTGGAGCCGAGGGAGGGTAAAAACGCCCTTCCCCCACCCACCCCAGAGGCTCTCTGTAAGCCAAAAACACCCTCCCAGAGCCTCTGTGCAAGCCAAAAATCAGCTGGCTGGCATACAGATGCACGTTGGAGATGAGCTAGGGTGACAGTTCACTTGCCAGAAGATATGACTCTGCATGCCACCTGTGGCACCTGTACCATAGCTTCGCCATGACTGGTTTACGTCATTCTTCCCACCCCTCCAACTTTGACAACTTTAAGATCTCTGGGTTTCAACTCCCAGAATTCTCCCAGATATCCACACAAAGTTGTCAAAGTTGGGGGGAAATAGTCTAAATAGCTTTTTAAAGTTGCTGGAGATGAGTAACGCTGTTTGAAGCCAATTAACTCGCTATTCTAAGACCCCCAACAAAGACAACCTGTGGAGGATGTGGTGAAAGACGTTTGGCTTCCCTTTGAGCCCAGCCTTCTCTGTCCTCCTTTCCTCAGGTTATTCTGAGGGAGGGGTTTGGTGGGCAGGATATATTTTCAGAAAGGCCAGTGAGGGAGCCTGGAGGGAGGCAGAGGTCTGATGTGATAATTTTATGCTCCCTAAGACAATTTCTCTAATTGAGTGGGTGGGATCTGAGGATTTCTTTGGTTCTAGGACAGTGTTGTGGAGTTTGCAAGGTACACTCTTAAAATAGTCTTTAACTTTATTCTTAAATCACTAAATTATGCCAATATGTCAACAGCAATATGCGATTAGTGGGATCACACTTTTTTGTTACCTCTTGTAAACAGCAGTTGAAAAGATGACATGCAATTTTTTTTAAAAAGCAACTTTAGAAGCATTAAAATAAAGTAAATATTTATAAAGTAAAGTAAATAAAATAAAGCAAGGCTCTGTTTTAGGCCCAATACTCTTCAACATCTTCATCAATGACTTGGACGAGGGGATAGATGGGGAACTTATTAAATTTGCAGATGACACCAAACTGGCAGGAATAGCCAACACTCTAGAAGATAGGTGCAAAATACAGAAGGATCTTGACAAACTTGAACAATCTAACAAAATGAAATTCAATGGTGAAAAAAGTCAGGTTCTACATTTAGGCAAGAAAAACAAAATGCACAGGTACAGTATATGTGGTACCTTGCTCAACAGTAGTAACTGTGAGAGGGATCTTGGAGTCCTAGTGGGCAACCATTTAAATAGGAGCATGACAGCAGTCTTCCAATATCTCAGTGGTTGCCACAAACAAGAAGGAATCAACCTATTCTCCAAAGCACCTTAGGGTAGAACAAGAAGCAATGGGTGGAAACTAATCAAGGAGAGAAGCAACTTAGAACTAAGGAGATATATGGTACAGTGGTATAGGGATATATTAAAGATGGCTAGCACAACTATGACTATCACTAAAACGGGAAAAAATAATTCCCACAACTCCATTCCTGGCTGGTCAACATCCTATCCATAATATTATAAATAAATAAATAATAACAGAGTTGGAGGGGACCTTGGAGGTCTTCTAGTCCAACCTCCTGCTTAGGGAGGATATCCAACATTTGCTTAAAAACATCCAGTGTTGGGGTATTCACAACATCTGGAGACAAGCTGTTCCGCTGATCAACCGTTCTGACTGTCAGGAAATTTCTTCTTAGTTCTAAATGGACCTGAGGACACTATTTCTCACCTGGAGGTAGAGAGGGTAGCATTTTTCTTGAAGCTCCAGAATGTACTGGAACTTTAGGAGGAGAATCTCCCAGAAATCATGGCAGATATAATAGTTGGAATAAGAAATAAGACCAAACAGGAAATATTAGTTGAAGTGGATGAAGTCTATAGACTTCACATTAATTATGCCCACAAACATAAACTGCCCAGGGAGATCCACAAAAGGTTTATATAAAAACAATAAGAGAGAAATTCATGAAAAGGAAGATACAGAATTCTATGATGCTTGGAATAATTGGTATAAATGGTTAAAATGCAATTAAAAATGTCAGATTTGGCTATAAAAGGTGAACTATAAAGAAATTCCAAATGTTCTTAATCTAACATCCTAAGAGATTATGTTTATGTAACTAAAATGGAAAAAATAGACATTGATTATATAACAGGAGACTCAATTCATTAAATAAAGAACTGCATAAATAATAGTGATTGTTTAAATTAAAATGGTAATATTGTGAAATGTAAATAGATTTGGAAATGAAATAGCTGTAAAAGTGGTTAGCTTTTACTCTGTTTGCATTCTATATACAGTATTTATGTATTTTTGTATCTTTTATATGCCTTGCTGTTATGTTGTTTTTAACTAGAAAACTTAAAGATTATTACATTTTCAAAAATAAAAATAAAATAAATTCTTAGTACCTGCTATAAATAAGGGTAGAAATCTGTTGTAAGGGGGACATTTTATACAATTTCAAAAGAACTGGGAAGGGAATTAATTTATACTTCTGAATTGCTGAGAGGAAAATTCAGGATGGCTAATATTCCAGAAGGAAGCAATAAAAAAGAGCAGAAGGAATGGGCGAGTCTCCTGTTTCTGGCTTTAAGAAGCCGTATCATAAAAGTGCCACAGAAATTAATGGGTTCTGTTCCGTTCCGTTCCTCAGACAACACTCAAAATCCCAGACAGTAGAGTGTTTCTGGCTCAAAACCTCAACAAATGGAACAACAATGGAACAAAATGAAGGAAAGAACTTCAGCAGTATCAGTTCGCTTTAGATGTTGTTGTTGTTTTGCTTTTGAGTATCCTTATACATTATTTGGCTGGAATATTCCAGGGACATTCAATTAGAAGGCAGCATAGATTGTGTTAGGTGCAGCCACGCACATCTCATGGTTGAACGTGGCAGCCTGTGTGCATGCGGAGACCTCCATGTGGATGAGGGTCAGTCAGCCACGAAGGCCAGACTTTCCTCCACAAAAGGGTGAAGGATTCTTAGAGGGTTTGTGGCTCTTAAATTCTGGGGCTGTGGCAAATGACTTCAGGGAGGAGATGTTTCCGGCTGCTTTGTAAATGCTGGTAGCTGCTTTTCCTCAGCTGTGCAATTTCTTGGAGAGAGACAGCCCCCACTTGGGTTCCTCCACATGGCTCTCCTACCTGCCTGAGCTTGCATGGCACGTCTGCAGGCAATTTACCCCGGAGCCTTTTTCTTGAGAATTACTGTGTTCCAATAAATCACTTTAAAGAGGACTGCGGTCTCTGGATTCTTTTCCGTTTTAAATTATTATTCCAGAGTTTGTTACAAAAGTGCTTTTGAAAAATGATTTCCCCCCCTAATGGTGGCATAAGGTGGCACTAGCGAGCTTCCTCACATCCTAATAAAGATCTTTGTTTTGCTAGGATGAATTATTTGAGTGGCTTCTTGTTTTTTTTCTCCCTGTTCAGGAATCGCCACGGAAGGGATCTATCGCACCGTTGGGAGCAACATCCAAGTCCAGAAGCTCTTGAACACCTTCTTTGGTAAGGGGCAGGTCTTGACCGCCAGCTGCCCGGAAGGAATTGCCAGAGGGGAGAGGAACCGAGGAAACTAGGGGCGGATTCCCATTTTTGCTGCTACTGACTTCTGTTCTCTTGCATGCGCACATATCCCAGTGTGTTTTTGCTTCTGGGCATGTGCAGGAAGCAACATCTCGCGAGGGGACGCGCACATAAGACTTTGGTGATTCTTTTGCTTCCGCGCATGGCCGGAAGCAAAACATTACCGAAATATCATGCATGCACGCACGCATCCCCTCACAACATTGTGTTTCCTGCACATGCGCAGAAGCAAAACCACACTGGGATGTGCACATGTGCACGCAGGAGAACAGAAGCTGCGCATGTAGTACAACCTCCGCTACCTGTGCGGAGGAAACCCAACCACCACCCTTCATTCTGAAATCTGCCTCAGCATTTCACTGCGTTCTCTTTTTTAATTTGAATAATCTGTGATTGTCTTTTCCATGGGAATTAAATTAACATAATAGTTATAGTCAGAGGTGGGCTGCTAAGGTGGAAGGGAGATGTGTGCTCACTCCCGTGGCTCTGAGTGCTAGCGGAGTCCAGTCCAATTCTGCTACTTCACCTGGGCAGGTAGCACAATCACGCAAGGACATGCCTGTGGTGCCCCTGTGTGTCCGTGCGTGATTTTGCTACCTGCCCAGGTGCAGTAGTGTAATTTCCCTGGACTCTGCTAGCACTCAGAGCCACGGGGGTGAGTACACGCCACCCTTCCACCTTAGCAGTCCACCTCTGGTTATAGTAGAATGGCTTTTATTAGCATGCTGTTTCCAGATCATAGAAAACTGGACTTGCAGGGAAAGAGGAAGGAAAGACAAGCCTGGTAGTGTTTTACTGCAAATTTATTTATTTATTGGATTTGTATGCCGCCCCTCTCTGAGGATTTGGGGCGGCTCCCAAAATGTCAAAAACAATATAACATATACATATCTAAAAATCCAATTAATATACTAAAAAACTTTAAAAAATACTCTAATAATATTTAAAATCATTCATTACCGTTCACAC
The DNA here is from genome assembly GCF_031021105.1 of Erythrolamprus reginae. Classification (NCBI taxonomy): domain Eukaryota; kingdom Metazoa; phylum Chordata; class Lepidosauria; order Squamata; family Dipsadidae; genus Erythrolamprus; species Erythrolamprus reginae. Next base: position 32,670,092 of record NC_091957.1, read on the forward strand.
AGCAAAACATACTACACTTGTTGGCCAGGGGGCTAAGGTGTAATGGCCCCAAGCCTGGCGCCATAAATGAGTCTTTAAGCTTTTATGGAAGGCGAGGAGGGTGGGGGCAGTGCGAATCTATGGGGGGAGCTGATTCCAGAGGGCTGGGCCCCCCACAGAAAAGGCTCTTCCCCTAGATCCCACCAAGCAACATTGTCTAGTTGACCGGACGTGGAGAAGGCCGACCTAACCTGTCACTGAGACTCATGCGGCAGAAGGCGGTCCCGGAGGTAATCTGATGCCAGGTAGGGCTTTATAGGTCATAACCAACATTTTGAATTGCATCCGGAAACTAATCGGCAGCCAATGCAGTCCATGGAAGGTTGGAGGAACATGGGCATGTCTAGGAAGGCTCACGCGGCTGCGTTTTGGATGATTTGAAGTTTCCGAACACTCTTCAAAGGTAGCCCCATGTAGAGAGCATTGAAGTAGTCAAATCTCAAGGTGATAAGGGCGTGAATGACTGTGAGTAGAGACTCCCTGTCCAAATAGGGTCACAACTGGTGCGAACCTGGGCACACACACCCCTCGCTACAGCTGAAAGATGATGTTCTAAAGACAGCTGTGGATCGAAGAGGAGGCCAAAGCTGTGGACCCTCTCTAAGGGGGTCAAAAGTCCCCCCCTCCCCAAAATGGAATGAAAATTCTGGTCCTGGTTGTGGCTACCATAGGAACCCACTGATGATGCAATTTTCGGCTATTTTTTTTCTGGCATCTCCTGAGAAGGAGCTTTTTGGATGAAGAATAAAGGTCAGCATTAAGACAAGGACAGGTAGAAGGGCTTCTTCCGACACGGCGGAAAAAAATTGCTGAAAATTGCATCAGTGGGTTCCGACCAGTACAGCACCCTGGACTGCATCGGTAGGAACCCACTATTGCGCTGGGGGCCATGTAAGCTGAGGCTCTCCGGATGTTTCGGTCCACGTCATCCGGCGACATCCGGGAGGGTTTTTGAGGCACTGACAGGATCGGGCAATCTTCAAGAGCTTCCTTTCCGCCACAGTTCGATGGCAGATGTTATTGGAAAGGGGTGCAGTCTCATGCGGCGACCTTTGCAGTTAGATACTGTATAACATCTGCAGGACACATTTTGCCCTTTGTGAACAGGCCCACAAACTTGTGGACAGGAACCAGTTTCAAGAGAAGAGAAGAGGCAGAGCTCAGGGTTGAACTGTGGAGCCCTTGGCTGCTGCCTGCAGATGTTTTATTGCCCGAATAACATCGTGATTTCACTTGCAGAGAGAGGGAGGGAGGGGGAGGGAGGAACGGGACAGATCTGCTGCTCCACTACACTACGCCCCTGCCAATGTTGAACCTCTCAGTGCTTGCCCTGGGGAATTAAGATCTGCATAAAAGATTGAAGATTTGCATTGGTAAAAATGTATTGATTAGCTTTACATTTTGCAGAAGCCGATGGAAAATCTGAAATATGTATATCCAAACCTTCCAACTTTCCACTCATTTCAGTGATTCAGCTGTAATTGTGAGCTATCTGTCAGGCTTCCAAAATAGCATCCAAAATTAAATCAGAGTCCAAGGCGAAGTATTCCACCAAGTTCCAATTTGTTAGAAGAGCCATGTTGGCACATCTGTGAGAAAGCCGGATCTGAAGTCCCTGGGGTTTCTCCACCCAGTTGAAAGTTCAAATCCTTGTCTCCACGTTGACCAATCTTTAGCTGCCAAATTGGCAGTAACTCCCATCTCCTTCCATTCAGGTGCAGAAGTGCAAAGACAAAGGATGACCTTGACCATCTAGAAGGAATTTGTTATGGCTACGTGCAGACATTCCTCATGCAATTACAGCCCCCCCCTAAGTTCTCACAGCTAAACATACATTTTAAAATGCATGCTTAGCTCAGCAAAACCTTTGATACGGTTCCACATAAAGAGCTGATAGATAAGTTAGTGAAGATTGGACTTAATCCCTGGATAGTTTAGTGGATTTGTAGCTGGTTGAAGCGTAGATATCAGAGGATTGTTGTTAATGGTGAGCAGAGCCTGGTTACAAGCAGTGTGCCACAAGGGTCTGTTCTGGGCCCTATTCTTTTTAATATGTTTATGAGTGACATAGGGGAAGGTTTGGTAGGGAAGGATTGCCTATTTGCCGATGACTCTAAAGTGTGCAATAGGGTTGATATTCCTGGAGGCATCTGTAATATGGCAAATGATTTAGCTTTACTAGATAAGTGGTCAAAGCAATGGAAACTGCAGTTTAATGTTTCCGAATGTAAAATAATGCACTTGGGGAAAAGGAATCCTCAATCTGAGTATTGTATTGGCAGTTCTGTCCTAGCAAAAACTTGAGAAGAGAAGGATTTAGTGATTTCTGACAGTCTCAAAATGGGTGAACAGTGCGGTCAGGTGGTAGGGAAAGCGAGTAGAATACTTGACTGCATAGCTAGATGTATAACAAGCAGGAAGAGGGAGATTGTGATCCCGCTGTATAGAGCACTGGTGAGACCACATTTGGAATACTGTGTTCAGTTCTGGAGACCTCACCTACAAAAAGATATGGATAAAATTGAACGGGTCCAAAGAAGGGGCTACAAAAATGGTGGAAGGCCTTAAGCACAACACTTATCAGGAAAGACTTCATGAACTCCATTTGTATAGTCTGGAGGAAAGAAGGGTAAGGGGGGACATGATCGAAACATTTAAATATGTTAAAGGGTTAAATAAGGTTCAGGAGGGAAGTGTTTTAATAGGAAAGTGAACACAAGAATAAGGGGGTCACAATCTGAGGTTAGTTGGGGGAAAGATCAGAAGCAACATGAGAAAATATTTTACTGAAAGAGTAGTAGATGCTTGGAACAAACTTTCAGCAGATGTGGTTGGTAAATGCACAGTAACTGAATTTAAACATGCCTGGGATAAACATAGATCCATCCTAAGATAAAATACAGGAAATAGTATAAGGGCAGACTTGATGGACCAGGAGGTCTTTTTCTGCCGTCAATCTTCTATGTTTCTAAAATAGCATAAAGTGTGACAGGCCAAAGACCCCAATTAAAATGATTTCAGCTGGACACTGTCACTGTTACTTGCTAGTACAACCAGAACAATTTGCCAAATGAAAATACAGTAAATCCTCAGGGCTTTTTTTTTTAAAAGACTGAATAAGGAGATTTACAATCTGGGCAAGAGAAGTAGAAATATGAGCACAGAGTGGGAACGAAAACAGTTTTGGAGAGGCGAGTTTGGTAAAGATGAAATAGCTGGAAAACTGGTGGTTGATTTGACAAGAATATAAATGTGAAAAATTGCAGCTAGCAATCACAGCTGCTCAGGCTTGGAGGGAAAGGGCCGGAGTTAGATTTCTGGGACCGAAGGGAAAGCCAGTAAAAATGATGAAAGGCTGCAGACGGTTGGGCAGGCAACAAAAGCAGAAATACTGCCAGAGGAATAAAAAAAAGAAAGAAAAAAATATGGATTTTCTTCCCTAGTTAAAAAGGAAGGGATGAAGATAAAGACGAGAGTGGGAAAGTGAGGGCCAAGTCTCTGCTCTCAGAGGCTAGCAGTCATTAAAGTCATTAGTAAATTGTAGGTCCTTCATAAAGAAGAATGAATAACTTGAAGGTAGGTTCAGTTGCAATGGATGCCAAGAGGGGAAGTGGAGACCCAGAGTATGTTCCAAGAAGGGCTTAAGAGACATTGGAAGTTCAGCAAATAACAGGGTCAAAACGGGTAAAGAACCAGGGAAAATAAAACACTGTATGTGCCATTTGAATGTCTCTTTCCCCTTTAGAAAGATAGAGATCTATGGGAAGGAGCCAGCATCCATTGGGTTCAAATCTCTTCTGCAGAAGAGGTCTCTGCATGGCTAGGATAGGAAGGGGGCCGACCCGCTTCTCCTCCGGCCTCCCTGAGAGAGACTTCCATCCCTTTGGTTCATTGGGAGGACAAGCCGGAGCAAAGCATCCCTACCTCCCCATGGAGTCAGTGCCAGCGAGAGGCCGGCCTGCCGACTGAATTTTGGCTCATGGCTCTTCAGATTTAAAATAGAGTTGAGGTGGCGTAGCAGGTAGAGTGCAGTACTGCAGGTCACTAAAGCTGACTGTAGATCTGCAGGTCAGCAGTTCAAATCTTATCACCGGCTCAAGGTTGAGCCGCTGCCATTTGGGTTCTTCTACACTCTGCACCAGCGAAGGACTGCCATCTTTGGCGCTACCAGTGCACCCTCCGAGGCCGTTGCGGGCACGTGTGCGTCCTGTGGGTGCGTGCACACCCATCACCACGAGATTTGGCTTCTCATTTGGAAGGAACGGCGGGAGCCTTTCTTGCATGCCTGTCAATGAAGGGCCACTCGTCTTTGGCACTACCGCTGCACCCTCCGAGCCCTCTGTCATGGGTGTGCTCACATCCACCAGGTGCACGCACAAAATTTGGCTTCTGTGCATGTGCAGCAAGCAAAATCTCGTGTGAGGACGCATGCGTGGATGTGAATTTGGCAATCTCATGTGCAGAAACAATTTTTTTTTAAAAAAATTATTTATTCAATTTTTATGCCGCTCTTCTCCTTAGACTCAGGGCGGCTTACAACATGTTATCAAGAGCATTTTTTAACAGAGCCAGTGTATTGCCCCCATAATCCGGGTCCTCATTTGACCCACCTCGGAAGGATGGAAGGCTGAGTCAACCTTGAGCCGGTGATGAGAAGTGAACCACTGACCTTCAGATATACAGTCAGCTTCAGTGGCCTGCAGTACTGCACTCTACCTGCTGCACCACCGCGGCTCAGAATTGACAAAAATCACCGAAATCTTGCTCACACAAGCATCTTCTGGTGTGATTTCACTTGCTGCACATGCGCAGAAGCCAAATCGCACACAGGCACATGCGCTGGCACATGTCAGTACACACAGCTGCATGCGCATTCCAAAAATCACTGCCGGAACCTAACCTGGCCTTATCGTTCCGGTAGCAGGCCATCCCTGCAGTGCACATGTGCACAGCGTTATGTGCTTGCACAGAGGGTAAAAGAACCCAAATGGTGGTGTCCGGGTGAGCGGGCAGAGCCTCGTGCTGCCTTTGCAAGTGGCTCTCTGATGACCAACATGCACAAGGGAACCGGGAGCATTTCACACCTGCTCTGCTCGTCTCACAGCATCCTCCATTCCATTCATTCCTTTTCCCTAGAAATGTCATTCTCAGGCAGAGAAAACATCTTCATCTCAGGACCCTTTTACATTGTTTAAAATGGCTGAGGACCCTAATGAGCCTCAGCTTTACAGGGATTGGATCTGCCAACCTTTCCTGTATTAGAAAATAAAACTGAGAACTATGCATTTGTTTGACTTCGTGGCCCCCCTTTGGGAATTGCTGGTCTCGGGGGCTGCCTTTCTAGGCGGTTTTGTATCATTCAGTAAAAATTGAAAAGGGCAAATCTGATAAACGTCCCTTCAGTTCCATCCACCTCATCAATCAAAACATTGACACATAGGGAACCAGTGCTTAAACTTTGTGGCCCTCACCCATGACTTCATCCTACATTGATGAGGAAGCATCAATGAGCAGTAACTGAATATCTATTTTCATAATCTACCTGCCCTTAATCTATCTGCACTTGGGGAAAAGGAATCCTCAATCTGAGTATTGTATTGGCAAAAACTTCAGAAGAGAAGGATTTAGGGGTAGTGATTTCTGACAGTCTCCAAATGGGTGACCAGTGTGGTCAGGCGGTAGGCAAAGCGAGTAGAATGCTTGGCTGCATAGCTAGAGGCATAACAAGCAGGAAGAGGGAGATTGTGATCCCTCTGTATAAAGCGCTGGTGAGACCCCCTTTGGAATATGGTGTTCAGTTCTGGAGACTTCACCTACAAAAAGATATTGACAAAATTGAACGGTCCAAAGACGGGCTACAAGAATGGTGGAAGGTGTTAAGCATAAAACCTATCAGGAAAGACTTCATGAACTCAATCTGTATAGTGTGCGAGGACAGAAGGGAAAGGGGGGACATGATCAAAACATTTAAATATGTTAAATGCTTAAGTAAGGTTCAGGAGCGAAGTGTTTTCAATAGGAAAGTGAACACAAGAATAAGGGGGTCACAATCTGAGGTTAGTTGGGGGAAAGATCAAAAGCAATGTGAGAAAATATTATTTGACTGAAAGAGTAGTAGATGCTTGGAACAAACTTCCAGCAGACGTCAGTAAATCCACAGTAACTGAATTTAAACATGCCTGTGATAAACATATATTCATCCTATAATAAAATACAAGAAATAGTATAAGGGCAGACTAGATGGACCGTGAGGTCTTTTTCTGCCGTCAATCTTCTATGTTTCTATGTTCCTACCTATCCCCTTAACTGTCAGGCTTAAATGAATTTCTAAAATCAGGGTATTTGTTTAGATGATTCTCTGAATCAAAAATACATCTGTAGCAGAGGTGTCAAACTCCATTTCATTAAGGGCCACATCAGGGTTTTGTTTGGCCGCCGGGGGTGGGTGGGTGGGCTTGGCCAGATTGAAGTCACTCGTGTCGGGGGCACTTGTGAGTGCTCTGCCGGTGAAAACGGGCTCCCCAAATCCGTTTTTGACTGCGATGGCCTCCTGCAATCCTCTGCCAGCCAAAACGAAGTTCGGAAGAGCCGCACATGGCTCTCTGGAGCGCTGTTTTCATTGGCAGAGGCACTGTGGTCTGGTCTTTTGCTGTCTCCAGGCAAACCTGTGGGCAGATTTAAGACCCACAGGCCTTGAATTTGACACCCCTGATCTATAGCAGTGATGGTGAACCTTTTTTTCCTTAGGTGCCGAAAGAGAGTGTGTGCACATTATTGTGCATGTCTGGGTGACCACACCCATAATTCAATGCCTGGGGAAGGCAAGAACAGCTTCTCCCGCCCCTCGGAGGCCCTCTGGAGGTCGAAAACAGCTTGTTTCCCAACTTCTGGTGGGGCCAGTAGGCTCGTGTTTCACCCTCCCCAGGCTTCAAAGGCTTCCCTGGAGCCGGGGGAGGATAAAAACACCCTCCCCCATCCCTCCAGAGGCTCTCTGAAAGCCAAAAACACCCTCCCAGAGCCTCTGTGTGAGCCACAAATCAGCTGGCCGGCACACACATGCATGTTGGAACTGAGCTAGGGCAATGGCTCGCATGCCAGCAGATATGGCTCCGCGTGCTAACTGTGCCATCTGTGCCATAGGTTCGCCAACACTGATCTATAGCATCCTTGGCAATTTATTGAGAAATAAAGCAATGGGAAGAAGATGGGATGAGAATAGTTCCAGATAAACCCATAGTGGCTTCTGGCAAGCACTGTATTGTTTTGAGTCATTGTTTGGTCTGCTCTAGACTCCATCCTAGTCTTGATTCTAGGCTGACAGGGGACCTTTAAGACAGGCTGCTTAGCAACTGCTGCCCCTGGGGTACCGAGGGCCTGGATCTGAGCTTCCAGGAACATTCCTGCATTTAGCATCTTCAGCCCTTGGCTGCGTCCTGCAGTCACATGACCCCATTTTGCAGCAGCTTTGCTAAACACTCACGTGATATGCGAGTGATGATGGGGTCTATTGTCAGAGCTTTGAATCGGGTGTAAGTATCTTTCAGGTGGGAACTTTGGCCGCAGATTGCAGACTGCCTCAATAATGCTTTGGGATTTGCCTTTTCTCTTGTTGATATTACAAAAATGTTCCTCTATTTCCCTACAGCTAAATGTTAAGTATACATGCATAATTAGTCTAACTTACCTTTCCATTTTTCCCTCCTCAAGATCCCAAGTGCCCCGGAGATGTGGATTTCCAGAGCAATGACTGGGACATCAAGACTATTACTAGCTCCTTGAAATTCTACCTGAGGTACTGTCCAAAGTTGTTTGAGTTTACAAAATAACTGCCCATGTTCCGGATCCTAAATAGATCTCATGGCCCAGGTGGATAATGTTCTCCTGCTACTATCTAGTTAGCCAGTCTCCTCTTGATCCACTTCTTTTGCCAGAGTTGCCTAAAACCAGCAAATGGTGGCCTTTTGGTCACAGTGCTGGTTACCTGGTCTTATAATAATAATAACAGAGTTGGAAGGGACCTTGGAGGTCTTCTAGTCCAACCCCCTGCTTGGGCAGGAGACCCTACACTACTTCAGACAAATGGTTATCCAACATCTTCTTAAAACTTCCAGTGTTTGAGCATTCACAACTTCTGGAGGCAAGCTGTTAGACTTCTCCTTAGACTCGGGGTGGCTTACAACATGTTATCAATAGCACTTTTTAACAAAGCCAGCCTATTGCCCCCACAATCTGGGTTCTCATTTTACCCACCTCGGAAGGATGGAAGGCTGAGTCAACCTTGAGCTGGTGATGAGATTTGAACCGCTGAGCTGCAGATCTAGCAGTCAGCTTTAGTGGCCTGCAGTACTGCACTCTACCCACTGTGCCACCTCTGCTCACTGTATATTGTATACAGTAATCCCTCGCTACTTTGCAGTTCATCTTTCACGGATTCGCTATTTCATGGGTTTTCAAAGGGGGCTTAAATCCATTAAATCGATTGAAAATTTTAATTCCATTAAAAATTCATACAATTCTTCTACAGTGCTACTGTACTCTATTAAAGAAACTGGTAGGATATCACATGTAGTTCCAGCTGAGAAACATTGTAGAATGACGGTTTAATGCAAAGGGTGGGTTTTAAAAGTCCAAATACTTGTTAAATACATAAAAAATATATTTCCTCTACTTCACGGAAATTCATTTTTCACAGGTGGTCTTAGAACGCATCCCCCGTGAAAAATGAGGGATCACTGTATATCACCTGTATACTGCCCACAACAACCTGGCTCCTCATTTGACCAACCTCAGAGGGAGGGAGACTGAGTCAACCTTGAGCCGGTCAGGACCACACTCCTGGAAGTGGGTTGATTGAATCTGGAAGCCTTGTTTTCTGCCCCACTTCCTTTTTCTTTAACAAGCAAAATAAAAGTTTAAGAATGTACAGTGGTGTGATTGGGACTGTCCCTTCATAGAGTTTCTGGGATGTATGGGTCTTAGCTCTGTCGCTTTATGGTCATTTTCCACTGGTCATCGCAAGAGGCCATTCAAAAGTAAAAGGCATAGAAATGAAGCTCTTTTTGGTCTCAGATAGGCAAGAGGTAGTTAAACACACCATTCTCACCACTGCTAAGCACATCAGGGGATGGCGAGAGGAACCACTGCATCAGTGAGGACTGGAGGTTACAACAAATAAGGAACAATTGCCGGAATTGGGTAGCCGAAATAAAGAAAACAGGGACCAGGGGTGACATGATAGCAGTGTCCCAACATATGAAGAGCTGCCACAAAGAAGAGGGGCTCAACCTTTTTTCCAAAGAACCTGAAGGGAGGACAAGAAGCAATGGATGGAAACTAATTCGGGAGAGAAGCAACCTAGAACCAAGGAGAATTTCCTAACAGTTAGAACAATTAATCCGTGGAACAGAAGTTGCCTTCAGAAGTTGTGAATGTTCCACGACTGGAGGTTTTTTAAGAAGAGAAAGGACAGCCATTTGTCTGACATGGTATAGGGTGTCCTGCCTGAGCAAGGGGGTTGGACTAGATGACCTCCAAGACCCCTTCCAACTCTGTCATTCTATTCTATTCTAGTCCTTGTCCAGATCAGTGGTTGCTGCCAGAGGCTGCGATCAGCAAAGAGCAACTGACATGCCTTGGGCATATGATGGGAGCAGAGTAGTGGAGTAGTGAAAACTTTAGCAAATTGAAGGATTTTAGGAAGCGCTGTGCTGTTAATCGCTTGAGGCTACATAAATTGGTACAAGATGGGCAAATCCTCTCCCTTGTCATTTTTCAAGTCAGTTTGATGCTTCCATCAACTATTTAAACAGGATGCTGCTTTTAAAAAAAAAAAAAATGTAAGGCATCATTTATTTATTATTTATTTAATTTGACTTCTATGTCGCCCAATCCCAAAGTAGTAGTATAAAATTAAAATGGGCAAAACATTTCCTAGGCATCACAGGGAATGAGAGCATAAAGTAGTGATGGGCTCCTACAGGTATGGTCAGGTACGCAGAACCAGTAGAACAATTTTGAATCCCCCCCCCCCCTTCTGGGCTCTGGATATGTTTTTCCTATCGCAGTAAATGAGGTTGAGTGTCTATAATTTTCGAAGAGCTGTGTGTGTGTGTGTGTGTGTTTGTGTACACACACATACAGTTTATATAGTAGATAATATATATTTTTGTGTGCCTGTGTGTAATATGTATGTACACATATGGCATATATGCATATAGAATTAAATAGTATATTTTGGATGTTCAGTAATAGTAAATAGAGAAATTGTATCTCTTTGAGGCGAGGAGGGGCCAGGCACCCTAACTCAAACCCTTGACACGAGTGACGTAAAGTTGGCCACCTTTAAGCCAGTCACCTGACTTTTAAGCTACCCCCTGGTCACATGATCGTCAAGCCACACCCACAAATAAGCCACACCCACAGCATGGTAGTAAAAACAATTGCAGCCCTACCAGATGAGCAATCTTGGTGCAACTAATTGAGACATAAAGTGCCCCCCCCCCCCCAAGCACAGAATTCTCCCCAATATTGAATGGCATTTGGTTGTTGCTGACTTTGGCCTGTTGCTTCTTCTTCTTTCAGGAACCTCTCTGAACCTGTCATGACATACAAGCTTCACAAAGAATTGGTCTTGGCTGCCAGTAAGTCTCCAAGGGGGGGGGGCTTTGGAGGGCGTCCTGATTGTGTTGTTTGTTTTCCTGATGGTGTGAAAAATACATTCCTGGAATGTGAGATCTTTGTCAGATGCTGTGCACAAATGCCGTGCCGCCCCTCTCTTCAATAAAACCAGGAGGTTTTTGGCTCACAAAAAAACAGGGACAGCCTTTCCCGTTAATGGCTTGTACCGAATGCCAAACCAGGATTTTCAAGCCACGGTCCATTAAAAAAGCGAGAAGGTGCAAGTCGGTGCAAAGCTATGTCATGATGGTTGGCTTTATGCATCATGTTTATTTATACAAAATAAACATCTCCTTTATGGCTTAATGTGATGCATAAACTTTCTGGTTGTTTTTTTCTGGTGTAAGCACAAGTAGAACCTTTCCAATAAACAACAATTTAAAAGAATCCTTGGGTTTTTTTGCATAGAGCACGTATGGCCCACCACAATGTTGCTAGGGAGTTTTCTTGCCATTGATGCCACATCACAGTTAAGCCAGTGTTTCTCAAATAGTGGGGCGGGGGGCCCTGGGGGGGGGTGCGGAGTGACGCAAGGGGTGCTGCGTGACTCTAGGGATGTGCTTTGTTTGCTGCAGGGAGTAGGGGGGGTTTGCACCAAACAATAGCACACAGCACAGAGTAGGAGATATGAGGTGCATATAACAAACCATGGAAAGATATTGAACAGGAATGAAAACAAAGGAGGAGAGAGATGGAGATAATGAGAAAAACATAAGTTGAGGTGGGAGACGAGGAAAGACCGGTATGTTTACTGTGTCTACAAATGTTGGCAGTGGACAGAATGAAGGCAAAAACATTAAGAAATCACTTAAACACATTACAAACCAATCACGCTGATACGTTGCTTGAGTTTTTTCAGCTAAAATGTGCTGAATATTGCAAACAATTGTCCCAGAGAAGACTTGGCGGGGGGGGGGCCCAAAATGTTTGCTTCTTCCGGGGGGGGGGGGGCGTATCAGAAAATAATTGAGAAACACTGCAAATTAAGTTAAGTCATGATTTCAAGTGAGTTTGTATAAGGGAACAAAGGATTTGGTTTGAACTGTAAGTAAACTACCGTATTTTTCAGAGTACAGTATAAGATGCAAATTTTTCCTCCATAAAAGAGGCTGAAAATTTGGATGCATCTTATACTTTGAATGTAACTTTTTTGAAACTTTTTTCCTAGCCCTAACTAGGTGCTAACAATCTTCCTGGCTTCCTATTCCTTTCAAAGAAGGTTTTTTTTTTCCCTGTCCTAAGCCTTTGCAGGCATATTTTCATTCCTACTGCTTCTGATAAAGGTTTTTTCACTCTTAACCAGGGGATAAAATAATGTGCTGAAGCTGAACAGACTAAGTATGCTAGCCAGATGAATACTTGGTAGGTAGATTCCCCCCCCCCCCCAATTTTCCTCCCCCAAAACTAAGGGTGTGTCTTATACTCGGAAAAATACGATAAGTGCTTAGCCACAATTTATCATGATTATAAATTGGCTTTGGTTTGCCTTTAGTTGCTTCTTTGTATCAGGTCTTGCCTCTCTTCAAAATAGTGCTGTGGGCAGTGACAAAAATGAAATGGATACCTATATAATAAAACCTTAAAATGCCAACATAAAATAGCAGTCTAGTTAATTAGTGTTGAAATCAGTCAAAGCGGGCGGGCGGTGGTCCATTTCAGAATATTGATGAAGGAAGTAAAGGCCAAAATTGGAAAGACTCCGGGGGTTGGGGGAAGACGACTTGCAGAGCCAGACGGCTGCGCTTTGGCTGCGTCTTCCCCTCCTCATTGAAACCACAGGCAGATTTCGGGGGGTCGGGGGGTCGGAGGGAGTGTTTCTGAACTGTAAATATTATTTCCCACGGTGGGCATAGACTTCGGAAAGGTGTCTTAAAAATCAGTGTCAAGGGATAAATATAAGACTCTTGGAAATTGCAGAAATCTATCCCTCATTTGTTAATCAATAATTAACATTGAGACTCAATGTTTCTTTCCTCCTGGACTTAGTACCCATGTATGAGATTATTTTATACTGCTCAAAAAAATAAAGGGAATACTCAAATAACACATCCTAGATCTGAATGAATGAAATATTCTCATTGAATACTTTGTTCTGTACCAAGTTGAATGTGCACAACAGCAGGTGAAATGGATTGTCAATCAGGGTTCCTTGCTAAGTGGACAGTTTGATTTCACAGAAGTTTGATTTACTTGGAGTTATATTGTGTTGTTTAAGTGTTCCCTTTATTTTTTTGAGCAGTGTATTTTGCCTTCCCATTACCCCAGAGGTGGGCTGCTAAGGTGGAATGGTGATGGGTGCTTGCCCCCGTGGCTCTGAGTGCTAGCGGAGTCCAGCGCAATTATACTAATGCACCTGGTCAGGTAGCGAAATCATGCACGGACACACAGGTGTGCCACAGGCTACCTGCCCAGGTGCAGTAGCATAATTGCGCTGGACTCCGCTAGCACTCAGAGCCATGGGGGCAAGCACCCGTCACCATTCCACCTTAGCGGCCCACCTCTCTATTACTCTCTCCAGTCCATCTTGCAATCTCAGCTTTAACTATGCAGCGGGAGGGATCTTCGATGGAGAAATTGCGGTCCTGGGCATTTTTGACTTTTAGTTTTCAAAAGGGAAAATTCATTCTTTTCTAGAATGAATGTGCTGGGGCTTGGAGACTGACAAGAGTTATTTTCCAAATAGATAAATGGATTGTTCTGTGCCTTGTTAGAGCAGCTCAAATAATGCACCGTGAAATCTCCCAGCCCGCTTTGACCATCTTCATTTGCATTGAATTACCAGGCGGTAATCGAATCCGTTGAGTCTGGTAATCGCTAATCATCTTGTCTGGCTTGTCTGGAGCTCGGCGTTAATGAGCTCCCCAAGGCTTCCCGCCTCGGAGTTGCTCTTTTGTGGAATTTTATTTCCCCGTTTCCCTGATACTTTGGCTGTGGAGAATCTTTCTTCACAGCTGGGAAGTCGGACACCCTGTGTTCCTTGAGAAGAGGGGGGCTGTCTCTTGGGGCACAAGGGTCTTTAATGTTTACATTTATATTCAGATGCCACTGAGAGTTGTTTCTATGAGGGTTATCTGGAAAGTAAGGTTACAAGGCATGTGGCTCCCACGGGGAATGTTTGCGGGGGAATTTGGTATCACTATCGTGTAGCGGGAAGCCAGCGGAAGTGGACGAGCAGTGCCAGCGGTCAGTAGATCACCGACTGGCAATGTGGTGAAGGTTATTTATTTTATTTCAGTATTTTATTAATCGGATTTATATGCCTCCCCTCTTTGAAGATTCGGCAGGACTTACAACATTTAAAATAAAACAATGTACATCGAATCAAATTAATTAAAGTTAAAATCTAAAAACCTGAAAATCAATTAAAATACACTCATAACCATTCAATCTGCAAACTCACCATACATTCACCAGCTAGGAGATACTGTCTAATGACCCCAATCCTGGCAGCATAGATGAGTCTTCAGACTCTTACGAAGGCAAGGAGGGTGGGGGCATTACAAATTTCCGGGGGGGCGGGGCCCCCACAGAGAAGGCTCTTCCCTTAGGTCCTGCCAATCGACATTGTTCAGTTGTCTAGTGAGAGATGAGTGTCCTCATTCTGTTTCCCTCCAACTGTGAAGTGCAAAATGAGTATAGAATTTCAATTTCAGAAGGATGGAAATTTACAGTGAAGACAGAAGTGGACAGGCGTCCGTTGTGACTGATGACGTGGTAAAGAAAATTGACCCATTTTGTCACATGCTATTTGGGCATTACGTCCTCTCCATAAACTGAAACGATTTCGCGATGAATCACAGCAGGGTTCATGCCCTTAGCATTTAGGTAGCATATTACAACGCACACTTCGCACTTGGAGGGAAACGGAATGAGGACGCTCACCTCTAACCTTCACCACAATGACAGTCAATGATCTACTGACCACTGGCACTGCTGGTTCTCTTCTGTACAACTTTGTCTCTTGCACCAATTGTGGCCCTTCCTGGATCAGGAGTCCCAAGCCCTGGTCATTTCACATTTGGACTATTGCAATGCGCTCTACATATTCATATTAACTGGTTCCAGAGAGCCAGAGCTGCCACAGAGAAGGCCTTCCCCACAGTCCCACCACGCAACACTGTCTGGCTGACGGGACACGGAGAAGGCCAACCCTGTGGGCCCTTACCGATCGCTGGGAGCTACGTGGCAGGATGAACAATGAATTCCAGGCTTTTAAAACATATAGACTCTATACCAGTGATGGCGAACCCGTGACATGCGTGCCACAGGTGGCACATGGAGCCATATCTATTGGCACACAACCTAGCTCAGCTGCAGCATGTGTGTGCATGCTGGCCAGCTGATTTTCATCTCATGCGGAGTCTCTGGGAGAGGGTTTCTGGCCTCCGGAGGGCCTCAGGGGTGGGGGTGAGGGAGGCCATTTTTGCCCTCCCAGTCTCCAAGAATGACTGGAACCTGGGGAGAGTGAAAAATGGGGCTACCAGGCCCACTGGGAGTCGGGAAATGGGGGGAGGTGGGGGAGGGGAGAAGCGGCATACAAATCTAATAAATAATAATAATAGTAATGATGATGATGATGATAATAATAATAATAATAATAATAATAATGTGCAGGGGGGCAGGGGCCTTGAATTATAGACATAGGCACTTGCATGCACATGATTATCAGAAAAGACTTAATGAACTCTTAAGAGCCGAGGTGGCGCAGCAGGTAGAGTGCTGTACTGCAGGCCACTGAAGCTGACTGTAGATCTGTAGGTCAGCGGTTGAAATCTCACCACCAGCTCAAGGTTGACTCAGCCTTCCGTCCTTCCGAGGTGGGTAAAATGAGGGCCCGGAATGTGGAGGCAATATGCTGGCTCTATTAAAAAGTGCTGTTGCTAACATGTTGCAAGCTGCCCAGAGCCTAAGGAGAAAGGCGACATAAAAATAGAATAAATAAAATAAATAAATAAAACTCAATCTGTATAGTCTGGAGGAGAGAAGGGTAAGGGGGGACATGATCGAAACATTTAAATATGTTAAAGGGTTAAATAAGGTTCAGGAGGCAAGCGTTTTTAATAGGAATGTGAACACTGGAACAAGGGGACACAATCTGAAGTTAGTTGGAGGAAAGATCAAAAGCAACATGAGAAAATATTATTTTACTGAAAGAGTAGTAGATGCTTGGAACAAACTTCCAGCAGACATGATTGGTAAACCCATAGTAACATAGGGTCCAACTCACGAGGGGGGACATGCACCCGAGGGAAAAAAAGTTTGCCATCACTGCTCTGTAGTTTAACTATACTGGACACACACACACACCACCCAAATTCCGTCTGTTTCCTCCGGCGCTGCTTCCTTTCACAGGGAGTTATCCCAGGTACATAATTTCCCAGATTTATTATTGAAAAAGATGCAACACCAAGTTAGGAAGGGGTCTAAACCAAGCCTGGTAAAATTGCCCTCCATGCAAGGAAAAAAATTTCCAGACACAATTCAAAGTGTTGGTGATGACCTATAAAGCCCTACATGGCATTGGACCAGAATACTTACAGGACTGCCTTCTGCCGCACGAATCCCAGCAACCGGTTAGGTCCCACAGAGTCGGCTTTCTCTGGGTCCCATCGGCCAGACAATGTTGTCTGGCGGGGCCTAGGGGAAGAGCCTTCTTTGTGGCGACCCCGGCCCTCTGGAATCAGCTCCCTCCAGAGATTAGCACTGCCCCCACCCTCCTCGCTTTTCGCAAGAGTCTTAAGATTCATTTATGTCGCCAGGCATGGGGCAATCAGATCAAGCCCCCCCCCTTACCAAATGTGATGTGTGGTTGTGAATGAATTGGCTCACTGATTTTAATATATATGGGATTTTAGTAATAATTTGTAATTAATTATATTTGTTGTTGTATTGTTTTTGGACACAGCATTCCAAATGTGGTCTCACCAGCGCTCTCTACAGCGGGATCACAATCTCCCTCTTCCTGCTTGTTATACCTCTAGTTTTGCAGCCAAGCATTCTACTTGCTTTTCCTACCACCTGACCGCGGTACGAAAAGCAAGTAGATAATTAAATGATAATAATAATGTAATAATAATAATAATAATAATAATAATAATAATAATAATAATAAATAATTTTTAAAAAATCTGATGATTATTTTATTTGTTGTCATTTTCTTTTTCACCCGCAGAGTCTGAGAACCTGGATTACAGGCTGGGAGCCATTCATGCCCTGGTTTATAAACTCCCTGAGAAGAACCGAGAGATGTCCGAGTTGCTCATCAGGCACCTTGTCCAGTAAGTTGGGGGCTGATCTGAAACCCCAGCAAAAGAGTTTCCTCTGGAGCTTTGGCCTCATTTGCTGGGGGACCGGAGGGGAGGGGGATGCTGGTGTGGGAGTGGAGTCGGAGCCGATGGTGTTGGAAGCAGCTTGCGTGGCGAGTGTACTTAGTAGCTGTTCCAGAAGGGAGCAGGCGTGGCGTGGCGGCCTTGTTTTGCAGAGGAGAAAGATAAAGCACGCTGGAATTGGGGACGATGTAAGCACATTTACATTGGGGGGCCTTCTTTTGGGGTGATATTTGTAGGTTGGTGTTGTTCAGTTGCTAAGTCGTGCCGTGCTCCCCGTCCTCCCAGAATCACTTAGAGAGGACCCCTCCCCTTTTCTGGAATTGTGTTTTATACAAATTGAACTAAATAAATACACTGGGAGGAGGCCTCTTTTTGGCCTGTGCTATCCTTCCTGACTCAATTTCTTTCCTCAATGAGTCATTCCAGCCACAATCGACCGACGGGATGCAGGCAGTTCTTCTTGGGCCACATGCATTGCTGAGCGCAGAACCCTCTGGGCTGGGGATGCTGGGTATTGTAAGCCAACACAGCCTAGGATTCCCAAAGCAGGTCAGGTTAGGGTTGTAGAGAGATGTGTCTTATTCCAAGAAGAGCATCAAACGGGCAAACCTTTTAAGTACATCTGAAATACAATGGCAGAAAAATGCAGAAAAGTGTTATAGCAAAGACAGCAACGCACTAAGGATAATTAGGAAAAACAGCTGTAGTTGCTCAGAAATATATTCATCTTTTACCTACCGTATTTTTTGGAGTATAAGACGCACCTTAGTTTTTTGGGGAGGAAAATAGAGAAAAGAATCTGCTTACCAGGTATTCATCTGGCTAGCATCCTTAGCCAGCACATTACTTTATCCCCTGGTTAGGGCTTTAAATTAGGGCTTTAAAAAAACTTTATTCGGAGAGAATAACAATGAAAGAGCTTGCAAGCCAGTAAGAGCTGGGAACATTATTAGCACCTAGAAAAAAAACATTCAGAGCAAATAGAGCAATCTGCCTCCTTAATTGACCCTGGCATTGATTTCTCCCTAAATCTTGCCTAAGGAAGATCTCTCTGTGACACGGTTTGGCAAAGATTACTCCGAGAATGTATCTCTATCTCTATTCTCTGCCTCTCTCTGCTGTCTATCGCACCTTTTTATAACTTATTTATTTATTTTTATTTATTTATTAATTTTGTCCAATACACAATAATACACAATGAAGGTTATAGAGGATATAGTAGAGAAGAAATACGAGATATACGAGAGACTATAGGACAGGGGACGGAAGGCACTCTAGTGCACTTATGTACGCCCCTTACTGACCTCTTAGGAATCTGGAGAGGTCAACCGTGGATAGTCTAAGGGTAAAATGTTGGGGGTTAGGGGATGATACTACAGAGTCCGGTAATGAGTTCCACGCTTCGACAACCCGATTACTAAAGTCATATATTTTACAGTTAAGTTTGGAGCGGTTAATATTAAGCTTGAATCTGTTGTGTGCTCTTGTGTTGTTGTGGTTGAAGCTGAAGTAGTCGCCAACAGGCAGGACGTTGCAACATATGGTCTTGTGGGCAATACTTAGATCATGTTTAAGGCGTCGTCGTTCTAAGCTTTTAAGACCCAGGATTGTAAGTCTAGTTTCGTAGGATATTCTGTTTCGAGTGGAGGAATGAAGGGCTCTTCTTGTGAAGTATCTTTGAACATTTTCAAGGGTGTTAATGTCTGAGATGCGATATGGGTTCCAAACAGATGAGCTGTATTCGAGGATGGGTCTGGCAAAAATTTTGTAAGCTCTGGTAAGTAATGTGAGATTTCCAGAGCAGAAGCTACGTAGGATTAGATTAACAACTCTTGAGGCCTTCTTAGCGATGTTGTTGCAGTGGGCTTTGGCACTTAGATCTTTAGTTATTAGTATTCCGAGGTCCTTGACCGAGTGGGGATTATCTGTGATAATTTGTTTATTAAGTTTGTATTTGAAGTTCTGATTCTTTTTGCCAATGTGTAGGGCAGAGCATTTGCTGGTTGAGATTTGGAGTTGCCATGTGTTGGACCATTCAGAAACTGAGTCTAGGTCTTTTTGTAGAGTAGTTGTGTTATCAGTGGTGTTGAAGAGTTTTACATCGTCTGCAAAAAGAACACAGTTGCTTGTGATAAGATCGCAAAGGTTGCTGCTGTAGAGAATGAAGAGTGTAGGTCCCAGTACGCTACCTAGGGGGATACCTCTTTTAACAGGGACCGGTGTGGATATGGAGCTTCCTATTTTGACCACTTGTTGCCTGTTAGACAGGAATGCAGTAATCCAGCTGTGGAGGGATCCTGAGATGCCATAGGATTTTAGTTTTTGAAATAGTTTGTCATGGACCACTGAATCAAAGGCTTTGGAGATCCCAACTTACCAGGAAGTAAGTTGGGATCTACTTTGTCAATTAAAGTATACTGTGTCCACATCATTTCACTGCTCCACTAATTTAGTAACTTTGAAAAAGAATGAAATAAGATTAGTTTGTTAAACCAAAAGATTACCGTAATTGAATTAAGAAGCACAATATATAAACAAAAAAGCAATAAGACTCCTGGTCCAGATGGTATATCTTTTGAACTATATGAAAAGATTGAAAATCCACTTGATCTGATCATGCTTGATTTGTTTAATGAAATTTTGGAACATGGAATCATACCTGAATCTTGGAAAGAAGGCTATATAAAAACAAAATACAGAACTACAGACCCATCTCACTCTTAAACACAGATTACAAAATCTTTGCAAGGATTTTTGTAGAAAAACTTAAAAAAATACTAAACAAATTCATCTATCATGACCAAAATGTTTTTTTTACTGAATCACCATAATAGAAACAACATGAGAACCTTATTGAACGCATTAGAATTTTATGATACCCGTATTGACAAGATTAGTTTGGTGTGATCTGTTGTTGATCAAACCCATGCTGGCTTCTGGTTATATCTTTTCTTGCTATTAGATGCTCATAGATCTATTGTTTGATTATCTGTTCAAGGATTTTCCCAGGTGTTGATGTCAGGATGTTTGGTCAGTAGTTTCCTGCGTCTGTTTAACCCTCCCCCCCTTTTTGAAGAGAGGAACCAATATTTTGAAGAAGGGTTCCTTCCTTTGAAGGAATCACAATTGCTCATTAACATTAAGTAACATTAAGTAACACTAAGCAGTAAATCATGGTTAAGATCTTCATGGTCTGACTCCCTGCAATTGGCTCGTCCAAACCCAAGCAAATTGCATGTAATCCTAGCTATTTTCCAACTGCCCACAGGACAGCTTTACAACACGTTTTTTGGAAAACTAAATTGCCCATCTGTTTAGCCAAGGTTTTTTTGAGCCCCCCCCCCCCAATCTAATTTTTTTGGCTCTACCTCTCCGTCTCTTTTCTGCTGGAACGGGAGGCACGTCCAGCCCTTGTCTCTCTCGCCCTCCTGGCTCTGTGATTGCTCAGCAATTAGCGGCTCTGATTTCTTTGGTGGAAGCTAGCTTTGGAGCCTGTGCAGGATTTCCACTGGGCACTCCTTCCTAATGCCTTGGGTTGCTCCTGTCTTGGTAAACAGTGCCAGTTTTCAGTTGCATTGAGTGGCTGTGTTTTGCATCATGTGGCTTTCTTGCTTTCATCAAGGTGGGGAGTAAGTTGTGAGGTTGAAGGCTCATGTGGACACAAGGAATTATTCAGAAAACTTTACATTGTGCCCGATCCCAGCTTACATGTGATAAACATCTGCAACAGATGCAGTTGTTGTCATTCTAGCAAACCCAGGAGACGGTGAGGGAACCTCTCTTTGGAAAAGGTAGTTTTAGAAAAAACAGTTTTCTGTTCAAATAAAATGTAGATCTTCAAACAGAAAGATCTAGACAAACATGTACACTGGGCCCAAACAAACAAAATGAAGTTCAACGTAGAGAAAAGTAAAATCCTTCACCTAGGTAAACAAACAAACAAACCCAAAACATACAAACTGGGTGAAACCACACTCAAGTGATTGTGAGAGAGATCTAGGAGTCTTGGTAGACAACCAACTAAACATGAGCCACCAATGTGCAGCGGGCGCTAAAAAAGCCAACACAATCTTGAGCTGCATCAACAGAGCAATACAATCTAGAAACATAAAAACATAGAAGATTGACGGCAGAAAAAGACCTCATGGTCCATGTAGTCTGCCCTTATACTATTTCCTGTATTTTATCTTAGGATGGATCTAGGTTTATCCCAGGCATGTTTAAATTCAGTGATTGTTGATTTCCAACCATGTCTGCTGGAAGTTTGTTCCAAGCATGTACTACTCTTTCAGTCAAATAATATTTTCTCACGTTGCTTCTGATCTTTCCCCCTACTAAACTCAGATTGTGCCCCCTTGTTCTTGTGTTCGCTTTCCTATTACAAACACTTCCCTCCTGAACCTTATTTAACCCTTTAACATATTTAAATGCTTCGATCAGGTCCTCCCTTTCCCTTTTGTCCTCCAGACTATACAGATGGAGTTCATGAAGTCTTTCCTGATGAGTTTTATGCTTAAGACCTTCCATCATTTTTGTAGCCTGTCTTTGGACCCGTTCAATTTTGTCAATATATTTTTATAGGTGAAGTCTCCAGAACTGAACACAGTATTATTCCAAATGGGGTCTCACCAGCGCTCTATACCGCGGATCACAATCTCCCGCTTCCTCACAATCTAGGACTATACCACTTTATAATGCCCTTGTCAGACCACACCTAGAGTACTGCATTCAATTTCAGGCCCCACACTACAAAAAAGACATTGAAACTCTGGAAAAAAATACAGAAGAGGGCAACCAGAATGATAAAGGGACTAGAAAACAAAACATACAAGGAAAGGTTGCAGGAACTGGCCATGGATAGTCTACAGAAGAGGAGGTCCAGGGTGGACATGATAGCAGTCTACAAATACTTGAGGGGCTGCCACAGTGAGGAGAGGGTCACACTGTTTTCCAAAGCACCAGAGGGCCAGACAAGGAGCAATGGATGGAAGCTGACCAAGGAGAGATTCAACCTAGAAATAAGGAAGAACTTTCTGACGGTGAAAGGGATCAACTGGTGGAACGGCTTGCCCGCAGAGGTTTTGAATACCCAAACACTGGAGACCTTCAAGAAGAGATTGGATCGCCATATGTCTGGGATGGCATAGGGTCTCCTGCACTAGCAGGAGGTTGGACTAGAAGACCCACAGGGTCCCCTTCCAACACAAACTGTAAATAAAATAAAATAAAATCCAAAGCTGACTGCTTGCAGAGTGAACTGCTTTTGGCAGATTGGACTTTCATCTCTGAAGGGATCCTTTCACTCTTGGTCTTCTTGTTCCAAAACTGTTTGGCCAATTTTGCTCTGAGTTGATGGGCCTTGAGACTTTCCTGGTAATTGAGCCTCTGAGTCCATTGAGAAGTCAAGCTGGGGCATCCTGGAGAGTGGACATCTCAGGTGGGACTCCCTTTTGCCTCCCAGGTGAACTTAAATAGAAACATAGAAGATTGATGGCTGAAAAAGACCTCATGGTCCATCCAGTCTGTCCTTATACTATTTCCTGTGTTTTATCTTAGGATGGATCTAGGTTTATCCCAGGCATGTTTCAATTCAGTGATTGTGGATTTACCAACCACATCTGCTGGAAGTTTGTTCCAAGCATCAACTACTCTTTCAGTAAAATCATATTTTCTCATGTTGCTTCTGATCTTTCCCCCAACTAAACTCAGATTGTGCCCCCTTGTTCTTATGTTCACTTTCCTATTAAAAACACTTCCCTCCTGAACCTTATTTAACCCTTTAACATATTTAAATGTTTCGATCATGTCCCCCCTTTCCCTTATGTCCTCCAGACTATACAGATTGAGTTCAAGTGAGGTCTCCAGAAATGGACGTTGAACTGAAATCAGTTCTTCACTTTGTTCTGGGATGTTCCTTTTCCCCTTTCTCTTCTGTCCTGTGCCTAATCCCAGGCGAAGTAAACCAAAAAGCCCATGAAAAGGACAACGGAACAGCTGAAAGTACAGAAGGAAAAGACATACCGTATTTTTCAGAGTATAAGATGCACCTTTTTTCTCCCTGAAAGAGGCTGAAATTTGGGTGCATTCCAAATGTGGCTTTTTCAAAGCTTTTTTTCCTCATCCCTAACTGGATGCTAATGATCTTCCCAGCTTCTTATTCCCTCCGAAGAAGTTTTTTTTCCAACCCCAAGGCTTTGCAGGCTTATTTTCATCCCTACTCCCTCTGAAAAAGCAGTGCTTTTCAGCCCTAACGAGGTGCTACCAGTCTTCCTGGCTTGCTGCATTTTTTTAAATTCCTACTCCCTCCTAAGGAGTTTTTTACCTTCTGTAAGTCTTTGCAGGCTTGTTTTCATTCCTACTCCCTCTGAAAAAGGCTTTTTCAGCCCTAATCAGGGATAAAATAATGTGCTGAAGTTGAACAGACTAAGGACGCTAGCCAGATGAATATCTAGTGGGCAGACTTTTCCTCCACTATATTTCCCCCCAAAACTAAGGTGTGTCTTTTTTTCCTTCAAGTTTATTTAATCTTTTATTGATAATTTTTAAAAAATGTTCACATATATGTTTGTACAGATCAAATTCCGTATCTTTTACATGTTGAAATTATATTTCATAACCCTATATATTTAATAAGCTATGTACAATTCAGTAAATTGATAAAGCATAGTATAATAGTAGGCTTAAATCCTTTGTATACCCTGTATTTCTACGTTTTATTTTTGTTACGGATCCATTCATGTAATTTTTGCCATATCTCTTTGGTTTCTTTGGTTCTTATTCCCTTGATTGCATTCGTCATTATATCCATTTCCGTGCATCTGTAAATTTTTTCAATGATTAGGTTTTCGGATGGGATTTGTTCTTTTTTCCACATTTGCGCAATTGAAATTATGATTGCAGCGATTATATGCGTCATAAGATAAAGCTTTTGCTTAGAGTGTTGTTTTCAAATTCCTAAAAGCAATTCCTAAGGTGCGTCTTATACTCCGAAAAATACAGTAATCACTATGCAGATGCATTGTCAGTTTTCTTCAGGAGCTCTGAACTGGTCACTTATTGATCTCTGAAGGAATCTCCCTCCCCTCCCCAATGATGTTGTGTGGGCCGTGTCAGTCACACCCAAGGAAATGCCACAGCCATGTCACCAACCACAAGTTTCCCAAACCCCAAATGTCACAAGCATAGAGAATGAGCCCCTTCCAGCTTCCTGCTTATTCTCCAGTTTGTTTATTTGTTTATTTGTTTATTTGTTTATTTGTTTATTTGTTTATTTGTTTATTTGTATATTTATTTATTTATTTATTTATTTATTTGTTTGTTTATTTATTTATTTATTTATTTATTTATTTATTTATTTATTTATTTATTTATTTATTTATAACAGCTGCCCAATTCCAAATGGACTCTGGGCGGCTTACAATAATAAAACAATATAAAATATAGTTATAATAATAAACTAGAATAAAACCATTAATAAAACACATTAATATCCCTATAAACCATGCATGCTCTCAGTCATTCATGGCCGCATCAAGGTGACATCAAGGTGACAACTTAACGGCCCCAGGCCTGCTGGAAAAACCAGGGTTTTTCCCCCCTTTGCTGCTTCTAATAACACCATAAAGATCTCTCTCTTCCTCTGCTGGGTCAAACTAAACATCTAAGCAGAAATAGAACTGGCCAATACTTGGATGGCAGTCAGTGATGGGCTCCTACGGGTACGGTCAGGTACGCAGAACCAGTAAAAAATGTTTGAATTTTTTTCTTTTGGTTTTTTCCTTCTGGGCTTTCTATCACAGTAAATGAGGTTGAATGTGTATAATTTTAGAAGAGCTATGCGTGAGTGTGTGTGTGTGTACATACACATACAGTTTATATAATAGATAATGTATATTTTTTTGTGCTTGTGTGTAATATGTATGTACACATATGGCATATACACATAGAATTAAAGAGTGTTCAGTAATATTCATCCTTCCGAGGTGGGTCAAATGAGGACCTGGATTGTGAGGGCAATAGGCTGGCTCTGTTATAAAGTGCTATTGCTAACATGTTGTAAGCTGCCCTGAGTCTAAGGAGAAGGGCGGCATAAGAAAGTGAGTGAGTAAGTAAGTAAGTAAGTAAGTAAGTAAGTAAGTAAGTAAGTAATAGTAAATAGATAGGGAAATTGTATCTCTTTGATGCGAGGAGAGGCCAGGCACCCTAACCCAAACTCTTGACGTGAATGATTTCAAGTTGGCCATCTTTAAGCCACTCACACGACCTTTAAGCCACCCCTGGTCACATGATCATCAAGTCACTCCCACCTAGTCACATGGCCAGCAGGCCACACCCACAAA
Source organism: Erythrolamprus reginae (assembly GCF_031021105.1). Lineage (NCBI taxonomy): Eukaryota > Metazoa > Chordata > Lepidosauria > Squamata > Dipsadidae > Erythrolamprus > Erythrolamprus reginae. Next base: position 32,695,476 of record NC_091957.1, read on the forward strand.
ATATGCCACGCCTACAGTATGGCAGTAAAAAAAATGCAGCCCTTCACTGGTGGCAGACCACCAGGAAACCTTACCTCTTTGAGTTGGAAGGGAAATCAGCAGACACATTCCGAAACTTTTCCTTATTCCTGCTATGGGAATTGATTCGTGGTCCTATTTGTAGTCAGAGGAGATCCTAGAAGCAGCCCACTCCAGCACCCCCAGAGGCACTACTATCTGAGCAGGTAAAGAAGGCAACACAACCACTGCTGTCACTCGCTGAAGATGAGGGATGGGAGCACCACCCTCTCCCCACCCAAGAGCTGGGCCGAGAGGGTAGAAGCGAGGTGCCAGGGCTCTCACACCACTAAATGAACTACCATGGGGCTGTATTATTAAATGGAGCATCTGGCACCCACTGTCAGGCCAAAGCCAGAATGCTCGGAGGTTTTGGCTGCATGCCATGACACATTCCTTTTAGGTTCTCAAGGTCAGCCTTTATTCAGCATCTGGCCAGAAGCTGCTGGGAGTTGCAGGATACATGGCATCGGATCAGATTACTTGCGGGACCGACTACTGCCACATGAATCCCAGCGACTGGTTATGTCCCACAGAGTCGGCCTTCTCCAGGTCCCATCAACTAGATAAAGTCATTTGGCAGGACCTGGGGGAAGAGCCTTCTCTGTAGGGGCCCCGGCCCTCTGGATCCAGCTCCCCCTGGAGATTCGTACTGCCCCCACCCTCCTCGCCTTCCATAAGAGTCTGAAGACTCATTTATGTTGTCAGGCATGGGCCGATTAGATCTTAGCCCCTGGCCAATGAATGATTGTATGATTGCTGAACGAATGGGTGTGATTGATTTTTAATACAATTAGGGATTTTAGATATCTATGTAATTTGAATTGAATTGAATTAATTTTATTGTAATTTACTGTGTTTATATGTTGTAAGCCACCCCGAGTCTTTGGAGAGGAGCATCATAGAAATCCAATAAATAAATAAATATGCTGGCAGAAGATGTATGGTTCATGTGATGGGCTTTATGGGAGGAGATGCAAGGAAATGAACACTAATCCGTGTGGAGAATGAGATACCCTCGTAACTTTACATTCGGGTTTCTCCAGTTGTGCTAACATGGCCCTGTTAATATATTGGAACTTTGAAGCCTTGGATTTATTTCTTGGATGCTATTGAGAACGCTGAGACCCGCTCTGTGTTTGGCAACAGCAACTCACTAACCCCCCTCCCCCACTCTGTGTGCCTTGTCTTGTGAACTTCACAACTCTTGACTTTGAAACTGGACTCCAGGCTGATGAATCTGCTACAAGCCTGAACCCTCCAAATTCAATCTGGTGTCAGACTGGTCCCAGTCTGATCCCTTAGGGAAGTAGAACTCATTGGATTGGCCCTTTTACTAAGAGATGCTGATTGCATTAAATGTCAAGGGGAGTTCCTGTGGTTTCCCCTAGCCCTCCCATGTGGTTTGCCTGGCGCACCAGTTGCGGCCCTATTTGGACAGGGAGTCTCTACTCACAGTCGCTCATGCCCTTGTCACCTCGAGGTTTGACTACTGCAATGCTCTCTACATGGGGTTACCTTTGAAGGCTGTTCTGAAACTACAAATTGTGCAAAATGCAGCCGCGTGAGCAATCATGGGCCTTCCTAGGTCTGCCCATGTTTCTCTAGCACTCCGCGGACTCCATTGGCTCACGATTGGTTTCCAGACACCATTCAAAGTGTTGGTAATGACCTATAAAGCCCTGCATGGCATCGGGCCAGATTACTTGCGGGACCGCCTTCTGCTGTATGAGTCCCAGCGACAGAGTCGGCCTTCTCCAGGTCTCGAAACTAGACAATGTCGTTTGGTGGGGCCTAGGGGAAGAGCCTTCTCTGTGGGGGCTCCATCCCTCTGGAATCAGCTTCCCCTGGAGATTCGCACTGCCCCCACCCTCCTTACCTTCCATAAAAGTCTCAAGACTCATTTGTGCCGCCAGGCCTGGTGCCTTTAGACCCGAGCCCCCGGTTGATGAATGTTTGTATGGCTGTTGTTTGGATGTTGTATGTCCCCCATGAGTCGCCTCGAGAAGGGTGGCAAAGAAATCTAATTAATAAAATAAATAATAATAATAATAATAATAATAATAATAATAATAATAAAAAATAAATAAATAAATAAATGGTGATATAGAGCTGGGTTTTTGGAGAAGGGTAGCATATTTATGTATTTATATATTGATTGATTGATTGATTGATTGATTGATTGATTGATTGATTGATTGATTGATTGTTAGAGTTGAAGGGGATCATGCAGGTCATCGAGTCCAACCCGCTTCCTGAGCAGGAAATCCTATAGCACCCCAGCCAGATGACAGTCCAGAATGGGCAGGACTGTTTTTTTTAATAAAACTGCAGATTTTAGATTGTTGTCTAGTTTTAATTAATTGGATTTTGTAGTACTCTATTGTTTTTATATGTTGTAAGCCGCCCTGAGTCCTTGGAGAGTGGCGGCATACAAGTCTAATTAAATAAACCAACAATCCAGCACCATTATTAAGATTTGCTACACTTTCATCCAATTTTCTTTTTAAATGTTTTTGTGTTGTTTTATTTTATTTATTTATTTATTTTATATATTAGATTTGTATGCCGACCACTGAATTGTTATGGGAAACTTCGAGGTGTTTGGGCTGGTGAATTTCCACACTCAGGGAAAGCAGCCTTGAAGGTGCCAGTGCGCCAGGACGAACCGGGTCCCAAACAGCTCCGTTCTTCTTCAGCCATCAATTTTCCCCCTTCCAATATCCTGCCATAAATGTAATTCAGCAAATGGTCATCCACCGCCCATTTCCCTGATTGATGACAGAATAGCCACAAGCTGACAAGACGAAGCTAGGGGATCTGACAGTGTACTGCTTTGATTGGAAACTCTTGTAAGCCAAACTTGCTGAACTTTGTGGGGGAAATATGTCTGTAAGACTTCAAGTGGTGTGATCCTGCAAAGCCTCGTTTACTAAAGAGGACAAAACCAGCCCTTTGTGTGTTTGTATGCGCTTGGCTTGACACGGGACAGAAATTTATTTATTTATTTAGATTTCTATGCCGCCCTTCTCGAGGCGACTCAGGGCAGCGTACAACATAAAGTACAACAATATGTAAGAAATCTAAATAACTATAAAAAATTATGGAAATTGACTCAAAAATTCAAAAAGACTCGATGTACATTCACACACATCCATCCAATCCAATCATATCTAGTATCGGCCAGAGACAGTCTCATCACTCACGGCCCCCATGCCCACCAGCAGGTTTTTAAAGCTTTACGAAAGACCAGGAGGGAGGGGGTGGTACGTATCTCCGGAGGGAGTTCATTCCAGAGGGGCGGGGCCACCAAAGAGAAGGCTCTTCCCTTAGTCCCTGCCAGTCGACATTGTCTGGCCAATGGGACCTGGAGAAGGTCGGCTCTGTGGGACCTAACCGGCCACTGGGATGCATGAGGCAGAAGATGGTCCCGAAGATAATCTTGGTCCTAAGACAAGTAGGGATTTGTAGATCATAACCAGCACTTTGAATTGGGCCCGGAGACCAATTGGCAACCAGTGCAGCTCACAGAGTGACGTTGAAATGTGGGCAGATCTTGGTAGTCCCAAGATGTTGGCCCAGAGTTGGCTTTGTAGCCAGCCCAGATCTGTCTGTCAAACTTCCTAAAATATATTCTGCTTCTCAAATTCAGGAAAACCTCATTTTTAGCTTGGTTTAATGTTCTCCCCTAGCTGTCCTGGAAGGGAAATATAGAAAAACCCCACATGAAACCCAGTGCTGCCCCTGTGATATGGGTACCACAGTGCATGTTCTTCTACACAGCCAATACTAGGGGGGCATTTTCCATCAGTTGATTACTGCTCTTTTATTTAAGTTTCCGTGGCAGTCTGATAATTTTTATTTGCACTATCTGCTTAACAATCAAGAAAAAAAATTCTGTAAAAGCAGCAAATGTTTGCTGCATTATGTGTAAGCTTCACCCGTAAATGGTTGTCAGTAGTTCTTGTTTTGTGTTGTTTCTTGTATTGATTGTATTTTTATTGGTCAATCTTTGTCTGTCTTCTCTGATTCTCTTTATAGCTTTATTTGCAAAGCATTTTGTGCATTTCGGAAAGAAGACATATTTTGAATTAAAGGGGACCAGAAAGGCCACAGAAGGGAAAAAGACAAAATTTATAGATGTGCAGAAATGGACAGGAGGACAATGGAGATTAAAGGATTAAATAATTCAGAATATTATGAAATTCGGGTTAAATGGTACTATTGGATTGGAAACAAAATGGTACTATTGGATTGGAAACAAAACTAAAAGACTGTGATGCAATGTGAAAAGTCATACAAAAAATAAAAATTATGTAAATATAAAATGTAATGTGCATTATCAAAAAGATACCACTTAAGAAGAGTATAGATCTATGTTAAATTATTGTGATGTAAAAACTGTGATGGGCTGCTATGGGTATGTTTATCCCATCGCAGTAAATGAGGTTGAATGTGTATAATTTTAGAAGAGCTGTGCATGCGCGCGCGCGTGTACATACACATACAGTTTATATATAGTGTGTATACATATATATATATATATATATATATATATATATATATATATATATGTGTGTGTAGATTGTTCTGAGTTTGGGTTTTGCCCCGTGTATATATATATATATGACGGTATGACGGTCTTGGTATGAAAATCTACAAAAACACACACACACACACACACACACACACACACACACATATATGAATGATGAGGCAGCAGCCATCTCGATCACCGGAACATAGAGACTTTAATAAAACCACTTAGCTTTCGTTAGCGTGCTGCTAACTTCGTCAGAGTATTAAAATGCCGTGGGAGACACGGCATTTTAATACTCTGACGAAGTTAGCAGCACACTAACGAAAGCTAAGTGGTTTTATTAAAGTCTCTATGTTCCGGTGATCGAGATGGCTGCTGCCTCATCATTCACGTATGTACCTGGAACTCGCATTTTTAGGACTATTCTTGACACATATATATATATATGTAATGTATATTTTTGTGTGCCTGTGTGTAATATGTATGTACACATATGGCATATATACATAGAATTATAGAGTATATTTTGGATGTTCAGTAATAGTAAATAGAGAAATTGTATCTCTTTGAGGTGAGGAGAGGCCAGGCACCCTAACCCATACCCTTGACATGAGTGACGTCAAGGTGGCCAACTTTAAGCCAGTCACATGAGCTTTAAGCCACCCCCGGCCACATGATTGTCAAGCCACTCCCACCTGGTCACATGGCCCGCAAGTCACACCCACTAAATAAGCCACGCCCACAGTGTGGTAGTAAAAATGTTGTAGCCCTTCACTGTGTAAAAATGAAAAAACTAATAAGGAAAACATTTAAGAAAGAAAAAGAAAACGATGCTGCTCCCCTCATTCTCTGTCCTCTTGGCAATTTGCTCATAACTGCCATTTTGCTTTCTTTTCTTTGCACACACACATGTGCGTATACACACCCATGGAGATGTGGCTACTTACAGTTTCTCAAATAAGAGGGAATGTTTTCTGTCCCAGGTGAGTGGGGCTTTCATGACGTGGATCATTTCAAAATCTTTGGTGCGTTTTGACGTTGAGCCAACGGTGAAAGAGTGAGTTGGGACCCTCAGGGGTCAGCTATCAGGGCTGTTGCAGTTCTGCCCCCCCGGGACACGGCAAGAGAGACTTTGCTCTTGGGTACATATTTGTGCTTCCTGTTGGCTTCGGCTGCAGTGGAAAATATTTCCTGCTTGCTTATACTTATATGGAAAAAATTAAATTGTCTGAATCCATTTCCTCTGGACGACGTCGAGCGCTGCTCTGAGATCCAGCCTGGCCCTGCTGACTCGCGAGGGGTTGGTTCTCTCCTGGGTCCTCCAAGTCAGCTAGGCCAAGAGAAGAAACCCCCCCCCCTCCTCTGTCAATTGGCCAGCACAACCGAGCGAGTGGACATTTGGCCCTCCCTTGGTCCTGACTGATAGATTGTTTGGGGAAAAATATATCCACAAAACAACTCAAAAACAGTGTGAGTGGTAATAGTAATGGACAGTTCAGACACATAAACCAGTACAAACATATATATTATATACAGCAGCAAGGTAGAATAATCTCTTTACACTTCTAATCACAAATACAATCTCAATACCCAATACAAACCAGCTAACATCCGCACACAGCTCTAGACATACAGTAACTATCAGTAAAAGACTCCCCCCAAACAGGAATTCCGTTAGCTCCCTCCTATGGCCAACTATGATCCATCTCTTAAAGGTATATCCTATAAACATAGTACATTCATAGTAACCCAATATAATTGCATACAGGGTACCGACGCTGACTTTGCATCCTCTTCAGTTTGTAGGGGGCAGTTCCGGCTCCTCCTTCTGCCTGCTCTCTCTGCCTCGTGCGCCCTTTCCTTGTCTAAACCCTTCTCTGTTTTCTCTCCTTCTCCCGACAGCGTGTGTGAACGCAGCAGGGAGAATCTCATGTCCCCCTCCAACATGGGGGTGATCTTCGGCCCCACCCTCATGCGTGCACAAGAGGACACGGTCGCGGCAATGATGAATATTAAGTTCCAGAACATCGTGGTGGAGATTCTCATCGAGCACTTTAACAAGGTACGGGAGCGGCTGAGCTGGCTTTTCCCAGGCAGCTTCTCGGGGATGCTTGCAGGGTCTCCCCGAAACATAAACAGAATTAGGAAAAAGGCAAAGAAGCCCTGGGAAATGTGACAGAGGCTAGCAGAGAGGGTTCCAGAGCCAGAGGGGAGCCAGCTGCATTCTGGGAAGGAAGAGGCAGCCAGGAAACCCAACTGGAAAGGAACTTAGGTGAAGCCTATAACTCAAGACAAGGCGGCTGGAAGCAAGGCTTGGCCTGTGGAGAAACTGGGCCACTCCTTTTGGGCAAGTGGGCTCAGCCTTGCTGGAAAACCTCCATGATGCATCTAGATGCTGTCTGAAAATAATCCCTCAGCATATACACTGCTCAAAAAAATAAAGGGAACACTTAAACAACAGAATATAACTCCAACTAAATCAAACTTCTGTGAAATCAAACTGTCCACTTAGGAAGCAACACTGATTGATAATCAATTTCACCTGCTGTTGTGCACATTCAACTTGGTACAGAACAAAGTATTCAATGAGAATATTTCATTCATTCAGATCTAGGATGTGCTCTTTGAGTGTTCCCTTTTATTTATTTATTTTGAGCAGTATATTTAGAATAGAATAGAATTCTTTATTGGCCAAGTGTGATTGGACACACAAGGAATTTGTCTTTGGTGTACATGCTCTCAGAATACATAAAAGAAAAAGAGACATTTGTCAAGAATCATGAGGTGCAACATTTAATGATTGTCATAGGGGTCAAATAAGCAATGAGGAAACAATATTAATAAACATCTTAAGGATACAACAACAAGTTACACTCATACAGTCATAAGTGGGAGGAAATGGGTGATAGGAACGATGAGAAAAAACTAGTAGTGATAGTAGTGCAGACTTAGTAAATAGTTTGACAGTTTTGAGGGAATTGTTTAGCAGAGTGATGGCATTTGGGGGGAAAACTGTTCTTGTGTCTCGTTGTCTTGGTGTGCAGTGCTCTGTAGCGACGTTTTGAGGGTAGGAGTTGAAACAGTTTGTGTCCAGGATGCGAGGGGTCAGTAAATAATTTCACAGCCCTATTGTGGACTCATGCAATATACAGGTCCTCAATGTGTCAGATGTAATTTTTTTTCAGAAGGAAAGACCTGGGTGACTTTGGCCTTTCTTATATTTCTATTTTATGCAACAGTAGTTGGGTGTTGCCTTGCCAGATGTTCCCAGGCCGAATGCAGCTGCCAGGGGGAGTGCTGGGCATACAGCCTCCGTGCCAGGCCATTGCTCTGTCTGAACCAGCAGAATCTGACCCCCTTGGGGACCCCTCTGCAAGCGGTGGTTATGGGAGGGCAGAGAAGGAATAGCACTCAAAGGTGACCATGCCTGTGTTTGCAGCATTTTCAATCCACCAATTTTAATCAATTTCCTTCTGAAAACTTCTGGAATACACTTGGGTTTTTTTTTTAGCACCTCAACAGGATGCTTTTAAGAAACCTTCATGGGGTGGGCAGCCATCCCCCTCCAAGATCCTCCACCCTGCTTGGAGGCCTCAGGTGTGGGCCAGGGAGCCTCCACACCCACTGAGGTGTGGACAGGTGTGGGCTGCTGCCCAGATGGGGGGGGGGACGCAGTGAGGTAGCGAAAATGGAGCTCCACCCCAGAGCACCCAATTTGCATGGAAAGATGTTGAAAGAAAATACAGGGCGTCCTGCATAAGTGTGGTAATAAACATTTTGGTAGCCCTTCACTGGATGTGGACCAGGGAGCCCTGGAATTCTGTTGTTTGTCATTTCTCTTGGTTGTTTCCTTGCAACGCCTCTGGGTTCCCATTCCTGGCAGCATGTTTCAGGAGGATCCAGTTTTTTAAAAAAAATAAAACTATGGAACGATACTCTTTTATCCAGAACCAGGCTGGCTTATAATTTGATGAAGCCTTGATTTTGTCTTAGTTAATTTGCATAGTTTTAGATGATATAATATTATACTAGAAAGCATAATATGATAAGACTGCAGTAGATACCTATGACCATTATCTATGTAATAATTGCATTAGGTTTTAATTTTCTAGAAAAGGGCTGTTGGTTATGGTATAATATATATATATATATTGATGTATACTGAAGTTGATGTATATATAAACAGCCCTGGGTTGGATCATATATATATGCCGCCCTTCTCGAAGCGATTCAGGGTGACGTACAACATTGTACATAAACATACATGAGAAATCTAATTATTTTAAAAGATATATAAAGTTAGTAAAAAATCTAAAACTCCTTATGCAATCATCCACATTCATCCGATTGAATCATTCCTATTGGCCGACGACAATCTCATAACTCACGGTCTCCACACCCTCCGGCAGAGGTAGGTCTTCAAGGCTTTATGAAAAACCAGGAGGGAGGGAGCAGTACGTATCTCTGGAGGGAGTTCATTCCAGAGGACTGGGACCACCACAGAGAAGGCTCTTCCCTTAGGCCCCGCCAGACAACATTGACTGGCCGACGGGACCTGGAGAAGGCCAACTCTGTGGCAACTAACCGTCCGCTGGGATACGTTATGAGTTTGAGTTTTCCAAAGATTAACTGGTTGAAAGCATATGCAATGAATATGAAAGCAAAAGCATAAGATGGACCTACAGGTTGATCTTGTGAATTATTTTAGGTAACTTTTCTTACAGACGGAATGACTTCTGCTCTTGAAATCGTTGTGCCATGCTTAATGAGGCTGATTTTAACTATTTGCTTCCATGATTTCTGCCTCAAACCATTCTCTTTCTTCCCTCTTCTTTTTGGTACTTTCAACAATATGCCCAGAGATTTAAGATAGTTACCCGTAGTTCCATTCCTATTTGGTTGGCTCTAACAAAGGACTTCCCCAAGCGTATGGGTATTTTCTTACAGATCAGCACATGTATTCTGTTTCACTTCTGGCTTTTCATTAAAAAACATCTGTTGCTATCAAGAAGAGGAAAATTGATTTGTGTTATTTCTAATTCAAAACTAGACATTTATTTCAGATTGTTTTTGAGTTTTGAAAAACATGGAACAAGTAGGAGACCCAACAGCTGGTCTGCTGAGGCTGCCAGCTGCAATCTTGGTTTTATAGAGGGAGGCTGGAGTTAAGCTGTAATTGGAAGTCGTTGATGGGATGCAGGGACCATAAATGGTGTTCAAGGCCAAACGGGCGGGTGACACAGTTTTCCACTGAATTAAAGTAATTCCAAAGCAGCCATAACAGCAAAGTGCTTTGTTTTCAGATAAGAGGCCCAAACTTTGGCTTCAGAAAGGCTTTCCACGATTTCTCTGTTTCGCAGGAGAGTCTAGCCGGCAGAGGGAGAAGGAAAGTGTGTGTGTCTGATCCCCAGAGAGTGAAGTCTTTTAATTAAAAAAGGAGACTGTGTCTTCTTGGCCTTCAATTTCTGCTATGATAAGGTTAAGCTAGTAACATTTTATTAGACTGGGTGATTGTTAAATGTAGTTCTGAAGTTGATGTTTCAGCCTGCACATAAGCAAACATTCCAAATGAATTTTCAAGGAGGGGTGGTATATAATTTGTATGAGAAATATGAAGACTCAAGGGACGGAGGAAAATGTTCCCTGGGATGGATAATTATTGCTCTGCCACCTTTAAACATGTACACTAAAATTAAAATTTTAAAGTTAATCCCACAGGAAACAGTATGTGGCATTACACAGACCTTGCCCTGGAAAGTGGAGATTAGATCAATATCACCTCTCTTATGAATCATATAAATATAACTTTTAATATAAATATGACTTTGTACTGCAAATTCAAAGTTTCTGGGGGCGAGGGGGGTGTCACGTGAATGTTTGCCCCCTGTCAGTCTGGATTTCAAGCTGGAAAAGTCTTTGTGATCTTGGTCATTTGGATTCTCATTCATATCCAGGGAAAGACATTCTTTGTAGAATTCATTGGTTCTATATTGGGGATATTTTAGTTTGATAAATGGCACTATTTGTTGCATGTCCTGCTGATCTCCATGATACTATAGTTTTGGATCCCAATTAGTATGAAATCTATCCATGCATACATGCACACATTTAGAGATTGTTAAATTTATTATCAGTATTATGCAGTATTTAAATTTTTGGGCTGAGGGGGACAATAACACCCTCAAAAATGTCCAAAGATACTTCACCAGAAGAGCCCTTCACTCCTCCACTCAAAACAGAATACCCTTCGAAACTAGACTTAAAACCCTGGATCTAGAAAGCTTAGAACTACGACGCCTTAAACATGATCTAAGTATTGCCCACAAGATCATATGCTGCAATGTCCTGCCTGTCAACGACTACTTCAGCTTCAACCACAACAACACAAGAGCACACAACAGATTCAAACTTAATATTAACCGCTCCAAACTTGGCTGTAAAAAATATGACTTTAGTAATCAAGTTGTCGAAACGTGGAACTCATTACCGGACTACACAGTGTCATCCCCTAACCTCCAACACTTTACCCTTAGACTATCCACTGTTGACCTCTCCAGATTCCTAAGAGGTCAGCAAGGGACGTGCATAAGTGCACTAGTGTGCCTTCCGTCCCCTGTCCAATTGTCTCTCCTATATCTCCTATATCTTTTCCTCTATCCTTCATTGACATATTTTATTCTTATATCTTCTCTTCTATTCTTTCTGTGATATATTCTACGAGTATATTCTCTATAACCTTCATTGTGTATTGGACAAAATAAAAAATAAATAAATCTGTAATAACAGTAACAGAAATTTGTGGGAATGTTTGAAATGTTGGTTGGGCGGCTATGCAAGTCCAACAGGTGTTAGGGTTCGGTCATTCATATCGCAGCTCCCTATTAATCTCTAAATCAGACAAGTGTGATAAAATGTTATTGGTTTACTAAACTAGAAATGTGTCCATCTGCCTTCTCTTGAGTTGCAAGTTGCACTGGTTGCCAGTTTGTTTCCTGAGGTGAGTCAAGGTACTAATTATCACTCAAAGCCCTTTGTAGTTTCTGACGGGCTGGAACCAAACCTGGCTCCCTTTCATTGAGGCCTGTTCTCTCCTGGGAGCCAGGAAGCATCCCTTTCTGCCCCACGGCCTGCCCTCTGGAATGAGGTCCCCTTCAGAAGCCCAGGTGACTGTCCCAGAGTTTCTAATGGCCCGTCCATCCTGCCAGGCCTTGGGTGAGGCAGGGTGGGGGTTGCTCCACTGAATGTCAAATCTTGTTAGGATGCTTTGAGGCATCTAGTAGATTCTCAGTATTGTTCTTCCTTCTTTTTCCCCCCCTTCTCTTCTAGTTTGGTTTTGTTGGTTGCTTTAGTACACACTGCTCAAAAAAATAAAAGGAATACTTAAACAACATAATGTAACTCCAAGTAAATCAAACTTCTGTGAAATCAAACTGTCCACTTAGGAAGCAACACTGATTGACAATCAGTGTCACATACATTCAACTTTGTACAGAACAAAGTATTCAATGAGAATATGTCATTCATTCAGGTCTAGGATGTGTTATTTGAGTGTTCCCTTTATTGTTTTGAGCAGTATACTTACTTAGTATTGAGATACTCTGGGTTGCATAGAATCAAGTGGAATAGAATAGAATTGCAATAGCAATAGCATTACAGTATAGCATTTAGACTTAAATACTGCTTCACAGTGCTTTACAGCCTTATCTAAGCAGTTTATAGAGAGTCAGCATATTGCCCCCAACAATCTGGGTCCTTGTTTTACTGACCTTGGAGGAATGGAAGGCTGAGTCAACCTTGAGCCTGCTGAGATTCGATCTGCCAAAGTGCTGGCAGTCGGTGAGCAGCAGAAGTAGCTTGCAGTACTGCACTCTAACCACTGCACCACCAAGGCAATAGAACAGAAACAGATTTTTCTTCAGGTAATGAGAGTGGTCACCTGCTCCTCTCCAAAGAAGCATATCAAATCAGGCAACTTCTAATAAATAATCGATTAGTTCAACCCCATTTTTTTTAAAAAAAGGGGGAGACCACCAAGGGAGAGTCCATGGAACCGGACAAATGTGATCCATTTTCTTCCATGGATCGCCATGGCCTGCCAGGATATCCAGAAGTGATGACAGATGGCAAATATGTTCTCACTTTTAAGGATCATTTTGAGGATGAGGCATCTGGACCATAAAGACACGGGGGGTGGGGGCCTCATGCCATCCATTAAGCCAATGCTCGCTGTATCCATCCCGCTGTCTTTTAACTGCCACTTTGGTGTCCAAGACTGCAATGGATACGTACAAGCTGTCAACACAGATCTTGGGGTCGCCTGCTCCTCCCGTTTCTCCAGCCAAAATTGAATACCTTCCGTGTCTGGCAACAACACAAAGTTTGCTTTCAGAATTACTGGGCAGCCAGAGCATTTTTAATAATACTGCCCAAATTTCATTTGCTCAGAATTTCTGACCACCAAATCCAAATACAGTAAAGCAGCTACTAAATCTCGCATGGATTCTGACACCACGAGCGCTGCATTTGGGGACAAAGAAGCGATATGGTTTTCCAAGCTGGGCACCTTCCCCTCCCGGAAGTCACAAACTTTTTGACATGCAAAAGGAAGAAATTTATCTATTGCAACTGAATGTTTGGATGGCTGAAAAATGTCACTCCTTTATTTTATTTACTTTTTTCTCCTTATATAACATCCACAATGGAATGTTACAACTTATTCATCATATTTATTTTCTATTCTGTTCTGTTCCATTCCATATTTTCTGTTCTATTCTATTTCATTCTATTCTATTCTATTCCATATTTTCTGTTCTATTCTATTATGTTCTGTTCTATTCTACACAGTGGGGGCAACCTGGCTGTAAAAGTTGGAGAAAGAACCCTTGCCCCATCCATCCAGATCATTCCTTCCTCCCTCCCTCCCTCCTTCCTCCCCTTCCTTTGTTCCTTCATCCTTTACTTCCTTCGTTCCTTCCTCCCTCCCTCCTCCCCTTCCTTCCTTCCTTCCTTCATTCATTCACTCACTCACTCACTCACTCACTCATTCATTCATTCATTCATTTAATTTCTATGCCACCCCTCTCTGAAGACTCAGGGTGGCTTACAAAATATAAAAACCAGTAAATTACAACGAAAATCAATCCAATCCAAATAAAAATTGTATAACTGTTTAAAATTCCAAGCTATGTTAAAATCAATCATATCCATTCATACACAACCATACAATCATTCATTGGCCAGAGGTTAAGATCTAATCGGCCTATGCCTGGCAACATAAATGAGTCCTAAGATTCTTACGAAAGGCGAGGAGGGTGGGGGCAGTACGAATATCTGGGGGGAGCTGAATCCAGAGGACCAGGGCCCCCACAGAGAAGGCTCTTCCCCTAGGTCCCGCCAAATGACATTGTCTAGTTCAGTGATTTTCAACCTTTTTTTGAGCCGTGGCACATTTTTTACATTTACAAAACCCTGGGGCACATTGAATGGGGGGGGGGGGGGGCGCGCTAAAAAAGTTTGGACAAAAAAATTCTCTCTCTCTCTCTTCCTCCCCTTCACTCTATTTCTTTCTCCCTCCCTCTTTCTCTCCCTTCCTTCCTCTTTCTCTCTCTCTCTCTCTCTCCATCCCTCTTTCTTTCTCTTCCTTCCTCTCTTTTTTGCTCTCTTTCTCTCTCCCTCCCTACCTCCCTCTATGTCTTTCTCTCTCTCTCCTTCCTTCCTTCCCTCCCTCTCTTTCTCTCTCTCTCTTGCTTTCTTTCTCTCTCTCTCTCTTTCTCTCTCTCCTTCTTTCTCTTGTTTTCTCTCTCTCTTGCTTTCTTTCTCCCTCTCTCTTGCTTTCTTTCTCTCTTGCTTTCTATCTCTCTTGCTTTCTTTCTCTCTTTCTTTCTCTCTCTCTTGCTTTCTTTCTCTCTGAGCTTCGTGGCACACCTGACCATGTCTCGCGGAACACTAGTGTGCCACGGCACACTGGTTGAAAAACACTGGTCTAGTTGACGGGATCTGGAGAAGACTGTGGGACCTAACCGGACGCTGGGACTCATAGGGCAGGAGGCGGTCTCGCAGGTAATCTGGTCTGATGCCTTGTAGGGCTTTATAGGTCATAACCAACACTTTGAATTGAGTTTGGGAACCAATTGGCAGCCAATGCTGACCGCAGAGTGTTGGAGAGGCATGGGCATGCCTAGGAAGGCCCATGACCACTCTCACGGCTGCATTCTGCACAATTTGCATTTTCCGAAACCCCTTCAAAGGTAGCCCCATGTAGAGAGTCATTTATTATTTATTTATTATTTCGATTTATAGGCCTCCCTTCTCCTGATGGACTCAGGACAGCATGCAAGGTTAAAACGGAAATACAAAATTTTAAACCCCAGGATTAAAAGACTCTCATCCATCATTCATTCATAACTAGTAGCTGGAGCAAGATGCTGTTGCTCAACAACTCCAGACCTACAGGCAAAGCCATGTTTTTAAGGCCTTTCAAAAGGCCAGGAGGGTGGGGGCAGTGTGAATCTCTGGGGAGAGTTGGTTCCAGAGGACCCGCAAATAATCGGATCCCAAGCCATGTAGGGCTTTATAAGTAATAACCAACACTTTCAATTGCGTTCAGAGACAAATGAGCAGCCAGTGCAGCTTGTGGAGTCATGGAGTTACATGGGTATATTTTAGTAAACCCATGACAGCTCGTGCGGCTGCATTTCAGAAAAGCTACCTGTTAACGTGCCTAAAGGTAACTGAATGAAGCAACTCTGCAGACCCAACCAGCACGGGACATTTTTCTGTTCCTAGAGCCTGTTCTTCTTTGTGTCCAGGATAAAATGAGTCAGTCACCATCTCTTTGTGACAACTCCTCATGTACTGGAGCAAAGAAGAAGGTTTTCCAAGCCCTAAGTCTTTGCAGGGTTTTTTCCATCGCTCTACTTGCTCAGAATGTTTCTTTCCAGGTGCTAATGATGTTCCCAACTCTTACTGGCTTGCAAGCTCTTTCTTTGTTACACTCTCTCAATTAAATTTATTTTAAGTCGTTAACCAGGGGATAAAATAATGTACTGAAGCTAACCTGAATAAGGACGCTAGCCTGATGAATAACTGATAAGCAGATTCTTTTCCCTATTTTCCGGCCCCAAAACTAAGGTGTGTCTTATATTCCGAAAAATACGGTACATATATACATCAATATATACTTTCAAATCTAATTATATTCATTTAATAATGTTTTAACCCCTTTTAACATCTTACCATTATAATATTAATTATACAGTCAAATCAACCCCAAAATTTATTTTGTTTACTTTCTCATATTTATCCTATTTCCCCCAGTTTTGCAACAAAAACCATCTTTCCCTTCTTTTTCTCTTTCTTCTCCTCCCCTCCCCTCCCTACTTTCCTCCTCTTCTCCTCTGCTTCTCCTTTCCCTTTTTCACTGTTTCCATCCCTTCCATTTCTTTCCCTCTCTTCTTTCCCCTCTCTACCACCTTCTAACTTCATCCTCTTCTCTTTTTTCGGCCTTTCTCCTCTCTTCTCCTCTCCCCTACTTCCCTCCAATCCCTTACACTCCTCCATCTTCCAACTTTTCTTCCCATTGCTGCATTCAATTCTTTACCACCTATCATTTATTTCTTAATATGCTACTAAGAAGTGGATTTTATAATATTATTATATTATAATTATAAATATTATAAATTATATTGACAATATTAATCATTTGCATTTCTTTCAGTTTTATTTAATTTTACATTACTTTTTTCCCCACATTAATCTTTTTTCATCATAACTATATTATGAACAAGAAGGCTGCCTCGATCTCTTCTTTTAATTTCAACCATAATAATTCTTTTCCTTATTTTTTATCTTTACTCATCTTTTGGTTTTATACAAACAATATCACTGCAGAAATATTTTTCAGGGTCCTGTTGCTGATTTTCACATTTTATATTTCTATCTTTTCTTCTTTATTTTATACTTCTGTATTTTAGTATGAACAAAATAATTTATATGAGAACCATTTAAGATAATTAGTTAAACAAAATAATACATTTAGCACTTCTAATATGTATGTTCCTCATCGCATCTTAAATCATTGTTAGAAGTGAACCTTATTACTAATTCTCATCTTTCATCTTTATATCTTTTTTTCTCCGCTTAAATGTCTGTATTTCATTTTATTATAAACACTATGACCTTGTATGCCAATTTTATATGAGAACCACTTAAAAAAATCATTCAGACATAATTAATCATATTAATACAATTCATTCTACTAAAGTACCTCTTCAACCATTCTCTTTTGACCTCTCAAAAATTCCATTTCTCATTAAGTTTCTCCTTCTTTCCTTCTCTTCTTTTTTCTTTCTTTCTTTTATTTCTATATCTATACTTTCTTTTTTCTTAATTTTTGCTTTACCTTTTAAGTTTATTATTTGATTAAATTTCCTTTAACTTTTTCCTAGAATCTTCCCACTATTACACCCTTTACTTCTTAATTGATTTTTTTCATTGAGTATTTTCCCCATCTGCTCTTTCCATGCCATTGTAAATTCCAGTGAAATCATTTACTTGTTTTTTTTAATTTCAATTCTTTGTCCTATGTTATTTTCTTGCTCCTCTAACACTGTATTTTCTACATGTTTTATGTCAACCAACATCACTTCTAGTTTCTCATCACCTTTTAAAAGTTCATGTATAGTTTTTGAGATGTCCATCAATTCTTCATATAACCACAATTCCATTTTATCGATTTTACTATTTTTAGGGTTTTACAATTATAACTCTCTTGATTCAAACTTAATGTCCATATAATCTCTTTATTTTTTCATTTCCTAGTATCCAAATGTCCAGTTTATTCTACCCCTTTCCAAGTTGAAACTTTATTATGTTCCACTGATGCTGAAGTCGAGATCAAATTCTGTAGCTCAAAACAAATATGTACTCCTTAAAAGTTCTTAAAGTTTCCAAAATATTTTTTCTGCAAGCAAGGTCAGTCCACAGCTGCACACCATTTTTCCCTTTTTCCTTTTGTCTTCCACCAAGTTGTTGTAGTGCTCTCTTTCCATCAACAGATGGCATCCTCAAATTCCCCATACACATAGATCAGTTTCCTGTTAAAACTTCCCGAAATATTTGAAATCCAGGTATACAATATGTTCTTCTTACTTGTTATCTTTTTAATTATTCTCTTTACTTTCACCAAATCCAATTGTAACAAGCACAAACCTTTTCGGCTTTAAGTGTTACATTCTCCCTTTTTTGTTTTTGTTTTCTTCCTCTATAGTACTCCTGGTTGCCAATTAGCTGCTAATTTTCACTCCAGGGGTCTTTTACAGTTTCTTTTTATTTGTAAATTGTCCAATTACTCACCCAATGTCAGCACCTTGTTCTCTCGCCACTCCTGCACAGTGCTTGAATCAAAGCAATCTTCACACCCCGACAATCCACATTTTCTTCTTCCTGCTTCCTTTGATGTGGCTGCCCTAGCTTCTTAGCGGGAAATTGCCTTTTCCCTGTCCACGTTGACTCGTGTCTCTTTCTCCACTGTTCCTCCAGAACAGTTTAGGTCAATGATTTCCCCGAATCAGCTAGTGATTTGAAGTTTCTTCGGAAGCCTCCAAAAAATACATTGTCTCACCATGGTGCTGATCACGCTTTTTCGCTTTACCTTATCTTCTAAATCTTAGCTATTTCTCCCACCTTGATGTCACCTGAAAATTTGATAAGTTCCTGTTCAATCCTCTCATCTAAATCATTTATGGAGTTGTTGAGGAGTACTGGGCCAAAGACAGAATCCGTGCTTCTCTGTTTGTAGATGTTGTTCTGTTGTTCTGTTGTTCAGCCAATTACAAATCCATCTGATGGGAGTGCTAACTATCTCACATTGTTGTATAGAATAAATGTTTGGTACCAATCCGAAACAACTCTACTGAAAGTCACAAACATCTGTAGTTAATTAATGTGGCTGGACCACAAACTCTTGAAAATTGTTTTGGAAACAATCTTAAGTTTGGAGAAATTAAAACAGAAGATGCCATATTTCTTTCCATGAGAGAAGGTTTTAAAATTCATCACATCACGTTTACACAATATATTTTTAACTCTCCAGTTTATATTAGAGCAGAACGTGGTGGAAGTTTTGTCTCTTTCTTTTATTGAAAAGTCAGACATCCAAATTGGGGGGGAAATAAGTACCTGGGTACTATTTTATTTGTTTTAAGACAAATTGAAAGTTGGCCAACAAAACTAAGTAATCTGGTATTGCAAAAGTCTTTCTCACTAACCTGGAACAAAACTTTAATGTCATTTTAATGCATTTTCCAGACTATGGCTATTTTTAAATGTATCAGCAACCATCCAACAATATATTTCTATCCTAATTTGTGAGGTCACATTTTGAAGGAAAGGGCAAACCGTGGATTGCCACATCCCAGAATTCTCCTCCTCTTCTGCAGCACCAAAAGGAAATATGGAGACCCACCAAAATGTTTAATGCGTACAATGCATTGGGGGAATGGTCGAAGCATCAGAAACCAGGAGACTGTGAGCTCTAATCCTGACTTAGTCACAAAGCCAGCTGGGAGACCTTGGGCAAGCCACTCTCTCAGCCCTAGGAAGGAGAAGGCAATGGCAAACCACTTCTAGAATCTTGCCAAGCTGCAAAGAAACCAAATAGCAGTTAGACTTGTGTAGCAGTTACGTACCACTTCATGGTGCTTTTACAGCCCTCTCTAAGTGCTTTATAGAATCAGCCTCTTGCCCCCAACAGTCTGGCTTCTTATTTTACCCACCTTGGAAGGTTGGAAGGTGGAGTCAACTTTGAGCCGGTGGCGAGATTTGAACTGCTGAACTACAGCTAGCAGTTAGCTGAAGTAGCCTGCATTGCTGCATACTAACCACTGTGCCATCCCGGCATGTTATAATTTTATAATGCATTTTATAATTTTATAATGCACTCTAACCACTGCGCCACCCTGGCATTTTCTAAAAATAAAATTTATTTTCTTTTCTACACAAAGAAAATGTGCTGAGAAAATTAGATGGACTTGTCCAGACAGTTGTCAGAAATCAATATTGACTCAGAAGCAAAAGATGAGGGTAAGAAGGAGAGCAAGGAAGGAAGGAAGGAAAGGGGCAAACTGAGATTTGATGTTCTTACCTGAACATCAAATGTATAAGGGATTTAAAATGCTGGGGGGAAAGTAAACAAAAATACATCAATTCCAAATGTTGCTTTCTGCAAATAAAAGTGTGTTTCTCAAGTGTTTTTTTAACTATTCATCATAATTTCCATCAGACTTGATAGATCTGCAGAATGCTAGTAATGTATAATTAAAAGATTTTGTTGACAGTTATTTTAGCTTGGCTGTCACTTCAAAAATAATAATTGTATTTTTTTGCTTAATTTAACAACAGTTATGCATTTTTTTTAAAATCACCTACCTGCATAACTCATTCATTTGCAGTCTTTTTGCTATTATAAAGGGTGTGTTTTCAAGATGTGTGACATGACAAAGACTTCCTAAAGAGAGGAATAAAAGGGAGTTTAGTTCTTCCTGGCTTGGAGTTAGTTCTAAAGAGTTGCTGGCAGCAAATGACATCTCTTTTCCCCCACTGGGTTGCAGTATCACAACTGTGTGATGTGGCAGAGGTTCGCAGGTGAAGTTGTTCTCATCCTTGTGCCTCCATCCTGAGATTGCAGCAATTTGCTCTCCCCTTTGGCTGCTGGGGACAGAGATAGGCAGGAGCTTTTGGACACATCAGATTTAAACAGGATCCCGGCCTTTTGTTCCTACAACCACAGAATCCTATCTCAGAATGGTAGAGTTGCAAGGCTCCTCTAATCCAATCTTCTGCAAACCGCAGGAAACTCAACTCGAGGACAGAGCTCTCCAATCTTGTGCCTTCCAAATGTGTTTGAGCTCGAGTTCCATAATCCTCAGCTACTTTGTTCATTTTCAATGTGTGGATAGCACAAGAGCTGCAGTCAAAGAGGAAAACTTTTGTCTCCCTATGTGCCATCCAAAGAGGCAGTTCAGAATGTTTGAGTTGACGTCCCAGATTTCTAACTCTCCGTTCTGAATTCGGTTCTTCTATGGTAGAGTTGGGGATGACATACTTTATGCATGGTCTTGGTTCCCAAGCTCATAGTGGGGCTGTGGAATTCATTCCAAGAATCAAAAGAGAATTTCTGTGAAAAGTAACTTGTCTAACATAAACTAGTATAATTTGAATTTGTAGCTTCCAGCTGGAAAGTGTTGGCGAAGACTCTGCTGGAGCTTGGGCAGTGACATGACTCTGAATATTTATGAAATCAAGCTCGAGGTGGGGAAAGTGATAGAAGTTTCATGCCTTGTGTGATACCGGTACTAGGACTCCATATTCCTTCTCACAATACCAAAATGAAAGAATTCCAATTGCAAGAAGTGCTGTTGATTAACATGGTTTTAAAGGTGGAGTTGAGAGCATCTATGAGGGTAGTTGCTGGGATCAACAATGGGCTGTAGCTCTATTTCCTTGTTAGTGGCCTTGGGAGTTGGCTTTGCAGGTGTCCAAGCTGAATAAATCTTCTTTCTGATCCATCAGGCACTTCCAGAAACTTTGCATTGATCCTAAACATATTCCATCAAGATCACCCCATTCAGTCAATGAAACAGTTAATGACATTGGATGTAGCTTGTCTCCCTCACATGCACACTTCTGTATGTAGCAGCTTGTAATCTCTCTGCTGCACAAGTGAGCAGGAAAAAGGTTAAAATAATGTGTTTCTTA
This sequence comes from Erythrolamprus reginae, assembly GCF_031021105.1. NCBI lineage: Eukaryota > Metazoa > Chordata > Lepidosauria > Squamata > Dipsadidae > Erythrolamprus > Erythrolamprus reginae. The sequence continues at coordinate 32,716,828 of NC_091957.1, forward strand.
ATACTTTTTCCCTTTTAGATCTATTCTGGGCCTCCTGAAGACAATGCTGCACCCCCTATTCCACCTCCCCGGATAGCTACTCGAAGGCATAAGCCCATCACCATTTCCAAGCGCCCCCTGAGAGAGAGACCACTCTTCTTTGGAGGGTCTGTGGAAGAAAGCGAAGGTGGGTTCTTTTGTTTCCTGTGTCCTTGTTCTGTCTTAGTGCTGAGCCCCAATAATCAGATGCACACAAATTGTCTAACAAATAAAAGGATTTAATATTTACAAAAGTCCCACTACTGTAAGAGTCTTTTAAGAGTCTTTTCAAAGAGCGCAGCAAATCTAGCAAAATCTTATCAGTTGGCCAAAATCCCAGAGCGAAGATAAACACGGTAATAATTACCAGCTGTAGCAAGAGCTCCAAGGTGTAGTTCTCAGAAATAACTGGAAGACCGAAGCTCATTAGCAAAGCTAAGAATGCTCTTTTCAAACTGAATTCAAGAGCAAAGATGAGATGATTCCGAAATGAACAACATTGTTTTCTGCAACAAGGCGGAGCATACCTCACCCTTAAATAGTGTGAGAGCGTGACCCAAGAGCCAGCAATACTACTCATGGGTCAATCTCCTCTTAGCCAACCATTCTTGTCTCCTAGATGCCCTCCGAACTCTGGCATCCAGAAGAGGCTCCTCCTCTTATTCTGAGTCACAGCACAGAAAATGCTAAATCGTTCCTGACAGGAAGTGCTGACTCATTGATGCCAGGAAGTGCAGAAGGCCCTGGTTGTTCTGACCCTGACCCCCTCATCAATTATACTGTCACTCTTAAGTGCCAGGAATACAGGACGCCCGCCTCGCCCCTCCACAGTCTCTGTGTCCTTTGAGTCCATAACTATTTATGCAGGATGCGAGCGAACCATCACAGTCCTCATAGCACAAATCCTTCCATCAGTAGAGGTTGGAACTTCATTAGGATCAAGTTCTAATGGTGCTGGGTCAAGGGTTGAATGCCATTATATCGCCTGATGTGCCAAACAAGGTATGGCATTTTTAGAGTAATAGAAGAGAAATTAAACCTGGTGTTAACTTTAAACACCCCAGTCTATTTGACAAAAAGTTTTTGGAACTTTGAAGCAGTGGTGAACTCTGGTTTCTCACGCAACAGATCCAAAATGTTGCTGCCATAATTTCACCCTTAGGCCAGAGGATGCTGGCTTACCTGAACTTTGGGTTTGTGGCAGTGATGAGATGGGAAACTGAATGTTTGGGCTCCTGTGCTCTTTGGTTTGCGCTTGGAGCAAAGAGATCCTGGCCTCTGGGCTCTGAGATTCAACGCGTTGTTAATTTCCAGCACTCGGTGAGAGGACTGTTCTGTTCTTCTGGGATTCTCTAGCAGCAGCCAGTGATCACTTGAATTGTCACTTTGTAAAGGGAACTGGAGACTTCCAATCCGAGCCTTATTTCCTGACCAAACCTGTACTCCCTGTTCTTCAACACTCAAGTATTTCAAAGGCCCATTAGCTCCTTCAGAAGTTTGAAGTTGTAGGAGAACAATGTCCCCAGGCAGATTGGGGAGGGCCTTAGAAAAATCATGCTGACAGCCGGCGCTGGGGTTTGTGCTGCAATTTTGCTAGCTTAAGAGGGAAGAAAGCCACAACATGCATCTTAAACATCACCTGTGCAAGAGTTGGGCATTGCAATACTTGTACTCTGGGAGAGGCTCCAAGGGTAATTGAAGTCAATGATCCTGTAGGCTGAGGCAAGCTGACCCAGAACAATCTCGGGTTGAGGTCATGCAGCCTTTCAAAAGTGCGACGTCTTTCCCTTCAGCCTACTGAGTTGGGCAAAATGGAATTTGAACTCATACTTCCTTCCTTCCTGGCAGCAGCTTTTGAAAACCATCTCCTCCAATCTTACTAACAGTGCAGAAGGTCTATTGCCATCACCCTAGAGCTAAATGAAAGCATGTCCTGAAGCCCCAAGCCCTATCAATATATTTCCTACTTATTACAGTCATTCTTGCTGTTCCTTACGTTAATGCTGATTATGAAATTTATATGTTTGGAGAAAACATTTAAGGCAGTGATTCTCAACCTGGGAGTCGGGACCATTTTGGGGCTTGAACAACAGGAGTCGCCTAAGATATGGGAAATTTTCCACAGTGTTAGGAACTGAAGCTTCTATTCTGGCACCTTGGAACATATTTTTACAATCCGACCAATCAGGCGTTTACAGTGGGGATGTCCCTCTGACCTTCCTGCCAATCAGCTTAAAGCTCTGTTGGGAGAATTGGCGCTGGACTTATGGTTGGGGGTCACCACAACATGGGGAACTGTATTAAGGGGTTGCGGCATTAGAAAGGTTGAGAACTACTGATTTAACGAGTCCTTTTTAACACTAACAGGGAAATCTATTTCCATGGCAATATTGACATCGAACTTTTTGGGGTGGATTTATTTTAAGGGAATTGAAAACTGGATATTCTTTTAGGGGCCCCTCTCCCCAAAATATTCATTGTCCGTGCTGACTTGGCCGTCTCCTCCTGGAAGCTGCAGGAATTATGGGTGTGGGCACTCGGGCATGTGTGATAGTGCGCATGCAGGCTCTTTTGGCACCTGAAGAAAAAAAGATTCACCATCACTGCCCTAAGAACTGACCCCCTGTTGTTTTTGTTGTAGAAGAGGACAGCTGTGGCCTGGCCCTGAATGGCGTAATTGCTGCCATCGGCCCTGATGTTCCGAAGCCACTCCAGAGGAGTCGACTGCAGAGGCCGGGAGAACTGGATCCAGGAAGGCCCAGCCCAGAGAACCGTGGAAGTGGGGAACCCTGTGCAGAGGTCGATGTAGGAAGGCTGGTGTCCAGGCTCCAAGAAGGAGGAACAAAACACTCCAGTAAATCTGCCAACAGCATCGGGCCAACTCCCAATTCCCTGAAGACCTCTAGCCTGCACCCCAAGAAGCCTGCTCCAAGGCCTGGGATTGGCTGCAAAGAAGGTGGGATTCAAATACAGTGGTACCTCTTAATTCATTCTTAAGTAGAAACGTTTGTAAGAAGAAGCCATTTTTTCCATAGGAATCCATGTAAAAGCAAATAATGTGTGTGATTGGAGGAACCACAGGGAGGGTGGAGGCCCTGCTTCCTCCCAGGAGATTCCTAGAGAGGTCCCACAGAGACTTCTCCCTGCCTTTTCCGGCCCTGTTTCCTCCCAGGAGATTCCTAGAGAAACCCCATGGAGGCTTCTCCCTGCCTTTTCCGGTTACAGTTTCGGAGGTTCGGGTTTGTAAGTGGACAATGGTTCTTGAGAAGAGGTAAAAAAAACTTGAACACCCGGTTCTTATCTAGAAAGCTTCGTAAGTAGAGGCATTTGTAGGTAGAGGTACCACTGTAATTTAATAACCAGTTCTCTGCCACACCCTGGGGAGGTGTGGCTGGGTGGGCGTGGCCAGAGTGGGCGTGACGCAGGACTTGTGCGGTGCTAAGGCAGGACTTCCCTGAGACCTTCACTCACTTTCATTATTACTGATGGCCTGCAACCGGAACACTAAGGGGCTACGTTCCCGTAGTGATTTTTGGGATGTGCATGCATCCCCAATGCATGCGCAGCAAGCGAAATCTTGTGTGAAGACACTAGCACGAGTGAGATTTCCATTTATGCACAGAAGCAAAAATATCGGTAAAAATTGCCAAAATTTCATGCAAGCTTCCTCACACAAAATTTTGCTTGCTGCACATGCGCAGAAGCCAAATCTTTCACCGCTGGAGGGTCTACGGTAGCTCCGAAGACGACAGCCCTTTGCTGCTCATTATACAGGTAATCCTCCAGTTACAAATGTGATAGAGCCTGCCACTTACATCTGTAATCTGAGGATTCATTTGATTAAATCACATTAAGAATGGTTGCTTTCCCCAATGCATTTGTTAATCGAATACACAGGTTTTTAAACGCACATGAGGCATCTCAGGCTGGGGAACAGCATGTGGAGCCTATTGGTGAGGCAGACCACCCAAGGCCTCCACAATCCACTGAGGTACCTCTAAATGTTCGTAGTTAATCATTATGACTTATTTTTCCATCATTATTGACCATTTCTCATAACTTTCCTGAAGAGGAAAGGATCAAGGAATCATGCAAGGAGGAAAGGAGAAATGACAACATTGACTATTGAACGTTTTTAATTATGAGGGGGAAAATCTAAATGAAATTTGATGGTTGGTTATGTGAAAGCCTGGCATTATACAAATGACTGGTTACTAAGAAAATGTGTTTTTTAAAATGAAAATGAATGGAATATAATAGATCGGACTATATATTTAAAGGTAGAGTAGAGTTTTTTAGTTACAGTAAAAGGGGGAATAAAAGAAAAATAGATATTGAGGAAATTATCAAAGAAGGGGGGAAAGCAACAGGCCTAAAAAGGAAGCTATGAGAGATAGCCAATGAGATACCTCATGCTTCCCTGCGGTGGTGGGTTCCTACCAGAGTGGCCCAGAACACCATTACCAGTATGAACCCAATGATGATGATGCAATTTTCAGAAATGTTTTTCTAACGTCTCCATGTCAGAAGAAGCCCTTCCACCCACCCTCATCTTCATGCCAATCTTTATTCTTCGTCCGAAGCACAGCTGAGAAATCACTGAAAATTGCATAATCAGTGGGTTCATACTAGTGCGGCACACACCACTGCTCTGTCCAGATATACAGTATGACTTGACAAGATACCAGAATTTATTTAAATTTGGCAATTTAGGAACCGGTGCAGGGAAATAACGAAGACACTTTTATAGAAAAGCAGTAATAAACTGTTTTACTCTTCAGTGCAAGCAAAAATAACTTCTGTCTTAGTCTTCTATTTACAGGAATTACTTTATCTATATGCTTACTTACAGCTTACTTACATGTAGATACTAAACCAATCCAGGTTTCTCCGTATCAATGCTAAAGCTGTAACTCAATATCTTAACTCACGCTCAAACTGCTCCAGCCAGCCAACTAAAAATATCACCAACAACAACAGCAACTAACAATCATTGTAAAGTTGCTTTGCATTTTATAATGCTCTAGCCCAATCAAACTCCAGTTTACTCCCTATGACCTTCTTTTACCTTATATGGTAACGTAATAGAATATCCCCTAGGATTGAACTAATCCTTGACATGCTGCCTTGGGGTTCTCACAATTGCTTCCCCCACCCTATCCTGCCACACTGGGTCTCCACAGACTGGGCTGCTTTGCTAGCATCTCAGATTCCATTTAATTTTTCCCACCCCATTTCCCATGGATTACTTACGTCTTCTTTTTTTGCCATAATGGCATAATTTTTACAGATAATCTGTTCTGTTAATATATAAATAAGCCATTATACATTTGAAGCATGGTGAAATGCAATCTGATCAGAAACAAGAAATTGGACAAATCTGATGTACAATGCTTGATAGTAGTATTATAAAAAAACTTTCCCATGAAATGTCAGAATTTTTAAATCTGGCAATCTTATGTCAAAAATGCCTAAAATGATATGAATACCTTTGAAACATTGAGTTCTGTGACATGGATTTCAAGAACTATAAAAAGACAAAACTACACTAGTTGTTCAGTGAAGTTTTGTTCTAACATTAGCAAAAGGTTTCTCACAGACTCTCAATAAATATAAAAACTTGTGGGATTTGTGATTATTCTGCCCTATATTGGAAGCTGTTCTTCTGCTAATGGAAGCAGCTATCTGTTAATATAGGTACCTTCTAAATTTTTTAAATTCTAAAAGTACCTTTTTATTTCTTTTGGAAAAAGTAATAGTTGTATTTTAAAGTTATTGTTTTTTAATGCTTTTTACTGTGGTAGTAATATCACTTTAGAGACCATTCATTCTGCAGTTGTAGGGATTTCACTCCCTTAAGAACTCTGTTGCCTTTTTTTCTGCATCCTTTATGTTCTAAATAGACAAATTATTAAGAAAAATAAGTTAAGAGCTTTAGAGCATGGTGAAAGAGGGACTACTCTGAAGGAACATTCTCAATGAATATTTACTTTGCTTTTATCAAAACGTTTTTAATATATACTGTAGTTCTTTTATATTTTTAAACATAACCTTAAGAGGTTACTTTCATGCTAACCTAATTGCCTTTACTTCCCACTGAATGTAACGGAAAGGTTAATCATGCCATTTACTTTATTATTTTCTTATTTGAAGATCTCCAGAGGTCCAGAAGAGGCTGACCCACTGGCAGAGAAGCCAAAGTGTTTTATTCAGATGGTGGTGAAGTTCAGGTGGGGGTTCCGCTTTGCTGGTGCTACCAGAACACTCGCGGCCGCCAGGTGCAAACACATCAGAGTGAGATTCAAAATGGGTGAAATCTTACATGCTGGAACGTCCTCGCAGGAGATTTCGCTTCCAGCACATGTGCAGAAGCCAAATCTTGTGCGTGCACATGTGTGCCAGCGTTGGGGGCATGGAGATGCATGCGCACCTCTATTTCTGCTAACAGATTGCTGATCCCACCCGTGCCGGGTGCAACCCGCTACTGGTGAGGCTGTAAATCTCAAGAAAACATTTTCACCAGCTTCTGAGTAAAAGACTTCGGCTGGGGCCATGCGGCCAGGAGGCCGAGGCCTGGACTGGGTCACAGCATCTTCCTGCTTCAGGGATTGAGGCAGGAGCAGCCAATGAAAGGGGACGTTGGTTCCTTTTTCTCATCCGGCCGAACTGCAAGTCCCTGGTTGAGTGCCTGCCACGCCCCAATCCCAGAGGCTGCCCATTCGAACTAGCCAAACTACACCTGACCAGACTGGGTTAAAAACTAAGCTTGCTGACCCTCGTGGAAGAGAAGTCTTTTATTCCCATGGGGAAAGCTCTTTTCCTTACACCTCCTATGTTCTTACAGCTTCACTGGCTTATGAATATTCATTTATTTATGTAATTAATTAAATTTAATTAAATTAATTAAGTTTGCCGCCCACTCCCAAAGAACTCAGGGCTTTGGCTTTGACTCAAAAGACTTTGGCTTCTCTGCCACATGGCTCAGCATCTCCGGCAACTCTTTGAAAAATATGTACAGTTAAAGCCATGGGAAATGGGGTGGGGAGCCCTAAGAAGGCCCTGATGGGGCCTGGGAGGGAGGATCGGGCCCAGGGACCCTCCATTTCAGCCTGCAACAGGCCACGGGTGTCCTAGGAAGGCCAGGATGGAGGCTGGGAGGGCAGTTTGGGCCAGGGGAGACCTAGGAACACCCATACAGTGCCTGGAAAGGCAGATCAGGCCTAGGGACTCTCCATTTTGGCTTGTAACGGGCTAGGAGAGCCCTAAAAAAGCCTGGACGAGGCCTGGGAGACCTGATTAGGCCCAGGGACCCTCCATTTCAGCTATAAGAGGCCAGGGAAGCCTAAAAAAAAGCCTAGACAGGGCCTTGGAGGACAGATCAGGCCCAGGGACCCTCCATTTCGGCTGGTAACGGGCTGGGGAGAGCCCTATGAAAGCCCAGATGGGGCCTTGGAGGGCAGATTATGCCGTGGCCAATGAGGATGAGGCAAGATAAGGAGAGATTGGGAGGGGCAGGGTGGGATCAGCCACTTTTGCAATTAGCTGGTTCTCTGAACTGCGCAAAAATTTAACAACCGGTTTGCCTGAACCAGTCCAAACTGGCTAAAGCCCACCACTGGAGAGAAGCAGTCTGGAATTAAGGAGGAATTTAACAGAGGGATAGAATCAAGATCACGTAAAGTGTTAATGCCATTTTACAAGGCCTTGGTAAGGCCATAATTGGAATACTGCATTCACTTTTGGTCACCACGATGCAGAAAGGATGTTGAGACTCTAGAAAGAGTGCAGAGAAGAGCGACAAAGATTATTTGGGGACTAGAGGCTAAAACATATGAAGAACGGCATGGCTAGTTTAATGAAAAAAAGGACCAGGGGAGACATGATAGCAGTGTTCCAGTATATCAGGGATGGCCACAAAGAAGAAGGAGTCAACCTATTCTCCAAAGCACCTGAGGGTAGAACAAGAAGCAATGGGTAGAAACTAAACAAGGAGAGAAGCAACTTAAAACTAAGGAGAAATTTCCTGGCAGTTAGAACAATTAATCAGTGGAACAGCTTGCCTCCAGAAGTTGTGAATTCCCCAACACTGTAAGTTTTTAAGCAGCTGTTGGATAACCATCTGTCTGAAGTAGTGTAGCGTTTCCTGCCTAAGGAGGGGACTAGAAGACCTCCAAGGTCCCTTCCAACTCTGTTGTTATTATTATTATTATTATTATTATTATTATTATTATTATTATTATTATTATAATTTCCTGACAGTGAGTACAATTAACCATTGGAACAGCTTGCCCCCAGACGTTTATAGGTAGTCCTCAACTCACAACAATTTATTTTGTGACTGTTCAGTTACAATGACACTGAAAAAAGTGATTTATGACCGTTTTGCATCCCCATGGCCGTGTGATCAAAATTCAAATTCTTGGCAACTGACTCATATTTATGACTGTTGCTGTGTCCCAAAGTTACGTGATCCCATTTTTGCGACCTTCTGACAAGCAAAGTCAATAGGGAAGCCATATTCACTCAACAACCGGGTTGCTAACTTATCAATTGCAATGACTCATTTAACAACTGAGGCAAGAAAGGTTGTAAAATGGGGCAAAATTCACTAAACAAAATGCCTCATTTAACAAGAAAAAAATTTGGGCTCAATTGTGGTCATAAATCAAGGACTACCTGTACTCCCAACACTGAGGTTTTTAAGAAGAGACTGGGCAGCCACTTGACTGACATTGCAGGGTTAGGGTTTTCTGTTTGACCAGTGGGTTGGACTAGAAGATCTCCAAGGTCCCTTCCAACTTTCTTATTCTCTTATTTAATTTGTACCGCACCTTTCTACTTTGGTGAGCACTCAAGAAAGCTATGGGAAAACAAAATAAAACATTGCAGACCTATATCAAAATAAGCAAGATAAGTTCTGAATCATCTTAATGAAACATCTGGGGTTTTGCTGAGGGAATGGGGCCCCGTCGCTGTTTTCAGGAGCACGTGGTTTGCATCCTTGGAGCAGCGTGGGAGGTGGGAAAGAAAGCATTTCTCTGCAGATGTTAACAGCTGGACAGGTTCCTTCTGGGAGAAACAGTCCACTAGCCTTTAGGACTCTGAAGATAAATAAAGATGTAAAATAGTGCTTAATAAGCATTTGGAACTGGCATAAGTATTTCAGAACAGGCTTGATGGAATCTCTGTATTTTGCACTAGTTAACAATTTAGCAACTTGTATGAATTATAATTTCTGGATCTCCTTCCAGTCAGTCATCAAGAGAAGATGTGAACTACTGTAAATGTCGCCAGGTTGATGGGTGGCACAGCAGCCTGCCTGAGGCAGCACTGTGCAAACACAGGGGCTGAAGATCCAAGATACCCCCCACCCACAGATGAAAGGGTGGTGGTAGTGGTGGTAGTACACCTGAGCCTTAATTTGCAGGTGCCTTTCCTATTTAACTGGGGATTCTCCAACTTGCAGCATTCAAAGACACCGAGAATTTCCTTGGAATTGGAGAGGAAGAACTCCAGAGGCCTCTTCAGGGATTGTTTGTAACCTGCAAGATGGCAACATGCAAATACACACACACACGCACACACACACACACATGTCCCTGAAGCATGCCCTGCTGCTAGCCTCCAGGTGCCTCCTTTTCACGCTCATGCAGATTTTGAGGAGTAGCAGGGGAAATAAATTGGACAATATTGAGTCTCAAACTATCATCATGGAATTGATCCATGTTTCACAACTCACAACCCCTTTCATGCAAACTTTCATTTTTTTTCACATGGGGAGGAGCTTTGCCCTGTCCTAACTTATTATTCACTCAATTTGTTTGCCACTCATCTCACCCCAAGGTGACACGTAACAATGCTAAAAAGAATAAAATTATACAGAAACACGTACACCATATAATAAGAATAAAACCCTATTGTCAGTTTTAACTAAAAGATGGGGAGGTGGGATCTGTAGTTAATATATCAACCGACTCCAGCAGGATGCTCAACTGCTGAAGGCCTGGCCAAATGGCAGAGGAGGACCCTTGCAGGAAGTCAGAAGGGTGGGCACTGGCCTCATTCTGGGGGGGAGGGGGCAAGATGTCCCAAAGGGCAGGAATGGTGGCAGAGAAGGCCCTTCTCCTGGGAGCCCACCAGCTGAAATTCCCCATCTGATGGGGGCCAGGACATGTCTCCTCTGCCAGCCTACGTGGGGTGGACCACTCCCAGTGAAATGAGATTCATTCATTTATTCATTCATTCATTCATTCATTCATTCATTCATTCATTCATTCTTTTTAAGTGCTGATTTATCCTCTTTTTGAGTAGAGTCTTCCTCATTTTAACTATAACTGGTGTCAAGCTAACTTGCCTGTAGTTACCAGCTTCTTCTCTACTGCCCTTCTTGTGGATAGGCACAACACTGGCCATTCTCCAATCCTCAGGAACATCTCCTGTTAAAGGGGATTGGTTAAACAAATCAGTCAGGGGGGTAGCAATCACAGATGTGAGTTCTTTAAGAACTCTGGGGTGGATGCCATCTGGACCCATTGACTGATTTATCTTTAATCATTCAAGTTCTTCTGAGATCACTGGAGCTGAATCCCTACAGCTGGAAGCAATGCTGTATCCATCCAAAATGCAATATAAAACCTATATATACTTACGGGACCGCCCCCTACCACATGAGTCCCAGCGACGAGTTAGGTCCCACAGAGTTGGCCTTCTCCAGGTCCCATCAACTAGGCAATGTTATTTGGCAGGGCCTAGAGGAAGAGCCTTCTCTGTAGCAGCACCAGCCCTCTGGAATCAGCTCCTCCCGGAGATTCATACTGCCCCCACCCCCTTTGCCTTCCATAAGAGTCTCAGGACTCTTCTATGCTGCCAGGCTTGGGGCTATTAGACTCTAGCCCTCTGACCGATGAATGCTATGTATGTTTGTGGTCTGAGTGGGAATGCTTGGTTTTTAATAATTGGGGATTTTAGATTAATTAATTCGATTTAGGGCAATGTATTATATTATTTTCTTTTATATGCTGTAAACTGCCCCGAGATCTTGTAGAGGGATGGCTTATATATCAATCAATCGATTGATTGATTGATCGGAAGAAATAAATAAATAAATAAATAAATAAATAAATAAATGTACAAAACCATTAAAGCCCACAATTAACAACCAAACAGGTAAAAGAAAAAAAACCATTTCTTTCCTGGTCAGATCACAATGGGGTGCCATCTGATCAACGACCCCAGGCCTGCTGAAAAAGCCAGGTCTTTACGGCTTTTCGGAAGGCCAGCAGGGTGGGGGTAGATTGGATCTCAGTCGGTAGCTGGTTCCAGAGAGCCGAAGCAGCCTCAGAGAAGGCCCTCCCCTGCGGGCCCGCCAGCCGACACTGTTTAGCTGTATGGGATCCGGAGAAGACCAAACCTTTGGGCCCTTATCGTAAAAGGCAGTCTCAAATATAGTTTGGCCCCAAGCCATGTGGGGTTATAACCAACACCTTGAATTGTGTCCAAGATAGTTCCTGAAATAACCTAGACTCTTGCCGTGAAGAGCTTTAAAGATGGTAACCGACACCTAGAACATGTGTTCTTCATTCCTTGAGGTGTATATATAATAATAATAATAATAATAATAATAATAATAATAATAATAATAATTATTATTATTATTATTATTATTATTATTATTAATTAGATTTGTATGCCGCCCCTCTCCGAGGACTCAGGGCGGATCACAACAACATAAAAATACAATTTAAAACACTTATAATAAAATAAAATAATCACACAACCAATCAAACCATACACCAGCCTTGACAATTGGGTGGGGTTTTAGTTTCCCCGTGCCAGGTGGCAAAGATGAGTTTTTAATAACTTACGAAAGGCGAGGAGGGTGGGGGCAGTCCTAATCTCTGGGGGGAGTTGGTTCCAGAAGGCCAGGGCCACCACAAAGAAGGCTCTCCCCCTGGGTCCCGCCAGACGACATTGTTTAGTTGACGGGACCCGGAGAAGGCCAACTCTGTGGGACCTAATCGGCCGCTGGGATTCGTGCAGCAGAAGGCGGTCTTGGAGGTATTCTGGTCCGATGCCATGTAGGGCTTTGTAGGTCATAACTAACACTTTGAATTGTGACCGGAAATTGATTGGCAGCCAATGCAGTTTCAGGTGTCCAACTGTAGCTTCCCAGACAATCTGCCCACCTGTCACGTATCACGATGTGCAAAGAAAACACGGGGAGGTGTCCCTTGTTCTGTGTCTTTCACATAATTCTGTGCCACCTTCTCTTTCTTGCCTGCCTTCTAAGATCAATAAATGCTGTAAATGGCTTGGCAACTCCACCAGCAGCCCATACCAGGAAATCAATTAATTTAATTTAGTTGACTTCTATGCCGCCCAATCCCAAGGGACTCAGGGCGTCCTACAACATTATAAAATATAATACAATAATCAACTCCAAAGGAAGGCTAAACTGTCCAGATATACACAGCTACACAGTAGGACTTGACAAGATACCAGAATTTATAGTGTGACAATTTACGAACCAGTGCAGAGAAATAACGAAGACACTTTTGTAGAAAAACAGTAGTAAATGGTTTTAATCTTCAGTGCAATCGAAAATATATTCTGTCTTAGTCTTCTATTTACAGGAATAAACTTTGCTTTAACTATATGCAGTAAAGCTTGCATGTAGATACTAAACCAATCTAGGTTTCTCCGTATCAACACTACAGCTCTAAGTCAATAATTTTACTCACGCTCAAAAGTGCTCCAGCCAACTAATAATATTACTACCAACAACAGCGAACATAAACAGCCAACAGCTAACAATCATTGTAAAGTTGCTTTGCATTTTATAATGCTCTGGCCCAATCAGGTTGCAGTTTACACCCTATGACTCAGCATTCATTACTGTTTAACATGTTTACACCCTTCTTTTACCTTATATGGTAACATAATGGCATGTCACCTAGGATTGAGCTAATCCTTGACAGTAAATCCTTACTTTTATTGAAATGGCTCTGGTAACAGAATCTTGTGAGTCTGGTTGTATTGTGTCTCTTCTCCATATGAATTACTTCCTCTCCCCCCCAAAAAATAAATTAGAGAGGTGTCTGGCTGAGCCCTTCCAAAGGATATTTATCTCTTGTGGAGTTAAGCCATGTTTTTCTCATGGCTTTGGTAAATGATTTGTGTTTGTCAAGGTCATCTACCTTACTCTACACCCCATCTGCAAAAACTCCAGCCAAGTTAATTAAAAAAAACATATTTAAGATAGCATAAATTTTACAAGTTTATGAATCCCACAAAAAATTGGGCACTTTTGTATTTGAATGTGACAGGCATTCAGGATCTAACGTGAAATTTCCGTGAAATGGTGGCTGGCCTGTGCCATAGGGATGAATGTGCTCCAGACTTTGAATCAGAAAAGAGGGAGACAGGCAGCTGCAAGGCCTTTTGGGGTCCCTCTCAACCTGCCCACCATTTCTCACAATCTCACTACTGATCACTTTACATGCTCAGGCTGTAACTAAATCCCATTTTTTCATTTTCCACAAGATGTTTTTGCTTTTTTTTAGGGTCACTTCTTTTTATATTCATTATTTCTATTATTATTATTATTATTATTATTATTATTATTATTATTATTGCCACTTCTTTTTTATTTTCGTTATTTCTTTAAAATATTCTGTGCAAACTGCCATCGAGGGTAAAGCCATAACAAGAAAACTTTTCATTGTACAAACACGAAAACATTATTGCCCAATAAAAGGACAAAAATCACCGCAAACTATAAAAAATCCCTGTAAAAATGTCATAAAAACAGCAGGAGCAGTGAAGAAGAATGAAGTAGGAACTATTAAACAGCATCCAACTCAGTGTGACACCATTAGACAGATGGCAGAACTAGGTTAAATAGAACATGGCTTATCTCATACGAGATCTGATGGAGTCACACACGCACATCAGGCGATGTAAACTACATGATTTGCATCATGGGTCTTGATGTTTCATCACAGCCATAAGCATCATGCATGAACATAAGGTGAATTGTCAAGAAAAACGAGAGAGAGAGCATGTTTGAGGCCCTCTCAACTTCATTAAAATAGAATTTCTATCACAGTTAAAAATCTTCCTGTGTACAATTGTTCAATTATCCTGAAATGCTGAGCTCTAAAAAAAAAATCAGATAATCTATTTTCAACTGTTAATCAATTGCAAACTGTTCATCGTTTGGACTGGGAATTTAATGTAGCTCCAATACTAATTTTGTTTGTTTGGATTTCTGTATTACCCATTTTTGTAGCTCTGCCACACAACAGGATTTATTTCATACCTGGTAGCATCCCTAACCTTTCTGATGTCGCCCACTGTACAACCATTATTAGAGCTCGTTCTGCTTTCTGATGGCAAGAAATTCAGGCAGTTGCAATGAATTGCAGTTGGCACATTTCAAATAATATTTAAAGTGTTCTTTTCACAGTAGAATTCTGGATCAGCTGCTCCTTGGTTTCTTACTTTCCTAGGATTGGAAAATGGCTCTAAGCCCCTCTGCTTATGCTTTTCCCATTAGAATCAGAATAGAAAATAATAATTGATAATTTTTATTTGATAATATATGTACTAACTGCGCCTCAACTGGTTTTTGCACAAAATTAGAAAAAAGAAAATGCACCAACCGAGGATCTGGTAATTAGGAAAATACTAGAATGTGCAGAATGAAGCAAACTTACGCTAGAGTTACAGAATAAACAGGAAGAAGAATATTATACTGTGTGGGATAAATTTTATAATTGGATTGATGGAAAGAAAGAAATAAGGTAAATGTAAATTATACAAAAAATAGAGAAACCAAAGAAACAGAAATGTAACTGTAAATATGTTTACATGTTTAATGTTTTTGCTGCACATTCTTTTGTTGTTGTTGTTATTATGTTTTGTTTTTGTTCACAAAAAGCCAAATTAAAAAAATAGAAAAAAAAGAATCAGAATAAGAATTGGAAGGGACCTTAGAGGTCTAATCCGGCCCATTGCTCAAGCAGGAGACCCTATATTGTTCAAGATGTTTCTGGTGCCTGGAAGCTATAAGGGTCTGGATGGGAGCAAACAGGCTCAAGCTCAACCCCGACAAGACTGAGTGGCTGGCTGGGGAATTCTGGGAGTTGAAGTCATCTTCAAGTTGCCAAGGTTGGGAAACACTGCTCTAGACTAGCCAAACCCAAATCCTGCAACTGGTCTTCATATGCTTTGGCTCCAGGCTTTATGTCTCCTCTTAGTTGCTCTTTGCAGTTTTTTCCAAAACTGGATGCAACATTCCAGGTGTGGTTTTACTAAAGATTTATAAAATGATGCTACATGTGATTTTGAGTCTATGTCTCCATTTATACACCCAAACATTGTATTAGTTTTTTGGGGGCTGCTGCTGCACATGGTTGGCTCCTGTTTAAGCGATCGTCCACTAGGACCCCAAGATCCCTCAAAGCAGTTACCGGCTTTGAGTCAGTTTTCACTTATTAACATGTACTTGTATCTTTCGTTTTTCCTGCCTAGCTGTAAAACCTTGTTTTTCTCCACATTGCTGTCCATGTTTATTGGATAGGGCCCATTGTTCAAGTCTGTTAAGATTCTGCACTTGTTTTCTGGGGTGTTGACTATTCCTGACAGCTTAATATCATCTGCAAATTTGATGAGTTATATTTATAGGTTTATAATTCCTTGCAGATGGTGGGGACTAGAAGGATTTTATGGGTGTGGCTCCTTCTTGGAACTGCGGAAAGGACTGTGTTGTGGAGCTGTGCTTTTTGCAGGATGTTTTCTGCCCTTGTATCTCCACACCCAGTTGCACTACTCAGGTGACCATGAGGACAAAGTCTCAACGACTCCCCGAAAAGGATGCAGTGGACCAGCTGTCTGCAAGGAGTATAAATCCTTGCATTCCCCACTATCTAGTCAAAGCTGGAAAAAGCTTCTTGGATGAGAAGCCAAATGTCTTCAAAGAAAAACAAGAAAGTCCAGTTGCCCCTTGAAAAAAACACCTTTGGGATAACCAGGACCTGGATGACTAAGAATCTCCATAGACTCCCTTGGTTTTTATGAATTTCTATAGAAATGTAGTGATCTTTTATATGCAATACAGTTTGTACCCTTCCATCAATACATTCCACTCATGGCTTTCATCCCACCAAGTTTCAGTAATGGCAACTATAACAACAACAGAGTTGGAAGGGACCTTGGAGGTCTTCTAGTCTAACCCTCTGCTTAGGCAGGAAACCCTACACTACTTCAGACAGGTGGTTATCCAACATCTTCTTTAAAAATTCCAGGGTTAGAGCATTCACAATGTTTGGAGGCAAACTATTCCACTGATTAATTGTTCTGTCAGGAAATTTCTCCTTCATTCTAAGTTACCTCTTTCCTTGTTTGGTTTCCACCCATTGCTTCTTGTCCTACCCTCAGGTGCTTTGGAGAATAGATTGACTCCCTCTTCTTTGTGGCAACCCCTGAGATATTGGAACACTGCTATCATGTCTCCCCTGGTCCTTCTTTTCATTAAACTAGCCATGCCCAGTTCTTGCTGCCTTCATCTACTAATACTTCAAGTTCATCTTGTTTCTTCCCTAAACTTTGAGCATTCGTGTGCAAGCATTTGAGTCCTTTATGGGTCTTGGGTATGTTTCTTATATCTCCTACTTTGTAACTGGGATTTCCATCCTTCCCATCACTTTACTTCACTGTGGTTTTTTTTTTAATTTCTTTTTTTCTCTTTACTCCTTATCTCCTTATCTGTTTGGTCAGCTCGTGGTTTTTGCTTGGAATTAGGTTCTAAAGTTGCCTCCCCCCCCCCCCTCAATTTTAGTTTAAAGCCCAGTCTTTTTCCAAATATATTCTTTCCAGTTCCTGTGAGGTTCACTCCATCCCTTGCCAGTAGCCTTTCATGTAGTTCTCTTGACCGCAGCTGTTTTTAAGCCAGTGGTTCGTTTCTAAAATCCTTTGCTCCCTCATTGGAAATTGGCCTTTTGTCAGAAGTAGACATGAAAACACCACTTGCGCTCCTAATTCTTTAGCTTTCCTCCCTAGCTGTTTATAATCTCTTGTTACTGTTTTCAGACACACAGATGTGTTATTGGTCCCCACATGTAGGAGAATAAAGGAGTAGTAATCCATGGAGTTGATTATTTTAGTAAGGTTCTCTCTCTCTTTTTTAAATTTTTAACCTTTTATTGATTTAAAAAAGTTGTTCAAACATATGTTTTACATATCACGTTCTGTATGTTTTACACTTTAAAGTTGGATATAGCATAAATCATGTACAAATCAATAAATTAATAAAGCACAATATAATAAATTGCATTCTTAAGGTTCTCAGTTACGTCTTTGATTTTTGCCCCAGGGAGACAATATACCTCCCCAGATAGACTGTTCCAGGGGTGGATTCCTGTTTTCTTCACTGCCGGTTTGCTCTGGGATGCGCTGCATAGGCATGTGTGCACTGCTCTTTGTGTACGTTGCTCTTCATGCACATTGTGCTTCGTGTGTGCGCATGCACAGTGCTAAAGCTGAGAACCCGGATTGTGGGGGCAATAAGCCGGCTCTGTTAAAAAGTGCTATTGCTAGCATGTTGTAAGCCACCCTGAGTCTAAGGAGAAGGGAGGCATTAAAAAATTGAATAAATAAATAAAACCCGCTTCTCCACATGTGCAGAAGCAAAAGACAAACATGGCGGTGCCTATGGCGCCACTGGGAGAACTGGCTTGGGGGCGTGGCACTCCTAGGTCGCTGCTGGTTCCAGTGACTCAGGCCACCAAGTTACTATAGAACCAGGAGGAACCGGGAGGAACCGGGAGGAACCTATCTCTGGACTCCTTAGTCTGCAGAGCTCCGGTGGTGCAGTGGTTAGAGTGCAGCACTGCAGGCTACCTCTGCTGATCACTGGCTGCCAGCAGTTTGGCAGATTGAATCTCACCAGGCTCAATGTTGACTCGGCCTTCCATCCTTCTGAGGTTGGTAAAATGAGGACCCAGATTGTTGAAGGCAACATGCTGACTCTCTGTAAATCGCTAGGAGAGGGCTGTAAAGCATGGTGAGGCAGTATATAAGTCTATGTCTAAAATGCTATTGCTATAGTCTCTGTTCCCCTAAGAACTGAATCTCCTTCTGACCAATATTTGCTTCCCCCCCCCTTGGGATATATGGGATACTGTCACAGGAATGCTGGGTTGTTGGTGGGCTGCTAAGGTGGAACGGTGACATGTGCTCACCTAACCCTAACCTGCATGTCCATGCGCAATTTCACTACCTGCCCAGGTGCAGTAGCATAATTGTGCTGGACTCCACTAACACTCAGAGCCATGGGGGCGAGCACACATCACCATTCCACCTTAGCAGCCCGCCTCTGGTTGTGCCTCTTTTTGAGAAACTATTGCTGACTGCTCTTTTTTAGGTGTCTGTCTAGTTTCTTCCAATTCATTCCTGCATTTCTGTTATTATTTTTTTCTCCCCAGGCGAATATGAGAGCTTCACTAAAGCACGGCTTCCTGGCGAGAAACCAGTCATCATGCGACCTCCAATGCGACCCCCGGATCCTCCCTGCAAGGCTCCTGTGCCACAGAAGGTGGAGGCCAAGGCGGACTTAGCGGTGGGAACAGCAGCAGAAGCCCCCTCCTCAGTGTGAGTAGTGGCAGAGGGTCCAGCCCTCCATCTGGGTTGGACGGCAACTCTCGCAGGCTTCCTCCCCAACCCTGGGGAAATTGGAGAGTCTCAGTGCCCCCTATCTGGAGAATTTGTCAAACACTGCCCTTTATCTTTTCAAACAGAATTTGACAGTCATAAGGACTAGAAACCTGGTTCGCACATGTATTCTCTCGTATTTATCTATTCAATCTTAATGGAAATTTGTTTCCTTGATCTTGGGCTCTTTTGAACTGAACAGCTGTATCGCTACCATAAAGCAAAGAGGCTGTTCCTGCTGTTTGTTTTTCAGGGTGGCATCCAGGGCAAAGTTCTTCGAAACGGCTTCTTTCAGGAGAGGAAGGTAAGAAGAGCAGGGAAAGTTTGCCTTAGACACATGGTTGGCATTCTGAAAAGCTGGTGAATCATGCAGTCTTCTCATTTTGCCCATGAGTGTTTGGGACATTTGGCCATTGTAAGATATGCTTTTTTCTTGAGGGGAGGCTGCCTGTCAAGCCGGCACAGAATCCACATGGGTAAAAAGTTGGAAAGTGAAAGCGGAAAGATTAGTTAAATTCAGATTCAGGTTAACTGTCAAGGTTCCAGGTAACATCCAAACTAAATCAAAGTCCGAGTCAAAGTACTCCTCAATGTTCCAATTTGTTGCCGAAGCCATCCTGGCACCTACACTGGGAGTTCTGGATCTGAGTTTCCCAGCCAATTGAAAGTTCACATCCCTTGTTCCCCCCACCCACAAACTTGTCACGTTGCCCACTCAGGTTGTGCCAGCATGGCCAATCCTCCTTCTGCTTCCACCCAGGCGGGTAGGCACAAGATAACCTTGAACCCCTCAAAAGAATGCTTTGTGGCTGCATCTGTTCCCTCATGAAAACCACCCCTCCCATGTTCCCATAAACATCAGGCCTTCTATAGCTGCCAAATTCTGCTCCATAAAATGTTTGGCTGGCAGTAGAAGAGCTTTTCAAGGGCTTTTTTTGTCTTTCTGGCTGGTGGAGGAGACGACCAGGCTGAGCCCGAGGGAGGGGTCAAGGGCTTTGCCAGTCTCGAGTCCCCCCGCGCCCACAAAAGATCCAAGTCCAGCCCATCCTGAATTCCACTGAGCTTTATCCACTGCCACTTTGCTTTAGATTCGTGTAGAGCCTGTCAGCCTGCAACAAAGCTGAGTTCATTTGGACTGCTCTGGCTTCTGATTTCCTGTGCTGAACAGCTGGCCTGCGAGGGGCCGTATAACCAGAGATGGGCTACTAAGGTGGAACGGTGACGTGTGCTTGCCCCCATGGCTGTGAGAGCTAGCGGAGTCCAGTGCAATTCTACTACTGCACCTGGGCAGGTAGTAAAATCACACATGGACACACACATGCGCCCAAGTGCAGTAGCAGAATTACGTTGGACTCTGCTAGCCCTGAGATCCACAGGGGTGAGCACATGTCACCATTCCACCTTAGCAGCCCACCTCTACCTATAACCCACATTCCTCATCCTTCATCTCCCATGCAGGGAGAGTCATTTTCAACTGAAGTTGGCATTGCAGGCTCAGAGTCAGCAGTATTCTCTGTGAGTCATAAAATAATTATTTTGTTCGATGGTCAATTGGGACTGCTGAATCTTGCAAGCTTACAACTTCCAATCTCTCTCGCAGCGTTCTGGCCTTTGCAAAGATTCTGAAATTTCAGGCATTGTTTTTCAGCATTGAACAGCAGGTTACTTTCAGGGCTGGGAACCAAAAGAAGTCCGCTGGGGCGATGTCAGGACTATAGGCGGGTTGGGCAGCGTTGGAACCTGGTGTTTGGCCAGGAACTCGCAGACTCATAGCACGTTGTGGCAAGGCACATTTTTCATCCATAGAAGAGATCCAATCAGCCATGATGAAGACCTTGCAAGAGGTCCCCAAAGACGCCTTCCAGTGCGTGTACTGGTCATGGCAGAGTCGCTGGAAAAATGTGTAGAGGCCCAAGGACAGTACTGTGAAGAATTTTAAATGTGTGTGCAAATCTGTTCAATAAATTACTTTTTTAAAAAATTGCATTACTTTTGGAACGTACCTTGTATATTAGGATGGGTTGAGCTAACAGAGATTGGGTTTCCATGACTGAGGGGGAATGAGAACTTGGCCTCCCCACTTCTAGTCCAGCACTTAAGACACCACACCGGCCCTTTAGTTAACTGATAGAGATACAACTGCAATCTGCTTTCTCCCTCGTTGTTTTCCTTAACTGCTCCACTTTTTTTGCAGTTCTTCCTATCCCCAGGGCAGATCCCCAAATGAGGAGGGATGAAAGCCCCAGGTAATCCTGCCATTTATTTTCTGATTTCTTAAGAACCCGAATGCTGGAGGTGTTCTGGGCAGGTTGCAGAAGCCTGCTGGGGGATTTCCCTCCCGGCTGCAGCTCCAGCAAGCCAACTGGCGCATTGTGTTTTGACATCCCCAACTTTGTTTTACTCTCCCCTCTGTGTTTCTTTTCTTCCCAGACGTCTGCATGGCTGAACCTGGATCACGAATTTGCAACACATTGCGTGTGCTCTGTAAATCAGCTATTTCCAACCCCGTCTTTGAGCATGCCATCGCGAACATCTGGCATTGTTATAAGAGACATTCTTGGGAGGGACAATGTTTCCACCTGCTACTGTAAGTGTTCAAAAAGACAGAGCAACATACGGGCGTTTTGCTCCTCCTCTCCCACTCTGAGCTCCTCCTCCTCATCTCCCGAAAGGGCTGCTTTTCCTTTTAAGTGTTTGGTAGCAGCTGACCTGGAGCAGCCAAAGAGGGGTGAAGTGAGGCAAACCCACCACCTCCGGCCTCTTATGGCCTCTTGCTCGAAGAGCTGCTACCTGGATCGAGGAACTAGGCTGCAAACAGCTTCTCTGCCTCAGGTGGTTTCAGACTGGGTGGCTCCAAATGCGTCCCGTTGTCTTATTTTTCTTTTCAACGATTGAGCGTTTGTGCCAGTGCCTTGTGGAGGGGCAGGAGTGGTGTTAGCTGTTAACTTGTAAAAGGCTGGAAACGTTCCCGGCAAGGCCTTGCACATCTCTTGCTGCTTGCACAACCAGCAGATGTTCCAGAGAGTGAATGGCAGGAGGAAGATTTCTGAAGTTCCACCCCAAAGGGAATGGTGCTGAAATTGAAGCAGGAAAGAACGGTGCCCCTCTGTGAGGCTAGTTTCCCTAAAGTCCAAAGCAGCTTCAAGACATTCCATTTGTTAGACCACATTCCGCTCTTCTGCCTTGACTTATTTTCTCCCCCAAGGGCCCTTCCTGCTTGCAGTAGAGTGAGATGAGAGCCCGCATTTAGATCTGCTTTTACTCGACCTGCAACCAAAGGAAGAAAAAGATGCTGTGGTTGTAGTTGTGTGCCTGTCTGCCTGCCTGCTTGCACTTGTGTGCATGTCTTTCTGTCTCGGGTGTCTGACAGCTTCGGGCATCACAGCTGGGATGCTCTTTCTCCTAGCTCCATTTTGCATCCCTGCAGAGTTTCTGGACAGTCCATTCCCCATTCCACAGACTGGCGGTTGGTTCTTTCCTAGGAACCTGGATAAAGCACTTACCTGGATACTTTTGCATCAGAGGTTTCAGTTCACCTTGTAAGTGCCTCCGAGGACCAAGGTAGTAAGACTTCAGCTAGCACATTTTAGCCGTGCTTTGCGGATACAAGAAATAAATGAACTTTGGGGAGTGGCCCTGGATTGCCAGATTTTGGGGCCGTTCATTTCTCTTTAGAAATAAGGTTGATGCTTGCATCATCCCCACTATACCACCAGACAAATAATAATTTCCACAGAAGCCACCAGAAAATGCCATGTTGATGTATAACATGCCTTGAGGGCTGAAGAAAGTGATGTATATGCTTTATTCCTATGTTTTTGTTACCGGTGCCATCCAACGTTCATTTGAACTCCCCAAAGTTGCTGATCAAATAGAGAAAATTGTTGATTTCCTGTGAAGTCTTAACCACCAGTATAAGTTGAACAGAATAACTGAAGATCGATTGAGGGATATGAAAATGTCTTTCAGTCCAATCCTGGAGCCACAGATCTTTGCTCATTGAGTAGTGTGAGGTTGCAGTGACCTCCAGGAAGTCCAGGCGTTGGGCAAACGTCAATCTGTGTCGATCTGTGTTTCCCAGGAATCCATTAATGGATTATGCTAATACCATTGATTTCTACTGTGGGAAATGACTGGTGGGGGGCAGGGGGGGGCATTCAAGATGCGATCGATTCCAGAGAGTAGAAGCTGAGATAGGAAATGAAGTTCAGAAAGCGAACGTTTGCCATTTCTCTCTGCAGGAAGGGTGGGGTACTCAGCTCCCAAACAATTGCGTGGTGATCGCATCCGAAATGGGTACATCTGTCAACAAACCTGTTTTTGTCATAAGCTAAAGATGCCCAGCAATTCAGCGCTCTCCGTTTTGTGAATTTAAAGGCACTTAAAGTAATTTCCACCTGATGTACTTGTCTGGTAAAAGAAGTAGATTAGTTGTAATAATGTTTATAAAAAGTTTCCATGGATTTAAAAAAAAATCCACCCGATTGCTCTTGACTGTAGTTTTTGAACTTGTGTGAACTTTATTTGCAGAATAGTAAAGTCAGCTTGCAAAATATGAATGATTGCATCTAACATTAGATAGAGGAGCAAAGCCACTTGCTCATTGCAAGAGTTGGGGTTAGGGTCACACGCACACGAGTTACAAAAGGTTGTAATCCACTTAATTCGGAGTTCCCTTAGAGCAGTGTTTTCCAACCTTGGCAACTTGAAGATATCTGGACTTCCACTCCCAGAATTCCCTGGGGAATTCTGGGAGTTGAAGTCCAAATATCTTCAAGTTGCCAAGGCTGGGAAACACTGCCTTAGAGGAGCTGTCCTGTATGCCTTTATTCTTTGGAGTTAATATGGACATATCACTCTCTTGGCAGAGATGGAAAGCCAAAACCCATTTGCAGCGGGCCATGTTGGAAAGTTCAGTTGACTAAAATCCTTTGCTCCCTCATTGGAGTAAGACCTTTTGATGGAAGTATAGATGAAAACCCCACTTGTGCTCCTAATACTTTAACTGTGTTTCCCTCAGTGTTCGTAACCTCTCTGAAGGAAACGGATGATTAAGAAGTATGAAACACAAGTAAATAAGTGAGTAATGATTAACCAGATAAAAAGTGAGGAGGGGGGATTCATTCAGATCCATCGATTGACTGAGCATTTGCATTGCACCCCTGAGCTGAAGCTGGTGTGAAATTTAGATTAGATATGAGAAAAAAACTTTCTAACAGTAAGGGTGATAAACCAGTGGAACAGTTTGTCACAGAAGGTGGTGGGCTCACCTTCTCTGGAAGTCTTCAAACAGAGACTGGGCAGTCATCTTTCTGGGATGGTTTAGTGAATCCTGCATTGAGCAGGGGGTTGGACCCAATAACCCTGGAGGTCCCTTCCAACTCTGATCCTATGACTCTATAAAAGCAAAGTAAAGGGCAGCCATTACAAAATGGATCCTTCCTGCACCGACCAGCCCTTGGTCAGCCATCTTATTTATTTATTTTATTTATTTATTCATTGTATTTATATGCTGCTCATTCCAAAGCGGGCTCATGGTGGCTAACAAATGGGATAAATACAATAGTATTAAAATACAATCAAAATTGCATAATAAAATCAGTAATATAATAATAAAATAATATCTTAAAAAGAACCATACACACTCAACAGTCAATCTAATTCCAGGCCTGCCGGAAAAGCCAGGTCTTAACCGCTTTTCAGAAGACCGGTTAGGAGGAGAATCTCTGGGGGCAGTTAATTCCAGAACGCCGGAGCCACCACAGAGAAGGCTCTTCCCCAAGGTCCCGCCAATTGGCATTGCTTGGCGGATATGACCTGGAGAAGGCCCACTCTGTGGGCCCTTACTGGCCGTAATGAGGTCAGAGGCGATCCCGTAAATAGTCTGGCCCTGAGCCATGTAGGGCTTTAAAGGTGATAACTAACACTTTGAATCGTGACTGGAGACCAACTGGCAATCAATGCAGCTCATGTAAAGATGGAGCAACATGGGCATACCTAGCTATACCCGTTATCTTGCGAAAGGCCTGGCTTCTCCAGGGAGCGTTGAAAAGAACGCTTTCCTGGATTCAAAGGGCAGGCCGTAGGCTACCAGTCTCCAGTGCTCACCAGCATTAGCCAAGGGTGGGGGAGGATGGGAACTGAAGTCCAGCAGGAGATGGGCTGGCCCCTGGATTCTCCAAAGGCATCTTTGCTCTGTTTACAGGCCGGATACGTTTGCTCTCCATCGCAGCCCTGAGGAGATGTTGTTTTTCCTGGCCTTTTGGATCTGCGCGACTGCAAGCCCCTCGCTTTCTCAGCTGGCTTCTGATAGGGAGTTGAAAGACAGTCGTCACTTTCTTCCACAGGTTGCCTTGGTGATGGTGGGAGCTGAGCCCCCCTGCAGGGAGTCTGCTCCGACCCTTCGATGCTCAACCAGCCGCCACAATGGAAGCTCCGATAGCAACTTGCCCAGCACCCCCTCCCACCCCCGTCCTGTGCACATATTTCAGCAGCTTGGTTTGAGGGGGGGAAAAACACCTTTGTCATGGAGAGGTCACTTGAGGAGAAACCATTCTGGACAAGACAATGCATGCACACATTTACACAGGTTGTTTTGTGGCACGAGACACAGAGCCTGAGGTATCCCGGTCCACACACAAAACAGGTTTAAATGGCAAAAGGCCTCTTTCCCAGGTATCCAACAAACCTGGAAAACAGGGAAATCAGGGAATTATCATGGAAATGATAATTCGTGAAAAACACGGAATAAATCAGGGGGGGAAACCAAACTATTAAAATGTTTAAAAATCAGGGGAAAATCATGTTAAAAAAACAACAGATCACGCTGCCTGGCAGAGTCAAGCAAAAATGAGCATAACTGTGGCAACAATTGTTGCTTCCTCAGCTACCGATATTTCTCCACGGCTCAGCCGTTTGTTATGATGTCATCTACACCTGCGCCTTAACTAGATCGCAAGTTACAGGGAAACGTCAGGGAATTTCCAAATGCTTTCCCCCTGGACACCCTGCTTTCATCCTATGGCAGACAAAATGTCTCTGCAGTTTTTGTTTACTGAAAGGAAAGGAAAGCGTGGCTGGTTTTAAGGATAGCTTGATACATTTTTTACTTCGAGTCTTCAGAGAGGGGTGGCATACATTTCTAATAAACTATAACTTCAAAAAAGAATGAAAACCAGCAATGGCATGGCAGCTGTTCCCTTTTTACTAGTCTTTCCATTCTCTGCTTTTAGTTTTCACCAAGAGCTCCCAGGTGTTGCCAATGCACCAGCAGAGCTCAGACTGAGGCAAACAGGCAAGCGGAGCCTGTCTGAGGACAGAAAGTGCTGATGGGCAGCATCCAGGCCCACCTGGATGGGGGTGGAAGGGGGAAAAACCATTCCTGTTAAAGAGGCTTGTGGCTTCCCTGCCTCACTTAACGCGTCATCCTTCCACACTGCCTGGAAACGGCAACTGGTGTCAAACGAGTGGAAGGAAGAGCATCCATTCATTGCTCCTGAAAAACCTTGCTGGGGGTGTTTGGGCTTCCTCGCACAATCCCCGCTGCTGAGACTCACTCACTAAACCACACACAAAGTTAACAACTGGTTTGGCTGAACCAGTGAGAACCAGTGAATCCCATCCCTGCTATGCTCTTGGACAAAAAAAATGGTTTTTTATCTTCAAACATCATGTTATTTTAGTATAGATCTGCACCCAATTTCATGCATTGTTATTATTGGTTAATATACAATATTTCATACATTTACATGGTCTCATATCATTGTTTTCATCTCGCATTGTCTCACCGACTTTCCTTTTTTTTTAGTCCAATCATACCATCTAGTCCATATTTTATAGTATTCCAAGTTATTTTGTCCTTTAAGTTCAAAGGTCACCATGTCCATTTCAGCACACTTATATATTTTGTCCATCCAACAATGTTTTCTGGTGGAGTTTTATTGTCCTTCCAATATTGGGCGCATGCAGTTCTTGCGGCAGTGATGATAGAATAGAATAGAATAATTTTATTGGCCAAGTGTGATTGGACATACGAAGCATTTGTCTTTGGTGCAGATGCTCTCAGCGTACATAAAAGAAAAAGCTACATTTGTCAAGAATCATGAGGTGCAACACTTAATGATTGTCATAGGGGTCAAATAAGCAATGAAGAAACAATATTAATAAAAATCTTAAGGATACAAACAACAAGTTACAGTCATACAGTCATAAGTGGGAGGAAATGGGTGATAGGAATGATTCAAAAAACTAGTAGTAAGGTGTAATATGCATTAATTGAGTTATATAGAACAGAATAATAATAAATACTAAACTATTACTAAACAGCTTCACTAAACAGTGATGGTTAATAGGCAATAATAGTAATTACTAATTAAAAAATTAATGAGTGAAAGTTAATTAACTATGCATTGATTGAGTAATGTAGGACAAAATAAACAATTTTACTATTATTATAAATATATTATTATTATTATTATTATTATTATTATTATTATTATTAAAGCAAACCTTTATTTTTATTTTAAAAGTATAATTACTATTGATTGATAAAGAGCATACCCTCTAGTCGTTATCTGGAGATGGGCAGTTCCAAGTGGTGTTGTTGATACGTTTGTTACCAGAGTTAGAAATGTTCATAGAGAATGTCCGGTCCCTTGATGGTTATAGGTTTTGTCAGTGATCGGTAGACTGTCTGCAATTATCCGCAATTATCCACAATTATCCACAATTATCAGAAAGGTCAAATTATGGGCATTGGCACTTGTGCAGGTGCAATAGTGCGCATGCATGCTCTTTTGGCACTCGAAAAAAAAGCTTCATCATCACTGGCCAAGGGTATCAAGACGGGCCCGGTTCATCCTCCTCAGAATCTGTCACTAGCAGACCTTGTTGTGAACCACTCGCAACAAATACTACCCTGGTGTGATTTCTGCACACCTCAGCTAACTGATTAGCAAAAAGTTCAACTATGTCCTCTGGTTGGGTGGGTGGCCTATAACGAGGTCATTTATTCTTTTTCTGTTATTTACCCAAATACTTTCAAGAAGGTCAATTGAGAGAACCACTGTTCGGAGTAAAAGACGCACTGGACTATAAGACGCACCTTAGTTTTTGGAGAGGAAAATAGGGAAAAGAATCTGCTTATCAGGTATTCATCTGGCTAGTGTCCTTAATCTGGTCAGCTTCAGCACATTATTTTATCCTCTAATTAGGGCTTTAAAAAAACTTTATTTGGCAACAGTAACAATGAAAGAGCTTACAAGCCAGTAAGAGCTGGGAACATCATTAGCACCTGGAAAGAAACATTTGAAGCAAATAGAGCAATGAAAAAAACCCTGCAAAGTATTAGGGCTTAGAAAACATTATTCTTTGCAGAGAGAAGCAATGAAAGAGCTTGTAAGTCGGTAAGAGCTGGGAACATTGTTAGCACCTGGTTACAACTGGAAAACTTATTTGGAGCAGGGGAAAAAACCTGCAAAGACTTAAGGCTTGGAAAACCTTCGCAGAGAGAAACTGTTATGCCGGGCCTACAAACTGTTATGAAAGAGCCTGCAATGAAAGAGTCTGAAAGAGACGCACCCAAATTATCAGCCTCCTTTAGGGAGGAAAAAGGTGTGTCTTATAAAGTGATACCTCGTCTTACAAATCCCTCGTCATACAAACTTTTCGAGATACAAACCCGGGTTTTAAGATTTTTTTGCCTCTTCTTCCAAACTATTTTCACCTTATAAACCCAAGCCGACGCCACTGGGATGCCTCACCTCTGGACGTCTTTTGCCAGTGAAGCACCTGTTTTTGCGCTGCTGGGATTCCCCTGAGGCTCCCCTCCATGAGAAACACCACCTCTAGACTTCCATGTTTTTGCGATGTTGCAGGGGAATCCCAGCAGGGGAATCCCAGCAGGGGAATCCCAGGAGCACAAAAACAGGTGCTTTGCTGGCAACGGAAGTCTGGAGGTGGGGTTTCCCAGCGAGGGGAGCTTCAGCAAAATCACAGCATCACAAAAACATGAAAGTCCGGAGGTGGGGAGGGGAGGGTTGCCTCGGGAATCCCAGCAGTGCAAAAACGGGCGGTTCGGCTGGCAAAATGGGTGAGTTTTGGGCTTGCATGCATTAATCGCTTTTCCATTGATTCCTATGGGAAACATTGTTACATCTTACAAACTTTTCACCTTACAAACCTCGTCCCGGAATCAATTAAGTTCGTAAGACGAGGTATCACTGTACTCCGAAAAATACGGTAGTTAAAGTAGAAATGCCAGGAAGCAAAAACTTATCTTCCAGACTTGAAATGGTTCTGATCACATCTGCATAGACCTCTGAGCTTCAAGTATGTTTGGAAAGACAATCTGGCTGCGAGCTTGTCCACAGTGGCTCTGGGTGCAAAATATGATCCTTCTGCCATTTTTGCTTCAGTGACTCTTTAGTGATGGGGGGACGGACAACGAAAGCAGCATGTTCCCAAAGAAGGTTTCCAACTATCCACTGAAGCACCGATTTCCCAAGCACACCGTGGCCTAAACTGGTTGTGTGAACTGTGCACAAAGGACAGTGGACAGCAAAAGAGGCTGTTTTGGTACCAGTGTGGCAGCTGCAGAGATATGCCCTTTACTCCTATTTGTTCCTCAAGGAGAAAACACATGCTAGGATGAATATTAATCCCAGTGAAAAAAAAGGGGGGGAAATAATTTGTCATCCTCCTGTGTCCTCAAAGCTGCCGATGGATTGAATAAATAAATATATTGCAAAATACTGTTTGCAAACTGCTGCTTTCCTGCTTGAACCGAGAACCTGCATTTAAAATACAACCAAGTTTTCCTCTAGGATCGATTTAAATAAGAAAGGTGGTGACCTTACAAAATCCCAGGCTGGGATAGGATGCCAACAAGGTCCTGCCTGACTTCATTGTCCTTGTTTTCCATAAATTATGCCACCCTGCTTCCTCTGAGCAAGACTAATTGCGTGTCATTATTTTTTATTTTTCACTTTTGGAAGAGTTTGCCTGAGTTTGATGACTGAATGCAATTATTTGCCGTCACGTGGGCAGAGAAAGAGGGAGACATTTGAAGCACTTGCCAAAGGACTTTGTCATTGTAGAGTCCAAGTCCAAGGTCCCTTCCCAGCAGCCATTTCAAGCCTTGGCAGCAACCTTTGATCACGGCAGTGTGACATCTCTCTCACTCTTGATCCCCCAGGCCGCTCTCATCAAGCAGGTAGAAACATAGAAACATAGAAGATTGACGGCAGAAAAAGACCTCCTGGTCCATCTAGTCTGTCCTTATACTATTTATCGCCCCGAATCTTTGGAGAGGGGCGGCATACAAATCTAATAAATTATTATGTCAATTCTACACAGCAAATGAGATCACTATGCTGGATTTCGTATTTCATCACCAGTCGGGTGCTTCCCATGTGTGCGGATCCCAATAAAGTGGCCTTTTGCAATTGACAGATGGAGATTTTGTCAATTCTGATGGCTTTCAAATATCCACTGAGATCCTTTGGCACTGCGCCCAGCGTGCCAAGGACCACTGAGACCACTTTCACTGGCTTATGCCAGAGTCATTGCAGCTCAATTTTTAGATCTTCGTATTTCACTAATTTCTCTAGCTGCTTCTCAATTCTGCTGTCCCCTGGGATTGCGATGTCGATGATCCATACTTTCTTTTTCTCCACAATCAGGATGTCTGGTGTGTTATGCTTCAGAATTTGGTCAGTCGGAAATCGGAAGTCCCACAGTAGTTTTGCTTGCTCATTTTCGACCACTTTTTCGGGCTTATCATCCCACCAGTTCTTTGCCACTGGTAATGGTAGTTTATTATAGTTGTTGTTGTTGTTGTTATCTTAGATCGATATATGTTTATCCCAGGCATGTTTCAATTCGGTTACTGTGGATTTACCAACCATGTCTGCTGGAAGTTTGTTTCAAGCATCTACTACTCTTTCAGTTAAATAATATTTTCTCAGACAGAATGCTCGGCTGCGTAGCTAGAGGTATGACAAGCAGGAAGAGAGAGATTGCCAGAAACTTTTGCCAGACCCATCCTCGAATACATAACTTGATTTCCCTTCATAGCCCTAATTGAGACGGGGCAAAAGGCTCCCTGCATCTTGCCATTGCTGCCTTATTCACATTCGCCATGGGCTTCCCAGTAGATTCACTGGTCCATTAGGTATATCTGCCCAGCCCTAGTGCAGGCAAATGGGCAGTGGAGTCCATAAAACTCAAGTTATGGCTGAGGTTGCAAACAATATAATCATAGGAAAGGGAGCAAAAGAGAATGTTTAGCATGCTCTTAGTCAGTGGCCATGACAATCTATGATGCTTTGAAATGCGTCTTTATTTTACCTATTAATGGAGGGCCTGGAAATGAGATTACTAATGTACTACTTATGAGCAATTGCCCCTATGAATTAACCTAGACTGCAATTTCAGTTTCCATGCACTACTTTCCTACAAAACAAATACCAGCTTGTTTAAAAATATCTTTCAAAAACATGCTCGTCTTTGCTCTTTCCTGTGACTCCCCCTCCCCCATTCTACTGCCACTTAAAAAGGGGTTGATTGACATCAGTGATCTGTTTCAGCTTCACAAAAAATAGAGGTAACTTTGCCCATTAGACATTGTTGGATGTTTTGCAAAACTCTCACAGAGGAAGAATGATGCTAAAAGGTACATAATCTGTTCTATAACAATATTTTTAAAAATAATTATGTAACATATTTTTTGGAGTATAAGATGCACCAGAGTATAAAACACACCTTGTTTTGGGGGGAAGAAACCAGGAAAAGAATCTGCTTAACAGATATTCATCTGGCTAGCATCCTTAGTCTGGTCAGCACATTATTTTATCACCTGGTTAGGGCTTTAAGAAAACCTTATTCGGAGAGAATAACAATAAAAGAGCTTGCAAACTGATAAGAGCTGGGAACATTGTTTGCACCTGGTTAGGACTGGAAATAAACATTCAGAGCAAATAGAGCAATGGAAAAAAATTACACAACATTCTTTGCAGAGAGTAACAATGAAAGAGGGTGCAAGCTGGTAAGAGCTGGGAACATCATTAACACCTGGTTATGGTTAGAAAAAAACTTATTTAGAGCAAATTAGAGCAATGAAGAAAAAAACCTGCAAAGACTTAGGGCTTGAAAAACATTTGCAGAGAAATGAAAGAGCTTACAAGGTAAGAGCTGGAAAGATCCTTGGCACCTACTTAGGGCTGGGGGAAAAAGCTTTGAAAAAAGCTACATTCAGAGTATAAGACGCACCCAAATTTTCTACCTCTTTTAGGGAGGAAAAAGGTGTGTCTTATACTTTGAAAAATATGGTATATCATTGTATTTACAGCTTAGCCCATTTTCTCATGGCTGACAGGCCCAAATAACAAAATCCTTCAACTAACAATAGAAAAACATCTTACAGTCAACAGTTGAAATGTTAATTACTACGCAATTTTTTATAAAAACAAACAAGATTGGCAAATCCAGTTCAAAAAGCTTATTGCTTTATAACTCCCCCCGGAGATTAGAACTGCCCCTACTCTTCCTGCCTTCCGTAAACTCCTTAAAACCCACCTTTGCCGTCAGGCATGGGGGAACTGAAACATCTCCCCCTGGGCATGTTTAATTTATATATTGTATGCTTGTGTGTATGTCTGTTAGTATATGGGGTCTGTTTTAAATCTTTAAATATTTTTAAATTTGTCAAATTATTTATGATTTGTTTCCACGTGCTGTGAGCCGTCCCGAGTCTTTGGAGAGGGGCGGCATTGCAAATCTAAGTAATAAATAAATAAATAAATAAATAAATAAATGAAAAATGGCCAGTTTTAACACATTAAGCTCCAAGGAGGTGGCCAAGAACGTCTTCAGTTCCTATCGCCCAGAGGATTGTGTCTCAGGTTCTCACCAAGTGAGTGCTTGAGAAAAGGACTGGGGGAGGCTGGGGTCCCAAAGAGCTCAGGGGCTGGGAGACTAGTCCAAGGATTAGGCAAAGTGAGCTCTTCTATGACATGTGGACTTCAAGTCCCAGAATTCCTGAGCTAGCATGATGGGCACAGGGGATGGGCGGGGGCTGGCGTACTAGATTCAGTGGCACATCAGCATCCTTGTGACAACCTGGGAATGAAAATGGCATCGACCTGATTTTTCAAGAAGAATGCTGACTGGCTCTAATTACTTGGTCTCTGTGTAACTCTCTCATCTTTTCCCTATCAGGTTTACATTCATTCACCAGCATAATTTCCATTTTTCAATTCCAGACGATTACTCAGGAAATAACTCACTTTCTGGGATTATAAAAGAATAGGTAATATACATGCAGCCCAGCTGCTTCCATGCAATGAAATATTAAATGTAACACCCCCTCCAAATGGCTCTATCTAACAATGCACATCGCACAACCTCTGACAAAAATCTAAACAGCAAAGAGACATAATTGCGTTGCATTGCACTTCTGGGCCTCCTCTATTTCTTCCAGTAACTACTTGAAGCGATGCAAATGGCAACCTTTTGTTGAGATGCAGCACCAAAGCACAGTCCGCTCATATTTGCCTAAGCGCCAGGCCATCCTGAAAATGGGATTTCTGAAAAGCCTCCTTGACACAAAACTCATCACATTCAAAATCTCCATGGACGTTCATCACATTCAATTGAATGTGCCTGTGAATTCTTTTTTTCCAGCCATGGGGACCAAATAGTCAAGTGGTACAGAACAGACCCCACCTGGCTCAATTAGAATAGCTGTCAGGCCTGCCCCATTCAGATCCTTTAGGAAAAAAAGACTCGACTTCATTTGGGTGAAGGGATAGGAGTCAGGGTTCGAAGCAGAGGTGGGCTGCTAAGGTGGAACGGTGAGGTGTGCTCACCCTCATAGCTCTGAATGCTAGTGGAGTCCAGTGCCATTCTGCTACTGCACCTGGACAGGTAGTGAAATTGCACACGGACATGCAGGTGTGCCCATGCTCCCCACTAAGTCATGCCCACAGAACCGGCAGAAAAGGAAGCTCCTGCCACCTGTCCCTTTATGGTGCCCCTCCCCTGACATTGAAATACCAGAATGGCCTGCTATGATAGAGGAATGGTGTTAGAACATAATTTCAGAATATAAGAAGAGCCCTGCTGAATCACGCCAAAGCTCATCGAGTCCAGAATTCTGTCACACAGTGACCCACCAATTGTCCATGGGGATCTTGAGCAGAAAGAGAAGGCAAAACCCTCCCTTTCCCTTGACCCCCAACAAATGGTACTCAAGGGAATCCTGCCTGCCTCAACCAACATAGAGGTGGCACATGGACATCCATTTCAATAACCACCGATACACTTGGCATCCATGAATCTGTCTAATCCTGCCTTGAAGCTATCCAGGCTGACAGCTGTCACGACCTCTTCTGGAAGGGAATTCCATAAACCAACGACCCTCTGGGTGAAGAAATATTTCCCATTATTTGTCCTCACTTTCTTACCTATGAGCTTTAGGGAGTGCCCCCTTGTCCTAGTATTGTCTGATAGAGAAAATAATTTTTCTCTATCCACCTTTTCTATCCCATGCATGATTTTATACCCTTCGATCAAGTCACCCCTTAAATGCCAACTTTCAAGGCCAAAGAGACCAAGGCGTTGCAACCTGGTTTCATAAGGGAGGTGTTGCAGTGGAACTGTTCGGAAGGCAGCTGAAAACTACTGGCTGGTGGGTTGCCAGCCTTGCCTAGCCAAGGACCCCCACTAAAACACGGAACGAGGTGGAGGGTGAGTGGGTGGCATGCAGGCAGTGGCTCCAAGGCAAGCATGTCCCTGGGACCCAACCTGAGGCGAAGTGCGAGTGGGTGGCATGCTTACCTTTGCTGAGCAGAGCGAGCAAGGCACTGAGGTCAGAGGATTAGCACAGTCACATGGTGAAGGCAACATATATAGGGCTGGGAGAGGTGGGGTGGGCACTGGGTGGGGTGGGCAGGCAGGGCGAGTTGAGATGAGGGGCAAGTGGGATCTAGGCGACTGGGCGGGTGGGGCCAGGGCCAACCAGAGGTAGTATTTGCCGTACGGTGAACCAATCCCAATTTCCACTACTGGTTCACCTGAACCGGTCCAAACCAGCTGAATACCACCTCTGATATGCTATCATCCTGAACAGTAGCTACCTTTATTTTTATTTTTTTATTTATTTATTCAATTTTTATGCTGCCCTTCTCCTTAGACTCAGGGCAGCTTACAACATGTTAGCAATAGCACTTTTAAACAGAGCCAGCATATTGCCCCCACAATCCGGGTCCTCATTTTATCCACCTCAGAAGGATGGAAGGCTGAGTCAACCTTGAGCCGGTGATGAGATTTGAACCACTGACCTGCAGATCTAGCAGTCAGCTTCAGTGGCCTGCAGTATAGCACTCTACCTGCTGCACCACCCCGGCTCATTTGGTTTACCCCAAAGGTTATTTTTGGCAGATTCAAATCCTGACAATCCGTATAATTCTGTCCTTTGCCAGATGACTTGAGATGACTGAGGCTGATGACTGAACAGCAAAGCATTTATGAAGAAAGTCATTTCTGAGAAACCTGGGACATTGGAAGAGCCAGGGACACCTGGAAGTGGGGAAAAGCCCTAAGGTTGCAAAGCCATTGGGCAACTTGAACAGCTACTGAGGGACTGAATGAACTTACTCAGCCGCAGAAGGGCCAGGAATGGCAAATGCACATGCTCACACACAAACACACATCATTGCCATCCTAACACTCTCAATGCAGGCAGAAATAATCAGATTTGGTTGCATGATTTTAAAAAAACCAGTTTTGTTTGCTTTTTTTTAATTTCCAGAATTTATGTATTTATTTATTCTTTTTTTTTTTGCTGCCCTTCTCCATAGACTCAGGGCGGTTACAACATGTTAGCAATAGCACTTTTTTTAAACAGAGCCAGCATATTGCCCCCATAATCCGGGTGCTCATTTAAGAATTAATGATGGAAAAGAAGAATAGCTTGAATCACCATGGGCAATTTTTCTCCTTCCCCATTTTTAAATCCTTATTTTTTGTGTGTGTTTTTTATAAATAGTTTTTCTTTTTTTACAATTTCACTTTGTATTTTATTGTGCTGGGAGAAAGTATTTTTCCTCTCTTTTTTCCTTTTGCCTTTTATCTTATTTCCTTTTCCCATTTCCTTCCCACTTCTATCTCTTTTCTTTTTTTGGAATAATCTTTATTAGTTTAATCTTTATTAATACGCTAAATAATTTCTTTGCATTTCATGGAGTGTAAAACATATAGAAAAACTAGAAGGCTCTGCTGTGTGGATGGAAGTTGCAAAACCCAGCTGATACATGATAAATGAACACTCAAAGAAGCTCCATGGAAAGATTATGCTGTATCAGGAAATGTGCCCCTTTGATTCAGTCGGCTGCTTTGCAAGTAGATTCTGGCAACAGCTTTGTCATGGTGCGGTGAGATCAAGGCTGATGGGGGATTAGAGGCAGGTCATTGCAGAAGGCCCAGGAGAGAGATCAACACAGCGGCCTTGAACCCTCTTCCCTGCCTGACATTGGGGTTCCTCAGAGGGCTGCATTCATACGAGTTGATTAAAAAAGTCCTTCAGAGGCTCAGATTCTACCAATCGGTATTCAAACTGACAGAAGTGATTCCTCAAAATTTACTTCAAACCAAGGGACATTTTAGAATGATTCTCACCGCAATAGCACAAATTCGTCTTGCATTTGCTATGTGACAAAGTAACCAACCAGGTCTATACACCATGTATCCCCAAAAATAAGACAGCGTCTTATATTATTTTTTGCTCCCAAAGATGTGCTACATCTCATTTTCAGGGGATGTCTTATTTTTTTTCAATGAATTGTATCCTGTATCCTGCTGCAGCAAAAACGCATCCAAACATGCAGCCGCATGTTGGATGCATGTTGGATGTATTTTAAAATCTGATTGATGCAGCGTTTTGGGATGCAATTTATTGACAGCAATGTTATATATGTTCTGTTCAGCAAGGCTGCGAAATGAAACGTCTCCTATGTCTTATTTTCGAGGGATGTCTTATATTAGGCCTTATATTATGCAATTCTACAAAACCTCTCTGGATGTCAATGTTCCAACTGACAAACCCTAGCACATCAAGCACAGTCAAGATGATCCAATCCCTGATTGCAAAACTTTATTGAGTACATCATTTCAGCACTGATGAGGGCAAAAGTGTTGGTCATGACCTATAAAGCCCTACATGGCATGGGACCAGATTACTTACAAGGCTGCCTCCTGCCGCATGAATCCCAGCGACCGGTTAGGTCCCACAGAGTCGGCCTTCTCTCGGTCCCGTCAACCAGACAATATCACTTGGTGGGACCTAGGGGAAGAGCCTTCTCTGTGAGTGCCCCGGCCCTCTGGAATCAGCTCCCCCCAGGGATTTGTGTTGCCCCCACCCTCCCTGCCTTCCATAAGAGTTTAAAGACTCACTTATGCCACCAAGCTTGGGGTCATTAGATTCTACCCCCCAGCCAATGAATATATAGTACGTTTGTTGATTGGGATGTGTGCAGGTTAATAGGCTTTTTAGTTCTTTTTTAAAATGCAATTCTTAATTTTAACTTTAATTATTATATCGATGTATACTGTTTTTTATATGTCGTGAGCCACCCCAAGTCTTCGGAGAGGAGCGGCATATAAATTTAATAAATAAAATAAATAAAACCAGATCTAGCTAATTACCATGCAAACCCCCATAATTAAAGTATAGGATTCTCCTTCCCCTATTAATGCGGGTCACATTGTCTAATTGAATGCCCCCACATTGTTATTGTATTGTATTGTTATGAAAAAAAGAGTTAATGTGAGGGTTCCAAATAGTATCCAAAATCAAATCGGAGTCAGAGGCAAATTATTCCTCAAAGTTCCAATTTATCAGCAGACCCATGTTGGCACATCTGGGAGAAACTTGAATCTGAAGTCCCTGGGGTTTCTCCATCCAGTTGAAAGGTCAATCCCTTGTCCCCACACCAAGTCCATCATGTTGCCCAATCTTCATCTGCCAACTTGGCAGCAACTCTCATCTCCTTCCATGCAGATGCAGAAATGCAAAGACAAAGGATGACCTTGACAATCTAAAAGTAATTTGTTATGGCTATATGCAGACATCCCTCATACAATTATCCCTCCCAAATTCTCACATTTTAAAATAGCATAAAGTGTAGCAGGCCAGAGACCCCAATTAAACTGGCTTCATCCTGACAGGCAGCCTCCCCTCAGGAAAAGACTGAGTCCTACAATAAAAGAAAGAGGATAACATAGGGGATTCATACAACATCTTTAACCATCCCACATGTTTAGCTTGTCAGCTTTTACATTCCAACTTTTCACCTAAGTAGCTTCAGACAAAGGGTAGCCCTTTCAATGGATTAGGTATTGTAATTGACCCCTAAATATTCTGGAGTCTAAAACTTTCTTCACTTCATAGTGTGTCTCTCCCTATATTATTACAGGGGAAGGTGGTGGTTGGGTTTGTGGTATTATATCTGACCCAATCACCACTTTTAATAAGCTGCAATGAAATACCGGATTAATTTCCCCCAATATTCTAGGTCAGTAATGGCGAACCTTTTTCCCCTCAGGTGCCGAAAGAGCATGTGCGAGTGCCCACACCCATAATTCAATGCACGGGGAGGATGAAAACAGCTTCCCCCACCCCCTGGAGGACCTCTGGAGGCCAGAAATGGCCTGTTTCCCAACTTCTGGTGAGCCCAGTAGATTCATATTTGGACCTCCCCAGGCTCAAATACTTCCCTGGAGCCAGGGGGGGCTAAAATGCCCTACTCCATCCCTCCAGAGGCTCTCTGGAAGCCATAACCGCCCTCCCAGAGCCTCCGTGTGAGCCAAAAATCAGTTGGCCAGCACACACATGCACGTTGGAGCTGAGCTAGGGCAATGGCTCATGTGCCAGCAACTATTGTTCCACGTGCCCCCTTTGGCACCCGTGCCATAGGTTCGCCATCACTGTTCTAAGTAATGCAAGCTGCACAGTGACAGGGTTGATAATTTTAACTATTGGGAATGGATCCCAAAATTTTGGCGTTAGCTTTTTACTGGGTATTCTTAATCAGATATATTTTGTGGACACTGATTTGTTTATTATCATGAGCAGCCCGTGTCTATCATCGCCTCCACCTCTCTGTCCAGAAGGGCAGACTGCTTCAGTTACTATTGGGTCGTCTTTGCCACTGTCCCCTTCGTACCCTTAAGAGCAGAAAACTACAGAGTAGATTTATTGCCAATTCCAACACATTGGAATCGTGTTCCAGGCAGAGCAAATTATAGTCACGGGCGAAGGGTTTCCATTTGTTAACAACAATCCTGCGATTGGAATGAGATACAGTAGAGTGACATTTTCTTCTTTCTGTCTCGATCATTGTTCTTGAATCACAGCCAATGATGTTCCGATCATTGCTCGTGATAGGCAAAGTGTTGGTGTCATCCTTTGTCTTGGCTGGGCTCCCTTATTAGCAAAGCTGGAAAAAATCTACTAATTCCTGCATTGCTGCAGCCACGAGATGGGTTTGCCCTTTCTGCTAATCCAGTTGACCAAGTCAGTGGTGGTCCTTTCTCCAGCCTTAGAGGGAGCACGAAGTCTCCTTTGAGTGATGCTCAAATTCTAGTGACTATGTCTCTGATTGGCAACTAAACGTGGCAAACAGTTTGGTTGGCATCAAATGTCTATGTCTTCAGTGATAAAAGAGCAGAGTTCAGTTTCCTCTGGGATTTATTTATTTATTTTATTTATTATTTAGATTTGTATGCCGCCCCTCTCCGCAGACTCGGGGATGTTATTCTGGAGGGCAGGGGCTGCGACCGCCTTGTTTCCTTAGACCCAGAAGATGTTTAATTGACAAGACATCCACTCAATGCAAATGGGCAGAAAAATGGGGATAGGTGGTCCCTGGATAGCCAGACCCCCTGCTATCAATGGCTTTATCAATAATCAACACCTTGAATTGCCCTCGGAAGCCAGCTGGCAATCAATGCAATTAGCATAGAAACAGTGACACATGGGAAGAACGAAAAGAGCCCATGCATCCCAGATTGCTTATTTGTATCCTATAACAATCATTAAGTGTTGTAGCTTATGATTCTTGACAAACTTATCTGTTTTGTACACTGAGAGCATAGGCACCAATGACAAATCCCCTGTATGTCCCGTTACACTGGTCAATAAAGAATTCATTTCAATTCAATTCTACTCTATTTCATAACGGCTGATGTTGTATTTTGAAACAGTTCTAGCTGTAGATTATAGATGATTTTCAAGAGAAGCTTATGTGCAGTGGCTGCCGATCAATTTCCGGTCACAATTCAAAGTGTTGGTTATGACCTACAAAGCCCTACATGGCATCGGACCAGAACACCTCCAAGACCGCCATCTGCCGCACGAATCCCAGCGGCTGATTAGGTCCCACAGAGTTGGCCTTCTCCGGGTCCCGTCGACTAAACAATGTCATCTGGCGGGACCCAGGGGAAGAGCCTTCTCTGTGGCAGCCCCGGCCCTCTGGAACCAACTCCCCCCTGAGATTAGGACTGCCCCCACCCTCCTCGCCTTTCGTAAGTTATTAAAAACTCATCTTTGCCGCCAGGCATGGGGAAACTAACATACACACCTCAATTATCAAGGCTGGTGTATGGTTTGATTGGTTGTGTGATTATTTTATTTTATTATAAGGGTTTTAAATTGTATTTTAAAATTGTATTTGTACACTGTTTATGTTGTTGTGAGTCGCCCTGAGTCCTTGGAGAAGGGTGGCGTACAAATCTAATAAATAATAATAATAATAATAATAATAATAATAATAATAATATTATTATTTGCAAAAGTCCAGGACAGTAGTGTCTCTCTGAAGAGTTTGAAGAAAAGATGCAACTCACCGACACAATGAACCTTTGCAAAAATGGTCCTGGCTAGTACTGCTACCTCCTTTTCAAGCCGTAACTGAGAGTCCAGGAGGACCCCCCCCCCAAGTTGCAGGCCAATATTGAATGAGGACTGCTATTCCATCCAAGATGACCAAGGTGAAAACATCTCTAAGCGAAGGGCAGAACTGCATTGAAGTTTGTTCCTCCCCATCCAGACCCAAATACCCTCCTGACACCAAAGTCGGTACCCTGGCATCATCTTGCAGCCCAGGATTTAACATTCTGATGATGCCAAAACCCCAAACTGACAGATGACCCCACTGAGGAAGGAGGCAAAACACTGCAGCATAATGCCTACCACCGTGAGTCTCCCTAACTGGTCAATGGGGTTGAAAACCAGAGCGGTCAAGGTAGCAGCAGAAGGGTGCACCACTGCTTTCCTAGCTTCATCAAAGGTCATCAACAGGTGTGATCAATACTGCCTGGGTTCTATCTCACCATCTGAAATCATTCAAAATAACATGCTTCCTTCAAAGGAAGATTGGACCTTGGACAATATTGCCCAAGATATTGCGTGTTTCTTTAGCATAGATGAGGCTTGGTGGCACAGTGGTTAGAGTGTAGTACTGCAAGCTACTTCTGCTGGTCACCGACTGCCAGCAGTTTTGCAGATGGAATCTCAGTAGCCTCAAGGTTGACTCAGCTTTCCATCTTTCCAAGATTAGTAAAATGAGGACCCAGATTGTTGGGGGCAATATGCTGATTCTGTGAACATCTTAGAGAGGGCTGTGAAGCACTGTGAAGTGGTGTATGTTTAAATTGGTTGCCGATTGGTTTCCAGACACAATTCAAAGTGTTGATAATGACCTATAAAGCTCTACATCGCATCGGGCCAAGATTACTTGCGGGACTGCCTTCTTCCGTATGAGTCCCAGCGACCGGTTAGGTCCCATAGACTCGGCCTCCTCCAGGTCCTATCAACCAAACAATGTCGCTTGGCAGGGCCAAGGGGAAGAGCCTTCTCTGTGGGGGGCCCGGCCCTCAGCTTCCCCCAGAGATTTGCATTGCCCCCACCCTCCTTGCCTTTTGCAAGAATTGTAAGACTCACAGGCTTGGGGCAATTAGATCTTGGCCCCCTTGCCGATGAATGTTATGTATGGCTGAGTCTGAATGTGTATGATTGATTTTTTAAAAAATATTGGGGATTTTAGGCTAGTTATTTAGCTTATTTAATTGGATTCGCCACTCGGAGAGGGGCAGCAAATAAATCCAATCAATCAATCAATCAATCAATGCTAATGCTAATACAGTGGGAACACAGGATAATGTATATCCCAAACTGGAGACCTAGCAGCGGGTGGGCTCAGTGCTCTTTGGCCACTGCATCACCTCTCTATGCGCAGGGCCCCAGGAATGCTCTCCTCTCCTCCCTTGAGAAGTTTGATGCCCTTCCCTCCCCATGGAAAGCTGCTTTCAGGTGCTCTTCACCTGGAACTCCTGAATTATCAGCTCAGCTTTGCTGACACTTTGCAGAAATGCTCCTGAACGGCTCCTCAGGTCAGCACCTAGGATCAGCCGATCTGGCAGGTTATCTGAGTAGCAAATGTCCCTTCCAGGGGAGACTGGCCTTGGCTTTGCTATTTTCTCTTCTTTACACTTACTACAAATGAGCAATTTGAGCAGAGTTGCCTCAGAAGTCTTTGCAGGAAAGCTGGTAGCCACTTTTGTCCTTAGGAAGATCGCACAAGCAGTCATGGGCGTCCCAAGGTATGCCCATGTTTCTTCAACACTCTGTGGACAACATTGGCTGCCAATTGGTTTCTGGTCGTGATTCAAAGTGTTGGTTATGATCTCTAAAGCCCTACATGGCATGGGACCAGATTACTTGTGGGACTGCCTTCTGCCGCATAAATCCCAGCGACCAGCGAGGTCCCACAGAGTCAGCCTTCTCCAGGTCCTGTCAACTAGACAATGTAGCTTGGCAGGGCCTAGGTGAAGAGCCTTCTCTGTGGGGGCCCAGGCCCTCTGGAAGCCTCTCCCCCCGGTGATTTGCACTGCCCTCACCCTCCCTACCTATTTATACTTGGGGCCATTAGGCTCCAGCCTCTGGCCAACGAGTTTGTGGTATGTTTGTTGTCTGAATATGAATGAATGATTTTTAATGTTTCAAAGTTTTTTTTAATGGTTTTTAGATTAGTTATTTATATTAATTGGATTTCAGATGTGTCGTTGTATATTGTTTTATAATATGTTGTGAGCTGCCCCAAGTACTCGGAGAGGGGCGGTATACAAGTCAGTCAAACAAACAAACAAACAAACAAGCAAACAAGCAATTATTCAAATTATAAATATATTCCCTGTCACTTTGAATAAGAAAAGAACCAGGCAGAAAAACTAAACATATTTAGGTCCAGCTGGAAGGGATAAGAAAAGATGCTATTTATCACCCAGCTCCTGAAAAACATATTTTTAAATCATCTGTGTAAGCTAATTGTTTATTTTCTCTTCAGTAAGACTGATTTCTCATAACAACATCAAGTGTTGATAAACAGCTTGAAAAATGCTTCCTCTGCATAAGGTTCTCTCACATTCTTTTGGTCTAGATCAGGAGTCCCCAATGCCCGGGGTCCATGGCCTGTTGGGAACTGGGCTGTGGAAATGGTGGACAAGCGTGCAAAGCTTCATTTGCACATGTGCAGGATTTAGGTTACATGCATCAAACCATCCCCCCCGCCACTCTTGGTCCATGGAGCCAGAAAGGTTGGACTGGTCTAGATGAATAACCAAGAAACCAGAGGTGGGCTGCTAAGGTGGAACAGTGCCGTATGCTCACCCCCGTGGCTCTGAGTGCAATTCTGCTACAATTCTGCAGCCATGGGCACACCTGCATGTCCGCGTGCGATTTCGCTATCTGCCCAGGTGCAGTAGCATAATTGCACTGGATTCTTCTAGCACATGCCACTGTTCCACCTTAGCAGCCCACCTCTGCAGGAAACTGTACAAAAAAGTAGAAGCCACTCTCCGTATGTAGCCAAGAAAGGAATTGCACACACAAATTCAGACAATCAAGGTTTGCTTTTCAAAACTGTATTTGGAGGAACAATGGAATCCAAGATTACAAAGATCAGAACTGGTTTACAGCACGAAATTCACCCTCCATCCAATGACAAACTGTCAACCTTCTTTCAAACACGCAACGTACTAATGAAGTCAGAAACAAAAGGCTTATGTTTTGTCCTGTAACATCCTCTCCTTAACAGACCTAGCTCACTTCTGTCTCTCGAGGCTGGGTGTACATGAACTCTCAGGTTTTAGCCTCTGCAACCGGGACGGATGGCGGAAAAGGTTGCTTGTCCTGTCTTCATGTCAGTCATCCCAAGACATGTGGCTGCAGCAGCTTCTGTGGTTGTGCCCAGCATCTCCATCGAAGTAAGTGTCTGACACGGAATTACTCTTGTAGTGTCTAATTCTGACACTAATAAAGTCAATTACAAGTTCTTCTATCGGTGTCAGTAAATAAATGGCTGGTAAATAGATGGCTGGTTCTATCTGCTTTGGCACCGTTAATTAAACACCACTTCCTGGATTATAAGGCCATTATTCTCTTTAAGTAGAGCCCCATTTTGTCATGAAATATGCAAAATGAACAGCAATTGGACTGATCTGTTCCCCCATCCATTCATCCATCCAATCAATCAATCAATCAATTAATCAATCAATGAATCATCATTAGTTTTATGTATGCAATGCCTTTATGATCATTGACCATAATAATCCATCCATTTCATATTCTTTCAATGAATCCTTAGCCTAATTCAACCGTTCTTTATGTGCTGCAGTTCGATGCATCTGACAGGCAGTTCTGGGACCTTGGGAGCTGGATGGGCAGCTGTTCTGAGGACATCATTTCAGCTCTTAGGCGGGTATTGATACGTTATAGCAGTGATGGTGAACCTTTTTTCCCTCGGGTGCCGAAAGAGTGTGGGTGCGCTCTATCGCGCATGCCCGAGTACCCACACCCATAATTCAATGCCTGGGGAGGGTGAAAACAGCTCCCCCCAGTGGCCCTCTGGAGGCCAGAAATGGCCTGTTTCCCAACTTCTGGTGGGCCCGATAGGCTCGTGTTTCATCCTCCCCAGACTCCAAAGG
Organism: Erythrolamprus reginae; assembly: GCF_031021105.1. Classification (NCBI taxonomy): domain Eukaryota; kingdom Metazoa; phylum Chordata; class Lepidosauria; order Squamata; family Dipsadidae; genus Erythrolamprus; species Erythrolamprus reginae. The sequence continues at coordinate 32,761,597 of NC_091957.1, forward strand.
CTTCCCTGGAGCCAGGGGAAGGTAAAAATGCCCTCCCCCATCCCTGGAGATGCTCTCTGGAAGCCAAAAATACCCTCCAGAGCCTCCGTGTGAGCCAAAATTCAGCTGGCTGGCACACACATGCACATTGGAACTGAGCTAGGGCAGCAGCTCGAATGCCAGCAGATATGGCTCCGCGTGCCACCTGTGGCACCCGTGCCATAGGTTCACCATCACTGCGTTATAGCATCAACGAGCTTATTTGACTGCATTAAGACCGTAGAACCTGTTCCCGTCCATCGAGCTCCCACCCCATCACAACTCCAGTGCTCAGCCATTTGGGTGATCTCATATTGAATAATAACAATCTCTTGTATGCAAAGATTTAATTAAAAAAATACACAAGCAGATTAACAAATGTAACTCTTTTTAAAAAGTACCACAATTTTTTACAGAATTATTTCTGGCTCCAGCTATGCTAAAAAAAAAACACCACCATCCAACCCCCAAAGTCTATTCCCACCCCCTCCCCACCCTCCCCAGGCTCTCCAAACAAGGCCAAAGAGTCTGGTGCCTTGAGCCACTCTGCTTTCTATACACATTCAATGCGAAAACTGTATTCTTCTGCTAAGAATGATAGCCCTGTTGCACACGAAAGATGTGCACCTGACTCTCTCCTGACCTTTGACTGTTCTCCTCCCTGGCCACCTTCTCGGGCCAACGGCTCCATCCCAGCAAGAGAGAGACAAAGCCCCCTCTGGCAGCAGCCTGACCCTCCTCCCTCCACTGGCACAGCACCCTCACAGGCAAAGGTGGGCTGCTAAGGTGGAACGGTGACGTGTGCTCGCCCACGTGGCTCTGAGTGCTAGTGGAATCCAGCACAATTCTGGTACTGCACCTGGGCAGGTAGCGAAATCACGTGTGGACATGCAGGTACAAAGAAAAGAGAACTCTCCCCGGGGCTCCCACCAGCTTCTCCGAGATCAGTTGCGTTACCGCACTGGATGCCTCGCGGTGCCTGTCTCCCCCACTCTGGATTTGGGGATCTGAACCCGACTCCCTTTCGATCAGCTAAGAGCGACAGAGGTCATCGCCCATCCCTTCACAATGGCGCTCGCCTATCTCTCAGGACCGACTCGCCCAGGTTAAACTGCTGTTCACATGGAACCCTTCTCCACTTTGGCCTTCAAAGTTCTTGTTTAAATATTTGCTACTACCACCAAGATCTGCACCTGCGGAAGCTGCACCCGGACCCACGCCCTAGGCTTCAAGGCGCACCTGCGTCTCTGCGCATGATTTCGATATTTGCCCAGGTGCAGTAGCAGACTCGCGCTGGACTCCGCTAGCACTCAGAGCCACGGGGGCGAGCACACGTCCACCTCTGCTCACAGGTACAGGTAAGGCAAACAGGAGAACCTCACCACCGTTAGCCTTCCCATCCTCGTCCACAACTCAGATGGAGGCCGAGCTGTAAAAAATGCTCTCTCTGTGGAGCTGCGAGCATTAAAAAAACCTTTTGTGGAATTAAACGGGAGCAAAAATTAGGGCCTGGACGGCTCCCATCCCACAGTGCAAATAATGCAACTAATGGGTTATTCCCTTCTGGCTGGCTGCTCTGCTCAGCGGGCCCAGAAATCCATTCATACCATCGGATTTCCATGCTTTTCTGCCTTGGCTAATCCCACAGGCCCTGCATCCCAGCAGCATGGCAGAGAATGCTTCCCAGGGTGCAGAGAATGTGCTCCAGAGCAAGAGGGTGACATGTCCATCTAAGTCAGAAATCTGTTTTTTCCCCCCTACTTTAAATAACATTCTTTGGTACTAAACACTACAAACACATTCTTCCGGTCAAAATTGCAACGAATGAACAGAGAAGCAGCCTAAGCTTTTACAAAGTGCTTCAGACAAAAGAGAACTCAAGAGTTCCAGTAAAATTAAGGTTTTCCCAAAGAAAAGGGGAAAAACATAGATATAGGCATCTCTTAACTATAGAAAATCTAAGATTCTTAAGCACATAACCCCACGTCAAAAACAAAATACAAGAAACCCCAGATCTGTGATGCACAAACCGTTGTCATCCAAATTGTGACGTTGTCTAGGGCAGTGTTTCCCAACCTTGGCAACTTGAAGATATCTGGACTTCAACTCCCAGAATTCCCCAGCCAGCGGAGTTGAAGTCCAAATATCTTCAAGTTGCCAAGGTTGGGAAACACTGGTCTAGGGTCAAATGTGCCAGTCCCCTCTTTGTGCAATGGGAATGCCCTTTTCCTTCAATTTGTGGCCTTCCTCCTTCTTCCCAAATGCCAAAGGAATAAGACCAGGCATCCCCCCCCCAAGTGGTGGGACCCCTTCTGGGGCAAAGGAGGTGGCAGCAGCAGTGGAAAAGCTGTCATTCATCCACCACCACCCGCCTTTGTCCATCTGTTTCCAACTTTGCGCATTTTCAGAGTGAGTTTGGGGTCGGGCAAATAACTTCTTGTAATTCACAAAGGCAATTTTCATATGGCAGAAGAGAACGTACTCAAGCCTAAGTACACTTTTAAAAATGCATAATAATTTTGATGCATAAAATGCACAGTACTAAAAATATGGACTGATGACTATGATTCTGTAAATGCTTTTTGTAGTTTATAAGCTTCCCCCCCGCCCCCCGCTTCCTCCCCAATTCCCCCGTACTGCTGCAGCAGTAGTCCACCGTAAATAAACTGAAGAAAGTAAATATTTAACTCCTGGCCACCAGTCAATCCATTCGCCAATATTTACATGACATTTATTAAAAAGGATTTGAAAGGATCTTCCAGAAATGGTCTTCTGGACCTGATGCGCGTCGGAAGATCGCCTGATGCTGAAGAGATGGATGGGAAATCAAGCTCCTGAGTGACAGGCACAGCAACCATAAATGAGTCATCCTGGGGTGCTTGAAGATCTAGCAAGTTCACTGTGGTATCAAAAACACGAAGCAGCCATGCTAGAAAGCAGTCGTCTACCAGAGGTGGCACTTTGGTTGCACGTGGATCTTGAAGATGTTGCCCTTTTGCAACAGCTTAGCACGATGGACACATGTTGCCCTTGACTTTCAAGATTTTCAGATGAGTTGCGTATGGGAGGAAAATACCCTGAAACCAAGAAGAACATGCATGCGTACTGGAATGCCATGGACACGGTTCCCCACAGCCAGCTCTGTGGAAGGCACATCACAAGCACAATGCAGTGGAGAGAAGTTGAATCAACACACTGACCTGAGCCATTTGGGCTCGTCGACTACAGAAGTGCTTTCAGCGTTGTTTTTTTCTGCCCAACTTTTGATGGCCTTATTGTAACTCATTTATAGGGGTGTCTGAGGCAACATTTCTAAAACTAATAATGAAATTATATCGAGTCTACAGGGCAGGATGGTTAAGAGTACAATTCATCCAGTTTGGTGTATGTGGGAGGAGGAGGTTTTCAAACCAAGCACCCAAAATATAGATTCTTGTCTTAAAAAAAGAGCTTCATTGTGTTTTTCAAAAAGGAAAAAAAATCTCTTGAGACACCATGAACAAGGTTCAGGAAGGCCCAAACATCCGTAGCATTGTCACTGTTGCTTGAAGAATGAGAGTAGAGGGAACTACAGTACTTTAAAAAATGGTTCCATTCCATCTAATTATTGTTAACACTCCAAAAATTAAAAAAGCAGCCAAAATAGATTTATTTTAGCAATGCAATGGACAGCATCACTCAGAAGCAAAAGCTAATTCAATATATTGCTGTTTTATCGTTCTTGCTTCTGTAGAGATGAAACCGAACGTTGGTCATTTTCACTCTGCGTTGCTAGAAATGTAACTTTGTTTTTCCTTTAGCTGAAGCCTGGAGTGTGCAGGATCCATCAAAGACACAACAACGGCCAGGTAATTAATTATCTTAAGCGTCAGTTCAAAATGACCCAAGGCGGGCGAGTTTTAAACTCCAAGCAAGACATTGAAATCACAGCCAATGAAGAATCAAGCCGGCCTCAGGAAAGCCAGGCAGTTCTCCAAATGTTTGATCCTAATTTCATCTTTGTTATTCTCAGTAGATGTCACTTTGTGCTAAAAAGTGGTACCTAGCAGGAAAATAAATCAAGATAATGTTTCTCATTACAATCATGGGCTTTTCATACACTCACTTATCCAAGGGCATGTTTTGAATTTTCTTTTCCCAGCAAAACAAAAAACAACCACCTCTAATTCACCCACATGGCTTCTCTGAATCTTTGGCTACCAGCTCATGGGATTTCCTGGCAAGTGATGATACCATGGTGCAGCTGGGTTAGAAAAAAAAAAGGAGACTTCGTTTCCCGTAAAAAAAGGTATAATTTTGGGAGGGTGGTTCCTTATCTCCTTCGATAAGGCAGTTTCTCCTATTGTTCAACAGAAATTGCAGAAAGCAAAATTCATCATTGTTTTCTTGCAGTTTAACACATCATGAACCCAAGTGAAGTTTGGAAGAAATTGTCCTGGGCTGGGCTAAGACAATGCTGACGGATGCTCCCAAGAATTCTCACCGAGTTGTATGATTTCTGAGATGGTTCTCTGCCATACAGCAAAAAAACAAAAAGCAAGTGATCCAAGGAAGCCTCTGGGAAGTGAAATGAAGGGCCTGCAACGAGAGGCAGAGCTAAGAAGAGGCTAAGAGAGACTGGGAGAGCGCTGGAAGTTGCAGGAAGGGGGAAAGGATACAACTGAGAACTAAAGGGAGGGAGGGAGAGAGAGAGAGAGAGAGAATTCATGGAAAGATTAAAAATAGCTCACAACTGGAATGTGTTCACATTCACTGGGCAAATGTTTTTACTGCTGGCTCATGGTCCACAGAAGAAGAAAGATGAAGTAGTACTAGCTGCAAAAAAAAAAAAAAAGCCCCATCATTTCTGGGCATTGGGTGTCACCCTTCTTATTCCTCACAAGAACTGCTGCATGAATGGAGCTCTCTGTGCTAGGGAGTTGCGGCTGCGAGCTGGCCTCCTACAACAGCCACTGCAACAAGCGGCACCTGGCTCTCCTCGGGGCTGTTCAAGAGAGAAAATGAAGCTGAAGGTGCTGGGAACACCACGGCTGCCTGTGGCCTCCTGCTTAAGCAGGGGGGTTGGACTAGAAGACCTCCAAGGTCCCTTTCCAACGCTGTTATTCTGAGTGCATAGTTGGAACCAATGATGAGTGTCTGGAGCCTGATTGTATGTGCAAATAAAGACCTGCCTGAAACCAAAGTCCAGCAGGCACGCACAGATCGTGTGTATCAACTACATTCTCTCTTTGTCTGCTTTGGCGTTGACGTCTCTCCTGATTTCAGACCTTTTCTCAGAGAGATGAAAAAGAAGCTGCAAGAACGGCTAAAAAACAAACCCAAAAATACACCCGGCCCCAATCCAGCTTGAAAGTCAGTCCCTTATCCTCAGCGTTTAATGACCTGCTTGCCATTGGCTAGAAAACTAAACAGCAGCAGGGCCAGAAAAGTGGCGACGGGTGTTTTTCGAAACGACACTCCCCTCGGTTGCAGAGGGCCACCCAAAAAAGCCACGGCAGGGAATGCACAAGCACAAGAATGTAAACAGTGCCACCAGGCACCACGCCACAAAACCAAAAGAGGAAGTTCACGTACACAGTGTGGGAGCCACTGAAGCCGGCAAAGGTTCAGGCAGATCGCTCAAGAGGAGAAGGCAGTTCAGGGGAAAGCAGAAAACAGAAACCTGAAAGTGGGGAGGGGGGGGAGGCCCAGCAAGAGAGTTCTTTGTGGTAACTGTGCGTCTTGGAGGACACCCAGTGTGCCAAGGCACTGCAGTGCAGGAGTCCAGGGACCCGAGGAAAGGAGGCCGTCCGCTGCTCGCCATCACTGGGCGTGGAAGTAGATGGGTTTCACTTTCCCAGAAAGGATCTTGGGGACCTGCACCGAGATGATCTCAGCCATCATTTCAGGGTAGTCGACGCTCACCATGTGGGATTTCACCAACAGGTCAAATGTAAACTGATGCAGTTCTCTGGCAATCTAGAGGAGGGAAAAGGGAGGTGGTCACAGCAAGAAATTCCTTGTCTTGCTCAGCAAGCCCTCTCAGGAGACCTTCTGGCCTGAGGGATGCCCTCCGCCCTATGGAGAACTGGGGAGCCACTGGCGGTTGCAAAAGAGAGAAGCCTGGGGTTGCTCCAAAGGGAAGGGGGAAGAACACTCCCTCAAAGTGTTGGTTATGACCTATAAAGCCCTTCATGGCATCGGACCAGAATACCTTCGGGACCGCCTTCTGCCACATGAATCCCAGCGACCAGTTAGGTCCCACAGAGTTGGCCTTCTCCGGGTTCCGTTGACAAAACAATGTTGTCTGGCGAGCACTCTGGAATCAACTCTCCCCCGGAGATTAGAACTGCCCCCACCCTCCTTGCCTTTCGTAAACTCTTAAAAACCCACCTTTGTCACCAGGCATGGGGAAATTGATTCCCCTCGGCTGCTCCGTTTTATGTATGGCTTGTTTGGATTGTGTGATTGCTTTTAATTAAGGGTTTTAAAACTGGTTTTGCTTTTAACATTGGATTTATATTTTGTATTACTGTTGTGAGCCACTACAAATCTAATATATTATTTATATTATTATTATTATTATTATTATTATTATTATTATTATTGTTGTTGTTGTTGTTGTTGTTATTATATCTATCTATCTATCTATCTATCTATCTATCTATCCATCCATCCATCCATCCATCCATCCATCCATCCATCCATCCATCCATCCATCCATTCGATTTTTATGCCACCCTTCTCCTTAGACTCAGGGCAGCTTACAACATGTTAGCAATAGCACTTTTTAACAGAGCCAGCCTATTGCCCCCACAATCCGGTCCTCATTTGACCCACCTCGGAAGGATGGAAGGCTGAGTCAACCTTGAGCCGGTGATGAGATTTGAACTGCTGACCTATAGATCTACAGTCAGCTTCAGTGGCCGGCAGTACAGCACTCTACCTGCTGCACCACCCCGGCTCATTGTCCTGGTTACATTTGTGTTGTAAGGGCATTTTATTCTCCAGCAACTGGAAAATGCACAATGTGCTGTAAGCAGAAGTGGGCTGTTAAGGTGGAACGGTGATGTGTGCTTGCCCCCATGGCTCTGAGTGCTATTGGAGTCCAGCGCAATTATGCTACTGCACCTGGGCAGTTAGCGAAATGGCACATGGACACACTGGTGTCCCAGGGGTGGGGGAGGGCTGAGTCCAAAGATTTGGAGGCCACTTGCAGCTCTGGGGCTTGAGGTTGTGTACCACTGTGCAGTGTCCACAAATCTGGAGGACCCCCCTCCCCCAATCTGGGGAGCTCCTATTGGGGAGCTCCTATAAAAGGAACAGGTGAATGATATTTACAGTATCAATATGATTGTATAGTTAATTTAGGGGTTTTATTGCTTAGGTAATTGGAATTGTATTGTTTTATATTTGACTTCCATTGTATTACTGTATCATTTTATTGCTGTAAGTTTCCCTGTGTCCTTATGGGATTGGGCGGCATATAAATCAAATCAAATTAAATTAAATTGATTTTTTCATTCTGCTCTAAAGACCCATCTCTGCCGCCAGGCTTGGAGCCATTGAAACTCTGATATCTTGCCCCCGCCTGATGAACGACTATTGGTTGTATGATATATGAATCTGGTTGGCTAATTTTTAGAAGGTGATTATAGATTTTAGATTTCTAAACATGTTGCAAGCCACCCTGAGTCTCAGGAGAAGGATGGCATAGAAATCAATCAATCAAACAAACAAACAGTACTAAAGTATACTATACTGTACTGAACTATATTATACTATACTATACAGTGGTACCTCTACTTAAGAATGCCTCTACCTAAGAACTTTTCTAGATAAGAACCGGGTGCTCAAGATTTTTTTTGCCTCTTCTTAAGAACCATTTTCTACTTAACCCGAGCCCGGAAAAAATTCCCAGGAAATTTGAGAGTGGCACGAAGACCCAGCCAGTTTCCTGCCATTCTCCCTTCAACCCTGGCCATCTTGGGCTTTTCTGGGCTGCCAGAGGAGCCTTTCGGTGGTGCTTAAGGAGGCTTTGGCAGTCTAGAGCGAACAAAGCATTTTCCTTTCTCTGGGTGCTTGGAGAGGAAATAAACCACTTCGCTATGGTGACTCCCTCGTGCTGCCTTCCATACACCCGGCACGAGGTTGCCTCCTGGAGCATCTGGGCGCGGAAAGGCAAAAGGGGGCGTTCACCTCACCTTCATCCTTCGGCAGCAACTGTCCTCCTCCTCTTCTTCCTCCTCCTCCTCCCACCCAAATTCCAAGCTTTTATTTATTTCCTAATGGGTTTGCACACATTATTTGCTTTTACATTGATTCCTATGGGAAAAATTACTTCTACATAATAATAATAATAATAATAATAATAATAATAATAATAATAATAATTATTATTATTATTATTATTATTATTTATTAGATTTGTATGCCGCCCTTCTCCGAAGACTCGGGGCGGCTCACAACAATAATAAAAACAATGTTACAGTGGAACAAATCTAATATTAAAAGGGAAAAAAACATATAAAACACCATCATTAAAAACCAAACAACACATACATACCAAACATAAAATATAAAAGCCTGGGGGAGGTGTCTCAGTTCCCCCATGCCTGGTGATACAGGTGGGTCTTGAGTAATTTATGAAAGACAAGGAGGGTGGGGGCAGTTTTAATCTCCAGGGGGAGTTGATTCCAGAGGGCCGGGGCCGCCACAGAGAAGGCTCTTCCCCTGGGGCCCACCAAACAACATTGTTTAGTCAACGGGACCCAAAGAAAGCGAACTCTGTGGGACCTTATCGGTCGCTGGGATTCGTGCAGTAGCAGGCGGTTCTGGAGGTACTCTGGTCCAATGCCATGTAAGGCTTTAAAGGTCATAACCAACACTTTGAATTGTGACCGGAAACTGATCGGCAGCCAATGCAGGCCATGGAGTGTTGTAGAAATGTGGGTGAATCTGGGAAGCACCATGATGGCTCTCGCAGCCACATTCTGCACGATCTGAAGTTTCAGAACACTTTTCAAAGGTAGCCCCATGTAGAGAGCGTTGCAGTAATCGAACCTCGAGGTGATGAGGGCATGAGCAACTGTGAGCAATGACTCCCTGTCCAAATACTTAAGAATGTTTCTATTTAAGAACCTGGTCACGGAACGAATTAAGTTCTTAAGTAGAGGTACCACTGTACTATACTATACTATACGATACTATACGATACGATACATACGATAATATAATATAATATAATATAATATAATATAATATAATTATTCACCTCTCTGTGGCAAAACTCTCCTGTGCAAGTCCCCTCGATCTTTTCCAGAAAGTGATTCTGGGAGATTCTGTGACTCCTTGGGCTTCCTCTTTTGGAAGCCCTTTTTGTTCTGAGCAGTCCTTGCCCTGCACCCCAAGGTCCTTGGCCAACTCTCCCACTTTCTCACTTACCGGCTGCACAGAGTCCAGGAGCTTTGTGAGCTGATAGAAGCGACGTGAACAAGATGTGGGGTTCTTCCTCTTGCAAGCAATGATCCGGTCCAGCTCCTTGATGTAGTTCATCCGGAGCTCATCAAAGAACTTCTGATTCTTCAGGCCATCCACTGGAACTGAGGCAGAATAAGGAGAGGAAATCAAAGGCATAGCAGCAGACAAAGGAAAGAGCCTGAGGGATATGGAGGGGGCAGGGCCCCCACCTCTTTGGTGGGAAAAGTGAAGGAGCCTCCTCCCATACAAAGCCACAACCAACAGCAGGGCGGCTGTCATGGAGAACCAAGAATGTAGAATAACAGAGTTGGAAGGGATTTTGGAGGTTATCTAGTCTAAGCCCCCAAGAAAACCTGTACCAGTGATGGCGAACCTATGGCACGGGTGCCACAGGTGGCATGCGGGGCCATATCTTCTGGCACATTAGCCGTTGCCCTAGCACAGCTCCAACGTGCATGTGTGTGCCAGTCAGCTGATTTTTGGCTCGTACAGAGGCTCTGGGAGGATGTTTTTGGCTTCCAGAGAGCCTTCAGGAGGATGGAAGAGGGCATTTTTACCCTCCCTTGGCTCCAGGGAAGCCTTTGGAGCTTGGGGAGGGTGAAACACGAGTCTACTGGGCCCACCAGAAGATGGAAAACAGGCCATTTCCGGCCTCCAGGGGGCGGGAGGGATTTGAGGAAACTTTCAATATGTAACTTTTGTGCTTTTTTTTGGCCCAGATCTTGCTTTTCTTTTGTTGCTATCATTTCAAATTCAGTAAAGGTACCACTTCTCTACCAACATAGAGTTGGGGGTTTTCTTTCTTGGGTTTTGAACTGAAAGCTGCCACAAAGAAGAGGGGAACAACTTATTCTTCCAGGTATCTGAGAGCAGGACCAGAAGTAATGGGTAGCAAATCATGAAAGAGAGATCCAACTTAGAACTAAGGAGAAATCTCTTGAGAACAATTAATCTGTGGAACGGCCTGCCCCCAGAACTTGTGGGTGTGCTTTCCCTGGAGGTTTCCAAGAAGGGATTGGACAACCATTTGTCCAGAATGGTATAGAATCTCCTGCTGGAGCAGAGGGTTGATCTAAAAGACCTTCAAGGCCCCTTCCAACCCTGTTATTTTATGTTTTGTTCTAAGTGGCTGCAAAGGTAGCATGATATGACTAAGGACCAGGTTACCTGCAGCAGTGTTTCCCAACCTTGGCAACTGGGAGTTGGTCCAAATATCTTCAACTTGCCAAGGTTGGGAAACACTGACCTACAGGACTGTCTCCTGCCTCATGTATCCCAGCAGCCAGTTAGTTCTCACAGAGTCAGCCTTTTCCAGGTCCTGTCTGCTAAGCAATTCCGGCTGATGGGCCCTAGGGGAAGAGCCTTCTCTGCGGCAGCCCTGGCCCTCTGGAATCAACTCCCCCTGGAGATTCGCACTGCTCCCACCCTCCTGGCCTTCTGAAAGATTTTAAAAACTCATCTTTGCCGGCACGCTTGGGGGCGTTGAGTACAAACAGCTTACTTGGGCCGATGATGACATGAATAGAGAATCGTGATTAGAATGAATAATGAATTATTATTATTATTATTATGAAAAACGAATTTCCGTGAAGTAGAGGAAATATTTTTTTTAATGTATTTAATGAGTATTTGGACTTTTAAAATCCACCCTTTGCATTAAACTGTCATTCTGTAATGTTTCTCAGCTGTAACTACATGTGATATCCTACCAGTTTCTTTAATAGAGTACAGTAGTACTGTAGAAGAATTTTATGAATTTTTAATGGATTTAAAATTTTCAATGGATTTAATGGATTTAAGCCCCCTTTGAAAACCTGTGAAATAGCGAATCCGTGAAAGATGAACCGTGAAGTAGTGAGGGATTACTGTATAATAAAATCAGTCAGCCAATTCATTCACAACCACACATTACATTACCGCCTGCTACCGCATGAATCCCAGCGACCGATAAGGTCCCACAGAGTTGGCCTTCTCCAGGTCCCGTTGACTAAACAATGTCATTTGGCAGGCCCCAGGGGAAGAGCCTTCTCTGTGGCGGCCCCGGCCCTCTGGCATCAACTCCCCCCGGAGATTAGAACTTCCCCCACCCTCCCTGTCTTTCATAAACTACTCAAGACTCACTTATACCGCCAGGCATGGGGGAGTTGAGACACCTTTCCCCCAGGCTCTTTTATATTTTGTTTTATGTTTGATATGAATGTGTTGTTTGGTTTTTTAAATATTATAGGGTTTTATATGTTTTTTAATATTAGATTTGTTCTACTATAATATTGTTTTTATTATTGTTGTGAGCCGCCCCGAGTCTTTGGAGAGGGGCGGCACACAAATCTAATAAATAATAATAATAATAATAATAATAATAATAATAATAATAATAATAATAATAATAATAATAATTATTATTATTATTATTATTATTATTATTATTATTATTATTAAACAGAGGAAGGGGGCTTGATCTAATTGCCCCATGCCTGGCAACATAAATGAGTTTTCAGGCTCTTGGGAAAGGTGAGGAGAGGGCGGTGGCAGTGTGAATCTCAGAGGGAGCTCATTCCAGAGGGCCGGTGCTGCCACAGAGAAAGATCTTCCTCTGGACCCCGCCAAATGACATTGTCTGTCCGACGGGACCCGGAGAAGGCTGACTCTGTGTGACCTAACCGGTCACTGGGAATGATGCAGCAGAAGAATGCTTGGTTTTAAATAATTTTTTGGGTTTTAATATTAATTTTATGTTTGGGTTTTTCTCATTGTATTTTGTTTCTATCTTTGCAAGCCACCCTACGTTTGTGGAGAAGGGCGGCATAGAAATCCAAATAAGTAAGTAAGTAAGTAAGTAAGTAAGTAAGTAAGTAAGTAAGTAAGTAAGTAAGTAAGTACAAAGACAGGGAGATGAAAAATGCTGCAGCTTACTAATACTGAAGAGGAGCAGAGCCTTCATACAGAGAAATTCTTGGGGAGTAATCTGAAGCCATCCAAATTCTTGGGAGAGATGCCGCATCCTGACACATTGGCTGTACATCCTGGACTTGTGCATCCGGTACCTGGGAGAAGGAAAGAAGACAAGACACACACAGAGAGAAAATCAGTTGACAAATCTGCCTTTTTTCCAAGACCAAATTCCACACATTTCACTATTCGAGACATTTCTGAATGTTACCATTTCAGTCTTGATGGCAACTTTTTTTTTTTTTTTTTGCTATTTAATCTTTATTGAGTTTTTAGTTATAAACAAATCACATATAAACAAGATATAAAAAAATACATGAAATATAAACAGATAAAGTAAATGCTAACCACTTTTACAACTATTTCATTTTCCAGATATATTTACACTTCACAATATTACTTCTTCTACCTTTACTGCTCAAAAAAATAAAGGGAACAGTCAAATAACACATCCTAGATTTGAATGAATGAAATATTCTCATTGGATACTTTGTTCTATACAAAGTTGAATGTGCACAGCAGCATTTATAATTGATTGTCAATCAGTGTTGCTTCCTAAGTGGAAGTTTTCTGTTTTTAAGTGTCCCCTTTATTTTTTTGAGCAGTGTATGTACGTACACACGATATCCATCTTGACATCCAATGCAAGTCCTCTGAAGGGCGGTCACATAATGGTGCAAGTTGACTCCACAAAAGGTTCTCTCCTAGCCCCAAGCTCTGACCCAGTTCAGCCCCCCTCTGTCACTCTGCAAACTCCCACCAGCCCCTTTTATTTATTTTGTCCAAAGCATAATGAAGGTTACAGAGTGAAATATATCAATGAAAGAACAGAAGAAAAGATATAGGAATAAAATATATCAATGAAAGATATAGGGATAGAAGAAAAGATATATAAAGAAATATAGGAGAGACAATAGGACAGGGGACGGAAGGCATGCTGGTGAACTTATGCACGCCCCTTACTGACCTCTTAGGAATCTGGAGAGGTCAACCATGGATAGTCTAAGGGTAAAATGTTTGGGGTTAGGGGATGACACTATGGAGTCAGGTAATGAGTTCCATGCTTTGGCAACTCGATTACTAAAGTCGTATTTTTTACAGTCAAGTTTGGAGAGGTTAATATTAAGCTTGAATCTGTTGTGTGATCTTGTGTTGTTGTGGTTGAAGTTGAAGTAGTCGCCGACAGGCATGACCTTGCAACATGTGATCTTGTGAGCAATACTTAGATCATGTTTAAGGTGTCATAGTTCTATCACCTTTTCTATAGGCTTCCTCTTTGGAATGACGGAACTGCTTAAGTTTAGCTGTGAACCAAGGTTTGTTTTTTGCTGTATGTTCATATTTATTTATTTATTATTATTTATTTATTAGATTTCTATGCCAGTCTTCTCAACCAACTCAGGGCGGCGATATCTGTTCTGTAATATCTGGCTATAATGGTCAACCTGAATCCTTCTCCAACGGATGCCTAGGGACTGAAGTAACTGAATACACGAACTGCAAACAGAAACTCTGGTAGTCAGATGGTGCTAAAAAGAGAACATGGGAAGCCCTCGGTCTGGCCAAGACCTGGTACAGAGAAGCCAGAAGTGCAAAAAACAATGACTACACTTGGGTCAGGATAGCTACATGTCAGGTGGTCTATTCCTTTACAGAACTTTGCCCCTCCAAGGTGGCATCTGAAGCACCAGCATTTTATGCTACAGATCAACAAAGGACCACTATTTCAAAGGATGCACAAACAGGAGGAAAGGACCAGTCCTTGCCCACTTGAGAAAATATAGCATATGCCTGAAACATAGGAATTCAGTTTGCACTTAAACATTTCTACACAAGATGCTTTTACTAAACACTTCCAACTAGGAAATAGCTCATTTTTAGACTTACCGTGGTCTACTTTTCAACTCATCTACTTTGCAGCAATTTTGATCTCTACAGCTGCCTCTCAGAAAAAGAGAGTATTGTGAAACAAAGCAAATGTTACCTAGAATTCATATTGTGTGGTCCCACATTTTGCCTTTTGATTCATGTGCAAATGTAATCTCACCCAATCTCAATGACATTGCATTCAAGGAACCAAAACCTTAAACATTTGCCCTGAAAGGAGTCAAGTAGACACAGTTTGAGCTCAAAAAGTTTGACCTTGTGTAAGCTTCCTTTCTTCCTTTTCACTGAAAAGGCCTTGTGGCTCATTTGCCCTGCTGTGCCTGAAGAAAGGAGAGGATTTCTTTTGCTTAAAGCAAACAACAGGGTAACATCCTTTCCACTTTCTTCAGCTTTATACATGCTCAAAAAAATAAAGGGAACACTTAAACAACACAACATAACTCCAAGTAAATCAAACCTCTGTGAAATCAAACTGTCCATTTAGGATTGTCAAACACTGATTGACAATCCATTTCACATGCTTTTGTGCACATCCAACTTTGTACAGAACAAAGTATTCAAAGAAAATACAGTGGTACATCTACCTAAGAATGCCTCTACTTATGAACTTTTCTAGATAGGAACTGGGTGTTCAAGATTTTTTTGCCTCTTCTCAAGAACCATTTTCCACTTACAAACCGGAAAAGGCAGGGAGAAGCCTCCGTGGGGCCTCTCTAGGAATCTCCTGGGAGGAAACAGGGCCTCCACCCTCCCTGTGGTTTCCCCAATCGCATGCATTATTTGCTTTTACATTGATTCCTATGGGAAAAATTGCTTCTTCTTACAAACTTTTCTACTTAAGAACCTGGTCACAGAACGAATTAAGTTCATAACTAGAGGTACCACTGTATTTCAACATTCAGATCTAAGATGCGTTATTTGAGTGTTCCCTTTATTTTTTTGAGCAGTGTATATATGGATTTAACATATATATATATGTTAAATTATATATATATATATATATATATGTTAAATTATATATATATATATATATATGTTAAATTATATATATATGTTAAATTATATATATATATATATGTTAAATTTTATATATATATATATATGTTCCTTCAATATACCAGGGTGATTCGACACAAAATGTAACCCTTCCCTGGTACAGAGCTGAAGGGATTGGATACTGTAGCCTAGAGGATAATTCTCTGCCTTACAAGGCAAAGGTTGCAGGTTCAAGTCCCAGTGGGTATGGCTAGCTGATGAGGCCAAAATAAGGCCGAAATAGATCTATCCTAGTCTCCCTTAATTTTCAAATTCAGCTTAAACATGTGACACATACAGATAGAATTGTCAGCTATCAATAAAATTAACTGCCTTGGAAATGGCCCTGGGTTGGGCCGAGAGGCAAAACAGGAGCTGTGATGTTCCTTCAATATACCAGGGTGATTCGACACAAAATGTAACCCTTCCCTGGTACAGAGCTGAAGGGATTGGATACTGTAGCCTAGAGGATAATTCTCTGCCTTACAAGGCAAAGGTTGCAGGTTCAAGTCCCAGTGGGTATGGCTAGCTGATGAGGCCAAAATAAGGCCGAAATAGATCTATCCTAGTCTCCCTTAATTTTCAAATTCAGCTTAAACATGTGACACATACAGATAGAATTGTCAGCTATCAATAAAATTAACTGCCTTGGAAATGGCCCTGGGTTGGGCCGAGAGGCAAAACAGGAGCTGTGATGTTCCTTCAATATACCAGGGTGATTCGACACAAAATGTAACCCTTCCCTGGTACAGAGCTGAAGGGATTGGATACTGTAGCCTAGAGGATAATTCTCTGCCTTACAAGGCAAAGGTTGCAGGTTCAAGTCCCAGTGGGTATGGCTAGCTGATGAGGCCAAAATAAGGCCGAAATAGATCTATCCTAGTCTCCCTTAATTTTCAAATTCAGCTTAAACATGTGACACATACAGACAGAATTGTCAGCTATCAATAAAATTAACTGCCTTGGAAATGGCCCTGGGTTGGGCCGAGAGGCAAAACAGGAGCTGTGATGTTCCTTCAATATACCAGGGTGATTCGACACAAAATGTAACCCTTCCCTGGTACAGAGCTGAAGGGATTGGATACTGTAGCCTAGAGGATAATTCTCTGCCTTACAAGGCAAAGGTTGCAGGTTCAAGTCCCAGTGGGTATGGCTAGCTGATGAGGCCAAAATAAGGCCGAAATAGATCTATCCTAGTCTCCCTTAATTTTCAAATTCAGCTTAAACATGTGACATATATATATATATATATATATATATATATATATATATATATATATATATATATATGTGTGTGTGTGTGTAGATTGTTCTGAGTTCGGGTTTTGCCCTGTGTAATATATATATATATATATATATATATATATATATATGTTAAATGTTTATAGCTAGAAAGAAAAAACATATATATACATATATATATATCTTTGGTATTGAGCAGTATACATTAATCAAGTCTAACATGAAACAGAGAACACATACTCATTGAAGACCAAATCTGGAGCAAAATAAAGCATCCGGGAATTCACATTGGTGAAGGACCTCCATCCCATGGCAAAAATCATCAAGCCCATCCAGGAGTACTGAATGATGGCCATCTGGTCATCCACATGCAGGTTGCGGAACCCTGGGAAGAAAAGTCAGAAAAATTAAGTCAGCTGGAGGCAAAGCTCTTCTTCGAGGTCAAGGAGCAGTTGGGTTGTTGTTAGCCTGGGCTGCTGGCAGCTCAAGACCAAGCCTTTAGACTCGCAGTGCTTCTCAATTATTTTCTGTTATGCCCCCCCACAGGAAGAAGTAAACATTTTGCACGCCCCCAACTCTCCGTCGGGATGACTGTTTGCAATATTCGGCACCTTTTCCCTGAAAAAACTCAAGCGGTTTATCAGCGTGATTGGGGTGTCATGTGTTTAAGTGACGCCTTAATTTATCTGGCTTCATGCTTTCTGCTGCCAACATTTTTAGACACGGTAAGCATACCGGTCTTTGCTCGTCTCCCACGAAGGGGGCCCGCCCCACTTTTTGAGAAGCACTGCTTTAGAAACAACAGAAGCCCTTCTCTAACCACTACTCTAACCTGTGTTATTTTAAATCTGGCAGCTAGAAGTGAGGGAAGGAAAAGTCATACACAAAACATCTTCTTACTGAAGGTTTGTCTATTGTTATAAGAGAACAACAAAAAACATTAACATAGAATTTAGCATGTCCAAACCATTCATAACTGTGATCTGTACACTAGTTGTAAAACATTTTTTCTACTGGTTGTAAAATATTTTTCTACTGGTTGTAAAATATTTTTCTACTGGTTCATGCGTATGAGAGAAATATTCCGGGCGGGTGGACGGAGCCTCCCGCCACCAGTGCTACCAGTTCTAGGAAATGGCCCAAACCGGAAGCAACCCACCACTGTTGTACACAGATGAGAGCTTGCAATGTTCTTTAACATCATCTAAGTAAGTTCCAAGCAGAGGCAAGATTTGCAGGATATTAAGGTTTTATCTCTTACAGATTGCATTACAACTTATTTGGAGATGAAATTCAAGCTATCTGTGGTAAACATAAGCCAACAAGTTCAAAAACTACTAGCATTATAGTTTCTCTGAAGTTACCAATAAAAAATAAGGAGTATGAAAATTAAGCAGACTTAAGAGTTTGTGGTCATTTTCATCTCCAAGATTCAAAACTACGATGCTGAAATTACAATTTTTGATATCACTGAATTTGCACAAAGCCTGCCTATAGCTATCACTTAAATGGCATCTTGAGATACTTATCACACTAATGCTGCATCGGTGGAAAGCACCCTTAATGTGCTTGGCATCAACCACATGTTCATCTGCTTTTCTATGGGTATTTCAATTCATAATTAAATGTTTCACTTGAACTCTACTAATACTGTATTAATTAAAAAAACCCTTTTGCTAGTATTTTTAGCAATAGACCTTAGACCTATATGCTGCTTCATATTGCTCTATAGCCCTTTCTAAGTGGTTTACAAAGTCAGCATCTCGCCCCCAATAATCTGGGACCTCATTTTACCAATCTTGAAAGGACGGAAGGCTGAATCAACCTTGAGCTAGTGAAAATCGAACTGCTGGCAGTTGACAGAGTCAGCCTGCAATACTTGCATTCTAATCACTGTGCCACCATGGCTCTTTTTCTAAGTAGCTGTTAAACAATGTTCATTAACAATTATTTTGTTGGTAGTAACCACTGAACTATCATTTTTGTAGTTAATATTTTCAGCTCATTATTAAAACATTAAAGTTCATGCATGTTCTTTCTGGCAATATTCTGAACAGTTCTATATTTTTTTTAAAAATGCCCTAAGAACTCTTAAATTAATCCAGCATCAGAAAGGCCTAACACTGACTCCCTGAATTGCTTCTGTGATTAAAGGCAAATTCCATGTTGGAAATCACTATAAAGAATGGCAGAATGAGATGGGAGAATTTAGAGAAATAAAAGAAGCAGCGATTGAAAGCGCTCAGGCGGTAATAGTCCTAGGTTGGAAGGATGCGACAAAATGGACAAAATTGGTATTGGTACAGGGTAGATCATATTCAGTTTGAGATTATGGATAAGAGGATGAATTCGGCCAATGAAACTAATCTGTGGTAACTGGTGGGACGATGTGACAAGGTAAGAGGATATGTGGTTAGTAGAATTCGAGACCAAGCTATAAAGAATAAATTATAATTACTTTATAATATGTAAATAAATATATTGTTCTTGAGTTAAAATGGTATATAGAAAATATGCCCCCATCTTGGTGGAGGGATATGAATGTTGTTTGGTGATGGGCACTTTGAGCATTGAGCACATTGTTATGTGTTGTGTGAATGTTTTATTATTACTATAAAAATCAATTAAAATTTTATTTAAAAAAAGAATGGCAGAAATATAATTTCCAATTTTATTATGTGCTCTCACCAGCATATGTTCAGCGATTACTAATTTTACATTTTAGAGAAATAAATATTCTAGCTGTTAAACATGTGCTCTTGTCATGATAACAACATAAATGTGCTTGGTTGAAGCCTTGATTTGCTTAATGCCCCTTATGATGGAGAACTAAAAAGGAGGAAGTGAGGCAGCCATATATGAGGCAGCGGTGGGGGCTCCACCCACCCAGGACGCTTCTGCGCATGCACAGAAGCGTCGCATGGGCACAGGTGCACAAACTAGTAGCTACAGGTTTTAGAACCGACTACTGATCTCAGGCATGTAAAAAAGAAGAGAAAACCTTTAATCAGTCCCAGCTACCATCTAATATTTTGACCACACTTGTAAATGCTATTTTGATCTGAAGAAAACATGGCTTATTTTTTGTTTGTTTGTTTGTAAAATTTACTGGTCCTCCATCTTACCACAAGGTAACTTTGGGTACAATATGGGCACAATATTAAAAAAGATAAAACTATACAAAACATATAGACCAGTAATGGCGACCCTATGGCACGGGTGCCACAGGTGGTACGTGGAGCCATATCTGTTGGCACACGAACCGTTGCCCTAGCTCAGCTCCAACGTGCCTGTGGGTGCCAGCCAGCTGATTTTTGCCTTGCACAGAGGCTCTTGAAGGGTGTTTCTGGCTTCCAGAGAGCCTGGGGGAAGGATGGGGGAGAGCATTTTTAACCCTCTCCTGGTTCCTGGGAAGCCTTTGTAGCCCGGGGAGGGCAAAACACGAATCTACTGGGCCCACCAAAAGTTGAGAAGCAGGCCATTTCCAGCCTCCAGAGGGCCTCTGGGGGGGAGAAGCTGTTTTTGCCCTCCCCAGGCATTGAATTATGGGTGTGGGCACTCACACATGTGCGATAGCATGCACACATGCTCCTCCGGCATCCAAGGGAAAAAAGGTTCACCATCACTGATATAGACAATATAGATAAAATACTATAAAGATCCAAATACTCAGCCCTAACTAAAAGAAGGAGAGAGAAGGGTGAGAAGTAGAGAAGATGGGATCTGTTATTAGTCCCCATGTGCATCAGAGTCCCAGGCCAAGGGGCAGAGCCATGAATGACTCTTGTCAAATAAATAAAACCAATAAACATTGCATCCTTCATTGGTCAAAAACTACAGAGGCAGCAATTGCATTTCTTATGAAGGGAAGGCAAAAGTGAGGAGGAGGAGGAGGAGGAGGAAGAGGAGGAGGAGGAGGAGGAGGAGGAGATGTCCCAGGAAAAGCCCTTGCCTTGGCCTTCTTTTGGATTGCCTACCATGCTCGCCTCCCTGCATGGCTTGGGAGCAGCAGCCAAAGAGAGGAAGGGAAGCAGGTGAAGGTGGGAGCTCAGCAGACCCTTTGCTAGAAACCAACCAATCTGGCTCAGGAGTTTTCTTGCCTTTTTCTAGACAATAGGAAAGCCAAACACTCAAACTCTAGGACACTTCGTTCTCAATTAGGCCACAGATTTTAATAAACATTAACACAAGTCCTTCAAAATGAAAAGGAGTTAATAATCAGGCAGTACTTTTAAATAGCTCTATTTTAACAGAGGTAAGAACCACCGGCAAGTTATAGGTTTGCTAATAAGACATCGGTCTTGGAAGTCATGGTGACACGACACCTGCAAATCTCAAACAGGAGTGACTTTCTCATTATCCTTATTCACAATTTCAGGCATACAGTCTAAAAAAATTTCATTTTAACTGAAGTTAAAATGACACTTTGAGAAAAGCAGAGGTTTGGGAATGTAAGAGGGACGGAAAGAATATCTTCCATGCAAAGTTATCCTTTCGAAATGGCTGGTAGTTTTGGGGCTTTATAATAGTTGTAAATCTTTTGGTTCTAGTCACTTTCTTTGGAGAGCTGAAGGCACAAGGATAAAGAGCTTGACAGACACACCTGTTTGAGTGTGAATGGTGATGCAGGTATGCTTACGAGTTCTCTCCCCCCCCCCATCTTCCACCAAACAGGATTTCAAAGATGTTTCCTAGTGCCTCTCCTATGTGTTGGAAATGTAAAAAGGAAATTGGCACATGCTTCCATTTGATTTGATTCTCTTTGAAAAAAAATTGATCTAGTTATCTTCCAGTTATATAGCCAAACCTTTTCCCATGTATCTAAGTTTATTTCTTTTCCAAAATTTTAACACCAACTGATCATATTATCTTTCAATATCCAACCTATCGTCTTTTAGTTTATTAATTATTTATATAACTTCCCGATCAATTTTCCTTGATTTTGAGTTAGTAATTTCCCAATTATATTATTATCCTTCTTGAATATAAATATTCTTGTGTCTTTTTGATATCTAGAGTTAATCTGGGCGTGCTGCCACCAGTTTATTTCTACCCCTGATTCTTGTAATTCTTGTTTTGTTTTCAATTTTAGTTGATTATCAAGTAAATCTCTATATTTCCATATTTTACCTTCTTTTAACAAATTCGGATGAGAAATTGCTTCAATCGGTGAAATCCAATCTGGCATTATTAAGAAATGATTTTTTAAAATCTCTTTCCAAATGCCTTTCTAATTATATTCCTATTAAAATATGAATGAGTTTTGGACTTTTCGTACCATACAAAGGCATGCCAGCATAAAATTAAATCATTCATTCATTCATTCATTCATTCATTAGATTTGTATGCCGCCCCTCTCCGTAGACTCATGGCCTTCTAAATTTAATAGTCTTCTATTTTCCTCACTGTATAATCCATTTGACTGTCTGAGATTGCATTAACGTCACCTACTATTATCATGTTTTCTATTGATAACTCAATTATCTTATCGTGTAATTCCTTATAAAATTGCTTTTGATTGTCATTCGGTGTGTATATTGATATAATAATGAGAGGTTTTGGTTCTATATCTAGTTGTACAATCAAAATTCTACCTTCGGAGTCACTATAAATTTGTTTTGTATCTATTGTTTCATCAATGTACATTACACCTCTTTTTTTTTAATCTGCTAAGCTTGTGTATATTTTCCCGAGTTTTGGCTTGTTAAGTAATTTTCTATTTGACTTTTTGATATGAACTTCTTGTAGAATATTTATTTGTGCTCTTTGTTTCTTGAGCTTAGTCAATATTTGATTTCTTTTCCTGGGGTTATTCAATCCATTAACATTTACTGAAAAGATTTTTAAATCTTGTGACATCTCTATTTATAGTATTTTTTGGTTTCTTTGGGTTCTCTCAATCTACTACCTAACACCAGTTCTTGTTGAATTTGGGGTTGTTTCTTTCTGACATCCTGTATTTCCTCTCTCTCTTTACCGGTCACCCCCTTTTCTTCTTCTTTGTCCTTTATCTCTTTGTGTAGTTGTTCTGTTCTATTCAATCCACTTTGTGCAAAGAAGGCTCTTGCTTCTTCTACGTTCACTATCTTTATTCTCCGTCCTTGCCAAGTTAGAGAGAGACCTTCTGGTACCAGCCATCTGAAAACTATATTTTCTTTTATTAGTACACTTGTAAGGAAATAGTATTCTCTTCTGCTCTCTCTTACACTTTTAGGAACTTGTTTCAATATTATGATGTCTTTCCCTTTGTGTTTCCAAGTTTGATTTCTTGCCTGTTTCAAGATGTCAGCTCTAATTATTCTCCTAGAGCAGCGATTTTCAACCTTTTTTGAGCCGCGGCACACTTTTTACATTTACAAAATCCTGGGGCACACCACCAACCAAAATGACACAAATCTAATAAATAAATAAATAAATAAATAAATGCATACATACATACATACATACACAACCCCCTCATATATACAATCCCATGTAACATCCCCTTATAAATACAGTCAATCATCAATCATCCCTCCTGAAATTTATACCACTGTCTCATTTATGGGCACTTCTCCTGTCTTTCCCCCTTTTCTCTCTCATGTTTCTCATTTCTCTCTCTTCCTCCCTTTTTCCCTCATTCCTTCTCCCTCTCACTTCTCCTCTTTTTCCATCCCTGTCTCTCTCCCCCCCTTATGTGTGTGTATGTATACACACTCCAACCATTTCCAAAACCAGGTGAGGGCTGGGGTTTAATTCTCTTTTATTCTTTTCAAAAACAGGTGAGGTCTGGATTTTTTTTCTTATTATTTGGGTGCTTTTTACCATATGCTTCAAGAATCACCTCTCTCTCTCTCGTTTCTCTCTCCTCTCATTCTCTGCCTCAATCATTTTCTCATTTCTCCTCCCCTTTTTGTTCTCATTTCTCTCTCTCTCTCCTTTCCTCTTCCTGTCTCTCTTGCTTTCTTTTTCTCTCTCTCTGTCTTGCTTTCTTTCAGTATCTCTTGCTATCTCTCTTTTTCTCTCTTGCTTTTCTTCTCTCGTGCTTTTTCTTGTTCTTTCTCTCTCTCTGTTGCTCTCTCTCATTCTCTTATTTTTTCTCTCTCTCTCTTTTCTTTCTCTCTCTCTTAGTCTCTCTCTCTCTTGTTCTCTCTTATTTTCTTTCTCTCTCTTTCATGCTTTCTCTCTCTTGTTCTTTCTCACTCTCTCTCTCTCTGTTGCTCTCTCTCGTTCTCTCTCTTCCTTTCTTCTCTGTGGAGGCCAGCGAAGGTTTCCCTTAGTTTGAATGTTCCGAGCAAGCAGCCCCTTTACTGACAGCCCGGGACGGGACTGTGAGAGGGGTGGGCGTTCCCACAGCACTTAGAGCGGCTAGCGGCCGGATCGCCAGCGCCGCTGCAGCCACCGCTGTGGAAGAAGCCGCACCCCAAAAAATCCGGAGAGAAGGAAGGATCGGGCGGGCGGGGACAGCCACAAGTGGAAGCCTCAGCCCTGGAGCCCCCTCGCGCCCATGGCTTCTCGTCGATGTCTCTGCCTGCCCGATCCGTGGGAGTGCTAATACCGGCGGCAGCGGGAATAGCGGGGGGGGGGGGAGGCTCCTGCAAGTGGAAGCCTCAGCCCTGGAGCCCCCTCGCGCCCATGGCTTCTCGTCGATGTCTCTGCCTGCCCGATCCGCGGGAGTGCTAATACCGGGGGCAGCGGGAATAGCGGGGGGGGAGGCTCCTGCAAGTGGAAGCCTCAGCCCTGGAGCCCCCTCGCGCCCATGGCTTCTCGTCGATGTCTCTGCCTGCCCAATCCGCGGGAGTGCTAATAGCAGCGGCGGGCAGGAGCCCCCCCTGCTATTCCCACCGCCGCCGCTATTAGCACTCCCGCGGATCGGGCAGGCAGAGGCATCGACGAGAAGCCATGGGCGCAAGGGGGCTCCAGGGCTGAGGCTTCCACTTGCAGGAGCCCCCCCGCTATTCCCACCGCCGCCGCTATTAGCACTCCCGATGCCACAAGTGAAAGCCTCAGCCGCTGCTATTGCCATCCCGCCGAGTCCCAAGCTCACCTGCTGCAAAGAAGGAAGGCACGAAGAAGAAAGGCGCGAAAATGAAGGTGTGAAGAAGCAAGCCGGGACACTCAACTTCCGGTTTGGAAGCGGAACTTCGCGGCACACCTGACCTTGTCTCGCGGCACACTACTGTGCCGCGGCACAGCGGTTGGGAAATGCTGTCCTAGAGAATATGATGTGGACCTCTCTTGTTAAGTTGTGCTGCCGAACATAGCCAGCCTGAACTCTGTAAATTTCATCTATCTCTCTTATGAGATCTTGTGGATCCATCTGTAAAATTTCTCCTATTATCTCTGCCATTTTTGCTGTTAAATCTTCATCTTTCTCCTAGTTTATATTTTGAAATCTCAGGCCATGTGAGGCGGATCGTAATTCCAAATTGGTTATTGCTTCGTCAAAGTCTCTGTTAATTGCATAACTATGTTCTTCATATTCTTCCATTTTTTGTCCTACGTCTTCGACTTTGTCCTCCATTGTTTTCATTCTTTTTTCATTCTCATGTAGATTTTGTTGTATAGCTTTCATATTGCCATCCATCTCCTTCATACTTCCTTTTACTTCTCCTATTTCAGTTTTAACATCTCCCATTTCTGTTTTAATATCACTTATTTCAGTTTTCAGATCGCCCATTTCATTTTTCATTTCTTCCAGATATTTTTTCACTTCTTCTCTGTTTGTATCCATTGCAATTTGGGTTTTCTGCATAAAATCTTGTATGATGGACAAAGTATCTTGGATAGTCTGGAAATTAGGTTCTATCGAAGTTTTCTCCTTTTCTTTTTCTTTTTCCTTGGCCAACATTGTTGTTATTGATCTTTGTTGTAGTGGCGATGATACTGGAGATAACTTTGGAGTGGAAGTTGGGGTGGAAGTCTGTTTTTTAGTTGCTGTTGTTGTGATGGTGGTCGTACTTTGTGACCTAGAAGAGCCTCTCATATCTCCAGAAATTGTCAACCACAAATCCAAATTTTATACAATATCTTAACTTTTTTCTATATTAATTAATTGTAATAATTAATGAGAAAGTTGTAATCAGGCTGTATAATAATGTTATACATAAAACAAAATACTATGAAAGGCAAAGCACTCAAAGGGAAAGCAGAGAGGGTTTAAACTGTCACAGTTATTTTTATAATATACTCTAAATTAATTAATTGTTTTCTCAGCTATAAATCAAATATCAGATATCAAATATCAAATGTTCATTCAATATGGTAAGTAAAATTAAAGAAGATTAAAATTGAATAGACTGTCACAGTAATTTTTTATAATACACTCTAAATCAATTAATTCTTTTCTCAGCTATAAATCAAATATCAAATATCAAATGTTCATTTCATATAGTAAGCAAAATTAAGAAAAATTAAGATTGAATAGAATATAATTCAATTAATCTAAAGAGAAAACAAAAAAAATTCAAAAATACATATAATAAAAGGGAAAGAAATAAAAGATAAAAGAAAAAAATGAGAAGGGGAGAAAGTAAAATAAAGAAATTTGGGGGTATACCAGATTGAAAGGGAGGAAATTAATTATCTAACACCTCATTCTCTACCTTGAATATCTATAATAAAAATAAAACAAGAAAACCCTAGAATAAGATAGAAACAAGTAGGAAGAAAATATAATGTAAAAATATAAGTAAAAATATGTATATTGTGTAAAAGTATAAATAATAAGTAATAAAGATAAAAAAGCCTAAAAAGTCTAATCCGTTTAGTCCGTTAAACCTTTTCTACTTAAGAACCTGGTCACGGAACGAATTAAGTTCTTAAGTAGAGGTATCACTGTATGGGTAGGCTTACTTTAGAACTTCAGAACAATCAAGAAAAAGGGGGAAATTTTATAATTGAATTGAAGAAAAAAAAAATAGAATAATTACAGATATATAAAGAATGTAAACCGAAGAAACAGAAATGTAAATGTAAATATGCTTTAAGTGTGATTTTTTGTATTGTGTTTATAAAATTGAATAATATTTTTTTAAAAGAACTGAATTGCTCTACTACACATTTCTTCATTAATTACTGGGATAGGTTTTTATTCGTAAACCACAGTTAAGCACATCCAGTTCTGTAAAATAGGACTCAATAGGATAGGACTCAATCTTTCAATGCAAATTTTCTATTGGCCTGGATGAACTGACAACCTTTTTATTCATGTAAACCAGCAAGGAAAGCCCGGCGTGTCGTCTGATCATGCCTGTTTCTTTTCAGTAAAGAAGGATCATATAATGCACGGATCAAAAAGCATCTTAAAATCCTGTTGGGATTACTGGAACACACTCCACATGGGGCTGGCCTCAAAGAGTCTTTGGAAGCTTCAATTGGTGCCAAATGCAGTGGAGGGAGCTGTGATGAGTGCCCATTGTTAAATTGGCACGTCACACCTCTAGGCCACAAAGTCTGCTTTTGGATACAATGCAAGATGCTGCTATTATCTTTTATGACTTGGGGCCAGGCTACCTATGGGGTCTTCTTCCTTCAGCACCATCTCCCCATTCTGTTAAATCCAGCAGGATACGCTCTGGGTCCAACCTCCCATCGGCTGGTGGGGCCAGGGAAAAACTTTTTTTGTTATAGCGCATGACAGAGGAAGCTCAAACTGCCCAAGGAGCTGCTGATCCAGTTCTACAGAGGAATCATTGAGTCTCTCATCTGCATCTCTAGAACTTTCTGATTTGGTTCTGCAACGCACACAGACTTCAGAGGAGAATCAGAACTGCAGAAAAAACAATTGCTGCCAACCTGCCTTCCACTGAGGACCTGTATATTGCACGAGTCAAAAAGAGGGCAGTGAAAATATTTATTGACCCCTCACATCCTGGACACAAACTGCTTCAACTCCTACCCTCAAAACGTCACTACAGAGCACTGCACACCAAGTCCACTAGATACAAGAACAGTTTTTTTCCTGAACACCATCATTCTGCTAAACAAATATTTCCCTCAACACTGCCAATCTATGTATCTATGTATCAATCTATCTATGTATCAATCTATCTATGTATCAATCTATCTATGTATCAATCTATCTATGTATCAATCTATCAATCTATCAATCTATCTATCTATCTATCTATCTATCTATCTATCTATCTATCTATCTATCTATCTATCTATCTATCTATCTATCGGATTTGTATGCCACCCCTCTCCATGGACTTATTTACTAAGTCTGCACTACTATTACTATTAGTTTTTTTCTCATCATTCCCATCACCCATTTCCTCCCATTTATGACTGTATGATTGTAACTTGTTGCTTGTATCCTTAATATTTTTCTTTTTAAATATTTTTATTAATTTTCCACTTTTAAAAAAGAAAACAATAGTAAGTACAGAAGAAAATCAAAGAAAATTAAATCAGTAGTAGTATATACATATATTAGCATTATATTAGCATTAAAGTCACTATATTTATATTATATTAATTGTACACCACACTATAATTTGTTTCAAGTATATAAATCAGTACATATTTTTCCCATTAACAAATTAATTTCATATATACTTCAATGATTTAGCATTTTTATTAATATTGATTGTTCCTGATTGCTTATTTGACCCCTATGACAATCATTGTTGTACCTCATTATTCTTGACATCTTTTTCTTTTATGTACACTGAGAGCATATGCACCAAGACAAATTCCTTGTGTGTCCAATCACACTTGGCCAATAAAATAATTCTATTTCTATTTCTATTATTTCTATTTCTATTTCTGACGTCTGGGGATTAGATCAGACCCATCCCTGTTGGCCTTCCATACGGCCTTGAAGCAGTAATGGGTTGCAAATCCCATCAGTACCGGTTCACACTTGCAATGCTTTTGCACACACGCAAAAGAGTGTGGGGTGGGTGGTTTTCCATTGATGGAAAAGTGAGATTAATGAAACTGATAACTCCTATCCAGCTTTCATGAAAATTAGCGGAAATTAGAATTGGCAGGACTGGGGTGACATTGAAAAAGGAAGTAGATGCCTCTTTCATCCTACAAATTAATGAGTTATAATGGGGTTTAAAAGTTTTTGGACATGTTTGAATTTTCAATATTCCTGTGTGAACATTAAACCGTAATCTGTTCCTCACACAATGCCACAAACTAGAGAAAGAGAAGCCAATTAAAGAAATTAATCAGCAGCAGTACACTCCTTCATTTATTCATTCAGAAAAATGATCTGAATGAATTGTGTGTGATGAAAGTATATAAAGTATATAAGTATAGTACAGTATTCCCCTTCATTTGAAGGGGAAACTAGAGTCAGGAGGCTGTTTTGGAAGAAGCAGTGGGCTAAAATTCCTCCCAGGTGATGTGAGGGGCTGATCGGCAGTTATCAGAAATTAATTAATTAATTAATTAATTAATTAATAATTAATTAATTAATTTGTCAAACAATTATAGGATGGTAATTTGTACAAATAAACATTAGATAGGTAATGATAAAAAGTCATGTCAGAAGACAATAGAACATTAGGACAGGGATGGTAGGCCCGATGGTGCGCTTATGCACACCCCTTACAAACCTCTTACAAAGGGGGAGAAGTCAATTGTAGATAATCTAAGGTTAAAGGTTTTGGGGTTGGGAGTAGAAACCACAGAGTCAGGTAGAGCATTCCAGGCGTTGATTACTCTACTGCTGAAGTCGTATTTTTTGCAGTCTCATTTGGAGCGGTTGATATTTCGTCTAAATCTATTATGTGCTCGTGTGTTGTTGTGGTTAAAGGTGAAGCAGCCAGTGTATGGGAGGCAGCCTTGCACCGGGTGTATTGGAGGCACGGGCTCCTCCTCGTTGCCTAAGAGTCCCTCTTTTTTTTTAAGCCTTAAAGTTTTGGATTTTTTTGATTCCCCTCCCCTCACCTTCTTCCTTTGGCAGCGACTGTCCTCCTCCTCTTCTTCTTCCTCCTCCTCCCACCCAAATTCTGAGCTTTTATTTCTTTCCTAATGCATGCATTCCTAATAATGCATGCATTATTTGCTTTTACATTGATTCCTATGGAAGTATATATGAAATTAATTTGTTAATGGGAAAAATATGTACTGCTTCTACTTAAGAACGTTTCTACTTAAGAACCTGGTCACGGAACGAATTAAGTTCTTAAGTAGAGGTACCACTGTATTTGACTCATTTGTTTAGTTTGGTTTTATTTATCCAGTTTTGGTGCTTGCGTGGATATCAAATAAACTTTCAGTTCACTATTATGCAGAAATATTGAAAATTCAAAATGTTCACAAACTTTAAGCACCATTGTATTTGGTGCTTAAATTTCAATCTTCAGCTTCCTTATTATGCTTAGCATTAAGTGCATTTTTGTCCTGATTTTGTCCATGAATCCAGAGGAATGATATAAAGAAGCATCTGGAGGCGCAGGTCATCCAGGGAAGAAGAGCCCCACTCCGTGTGACAGTTCAAACTAATATACCAGAATGTCCTTCCTGTTAATGACTACTTCACCTTCAACCGCATCAATACACGAGCACGTAATAGATTCAAGCTCAATGTAAAGCGTTCCAAACTCGACTGCAGAAAATATGACTTCAGCAATAGAGTAATCAATGCTTGGCATGCACTATCTGATTCTGTGGTTTCTTCTCCAAACCCCAAAAACTTTAACCTTACACTGTCTACAGTCGACCTCTCCCCATTTCTAAGAGGTCTATAAAGGGTGTGCATAAGCACATCACTTTGCCTACCATCCCTGTCCTACTGTCCTCTTTTATTATTACTTTTTACTTATATTATGTTTATACACTGCTCAAAAAAAAAATAAAGGGAACACTAAAGAACCCAACCTAGATATGAAAGAATGAAATATTCTCATTGAATACTTTGTTCTGTACAAAGTTCAATGTGCTGACAACATGTGAAATTGACTGTCAATCAGTGTTGCTTCCTAAGTGGACAGTTTGATTTCACAGAAGTTTGATTTACTTGGAGTTATGTTGTGTTGTTTAAGTGTTCCCTTTAATTTTTTGAGCAGTATGCAAACTGTTACTATCCTATACATGTTTTACAAATAAATAAATAGCCCTAAAGCTCAGGCTCTAAAGTGAGGAACACTTGTTGTAATGCAAAACGTTTGGGGGAAGGTGGAATTTTGAGGGCAATGCAACATGCTCAGGAGGAGAGTTGCCTAATCACAAAATGTGTTATCCCCAATTGTCATTTTATCTGAAACTATCTCTGCCTCCTCCACCAAGGTGTGCTCTGCAGGGTGCTTTGACCTCTTGTCTTTCCCAGGCACTGGGATGCCCCCACCTCTCCAGGAATACCTGGGAGACTAAAGATACAGCTTTCATAGCAGCCTAGGTTTCTGAATCCTGAATCCCAGGAGGGTCGGGGACTTTGAAGGGTGGCATCCTGTGGGGTGCCCAATAGCTGCCCCGAGGACCTTGCGTTCAAGGCCATTCAGCACAAGAGTCATGAGTGATGTGAAGGGTTTAGTGTGGTCTCTGGGTCCTTGAAGCTTTCTGGGACAGGGTCACCTTGTGCATTTTATGCAACATGAACTGTTTCAGATGCATCATTTGAGCCCCTGTTAAACATCGATCTGCTTGGCTATGGTGCATAAAGAAAAGACCATTTGGAAAGAATCAGAAGGCTAAGCCCTCACAGAGCTGTCTGAAACATGCGGAAACATACTGGGCGCACAACCTATCAGAGCTGCATTTGTGGAAACTAGCCTATTTGTGTCCAAGCAGCAAACCAGTCCAGCTACAGACCAGTAGAGGAGTTGCATTTGCGGAAACTAGCCTGTTTGTGCCCACCAAGCCAACCAGCCAGCCACAGACTAGTAGAGGAGTTGAAGTCTTCAATGAAACACAGCAACAGTAGAAAGTTGTGGAAGAGCTCTTGCCTAGTTAAATACTTTTCACATAATCACTAGGTTGCTGCATGCTCAACTGCCTCAGAATGACTCAGCATTGACTCGTTGGTTTATGGAATTCACTTCCAGAAGAGGTCGTGACAGCTATCAGCCTTGATAGCTTCAAGGCAGGATTAGACAGATTCATGGATGCCAAGTGTATCGGTGGTTATTGAAACGGATGTCCATGTGCCGCCTCTATGTTGGTTGAGGCAGACAGCATTCCCTTGGGTCCCATTTGTTGGGGGTCAAGGGAAAGGGAGGGTCTTGCCTTCTCTTTCTGCTCAAGATCCCCATGGACAATTGGTGGGCCACTGTGGGACACAGAATGCTGGACTCAATGGGGTTTGGCCGGATTTAGCATGGCTCCTCTTACGTTTTTAGCATTCTTAACTGAGGCCTACTTTCTGCATTATGATATTACCTCGGGCTTTTTAATTCCTGACATAAATTTTGTCAGTGAGCATCTTGTTCTATAAGGTCCTTCAATATTTTGAAAAACTGGATTATTTCATTTGTTCTGTAGAACGGTGGCATGCTTTTTCTTTTACACTGACGGATTTCTTATGTTATGATTTCCCTCGCCAATTGGCTTTTTACCCATTATTTTGAGACAGTAGATTACGAAAGAAAACAACAAAATTTAATTTCAAATAATACGTGCATGATAATGGAAGAAGGAACGCCGTCTAATATTTGAACAGAAACTTTTTTCCTTACTTTGCGTAAGAAACTGAAGCTGAGCACCAATCAATCAATCAATCAATCAATCAAATAAAAAAATCACCCTCAAATAATACCTGAGCAAGAAATACTGGGCAGTAAAGAAGCCTTTAGTAAAGGTGCATCTTCTTTGGCCATGGAGTAGGGAAACAAGAGGCAGACAAAGCCTACCTACCATGGCAGCAGGGAAGCTTGTATGGATGCTCTCGGGTGACAAACTTTTTAAGTTCAAGGACACATTAGCCTCAAGGATTTTTGAGAGCCTTTTTATTTTTATTTTCAAAATACCACCAGGATGTATGTGAAGCCAAGAAATATAAATAGGCAGAAGATCCCTTGGCCCTTTCTTTGCAGGAGCCTGATGGTTACCAGGGAATATATCCATGCCACCTAGCCTCAGTCACATTTCCTTGAAATAAATGCAATCCTCTCGAACTGGTGCAGAAGTTGGGGAAATAGTTGTCAGTAGAAGGCCTGATGATTATGGGAATCTGGGAGGGGTGATTTTCACGAGGGAGCAGATGCAGCCACAAAGAATTCTTTTGAAAGGTTCAAGGTCATCCTTTGTCCACCACCTGGGCGGAAGCAGAAGGAGGACTTGCCACGCTGGCACAACCTGAGTGACAAGTTCATGGGGGGGGGGGGGGGCAAGGGATGTAAACTTTCAACTGGGTGGAAAACTTTGGACGCGTCAGATTCCGGTTTCCCGCTGAAAGTATCAGAATGGCTTCGGCAAAATAAAGGAATTTTGAGGAATACTTTGACTTGGACTCTGATTTAAGTTCGGGTGATATCTGGAACCCTGGCATCCCTTATGGACCATTCCATGTGGCAACAATAAAGCAGAGGATTTTCCATTTCTTTTTTCCTTTTTTTGCCTGGACAATAGATATTTTTCATTCCCCCCCCCCCTTTTCTTTTTTCCTCTCCCTTTTCTTGTGGGTCTGTTATAGATACATATATCCCCACTATGAGTAATTATTTTTTAAAACATTCTTTTTCCTCCTGGCCTCCCCCCCCTTTTTGATTTTTGACTATCTCATATTTACATAAATTTGCTCTCAAACGGAAAATTCTCCGATTGAAAATTCTAAATGAGCAGGGAAAGCAATTTCCCAATTGTTTGTTTTTAATTTTGTTTGTCATTGTAATGTTTGTGTATGTATAAAAAATTAATTAAAAAAAATAAAGCATAGGGTTGGACTAGAAGACCTCCAAGTTCCCTTCCAACCTTATTATTTTATGTTCTATGTTAGCTATCAACTTCTTCCGCAAAGTTTTTTTCAATCTCCAGTCTAGCCTTCAGCTCTTAAGATTGCCAGGACGTCTCCTCTCTGACTGCCGCCACCACCCGAGACCCTCCCTTTGCTTTACATCTTCAGATCCTGATAGGGCTGAATGGGGAGGTAGGCAAAACTGCTTCTTACCTGGCAAGGCTTTTGCCCATTTCACCACGTGGACCAGGTGCCTCTCTCCAAGCTCATTCAAACTGGTGAGAAGGGAGCCAAAGGAGTCGGGCTGATTATTGTCGTGCCCAGCACAAACCACCCCAGGCTCAATCGCTTCCAGGACATTGAGGAAGATAGGCTGGCATTCCAGGCCATCAATGTGGGCTATGGGCATTTTCGTGGCTTGCTCCTCAGTAGGGCTCAAAGGCCCTGCCGTCTCCCCTTCTTCTTGCATCTTCAGGTTACCCAGTTTCTTTAACTTGCGGGCTGAAAGAGAAGGGGAAAAAAAAAATTTTCTAATAAAACTTTCCATGACAGGTTGAGAGTTTATATGATGAATGGGCCGTCCCGAGTCTATGGAGAGGGGCGGCATACAAATCAATCAATCAATAAAAATAAATATCATCCAAGGAGGAAACGTTTATGGAAGCTTCTTTCATATTTTATTTATTTATAAAATAAATTAGAAGGGGAAAGATTAGAAGTAATGTGAGAAAATATTATTTTACTGAAAGAGTAGCAGATGCTTGGAGCAAACTTCCAGCAGACGTGGTTGGTGAATCCACAGTAACTGAATTTAAACATGCCTGGGATAAACATATATCCATCCTAAGATAAAATACAAGAAATAGTATAAGGGCAGACTAGATGGACCCTGAGGTTTTTTTCTGCCATCAATCTTCTATGTTTCTATTTATTAGATTTATATGCCTCCCCTCTCCGAGGACTCTGCGTACTTGACCGTACCCGTAGAAGCCCATCACTGTTTACAGCCCTCTCTAAGCGGTTTACAGAATTGGCCTCTTGCCCCCAACAATCTGGGTCCTCATTTGACCCACCTTGGAAGGATGGAAGGATGAATCAACCTTGAGCCGTTGGTGGGATTTGAACTGCTGAACTACAGCTAGCAGTTAGCTGAAGTAACCTGCAGTGCTGCACTCTAACCACTGCGCCACCTCGGCTCGGTCAGATTTTCACTGTCTCAGCCAGACTTTGCATGAGAACACTGAGAGTCCAATCTTCTCATGCAAGGTCCCATAGTGCAGGCTTTGCACAAATTTGGGAGGAACATTTTTAGTGTTCACAAAAAATAAACATGTTAGAATTTGAGCAAACCGTTTGGGAATGATAGACATCATGATGGTGGCGGCTGCCCCTAAAATTCTCCTGCTGTGTTTGTCGCAGTCGGCGTGACAAGATGGAATTATGTTCCTCTAAATGCTTCTCAATATTACTGGCTGCTGATGTTCACCATTACAATGATATGAAATTTCCCCTCATGCCCAGAGCAGCATGAATCTATGGCTGCAGGAATGTAATAGGGAATTTTCCATCATTAGGTGTTTATACTTCTGAACAACCAGCATTCTGGGTCACCGTTCTTGCAAACAAAAGAGCAGGTGGTGTAAATTTTTGATCTGATCCTACAAGACTAGATACGTTCTCTATGAATAGAACAGAATAGAATTCTTTATTAGCCAAGTGTGATTGGACACACCAGGAATTTGTCTTTGGTGCAGATGCTCTCAGTGTATATAAAAAAATATACATGTCAAAAATCATGAGTTTAAACACTTCATGATTGTCATAGGGGTGAAATAAGCAATGAGGAAATAATCAATATTAATAAAAATCTTAAGGATACAAGCAACAAGTTACAGTCATAAGTGGGAGGAGAGGGGTGATAGGAATGACGAGAAAAATGTAGTAGTAATAGTAAATAAGTAAATAGTAAATAAAAGGGAAGCCATCTTTTTATGTGTCTGGGGTCTCTAGGGCTAAAGGGTAACACAGAGCAATAAACTTTATATGACCTGCCATGCCCCATCATCTTGTCACATTTCTTAGTAGAATTCTCATTCATTCTGGCAGCCACTGTCATTTTTTAAAAAAATAATTTATGCACTTTTTAAAAGGTTAATTTGGGGGCTCCGTGGAAGCCACTTGGAGGCTGGAAATTCTATTGCTGCTCCCTGTCACAATGGAAACTGCCAAGACTGGCCAAAAAGGCTCAGCTACTGCAGCAGCACAGGGGGGGGGGGGTTGTTTCCATTCTGCCCCCCCCTTCCCCATCCCCACTCAGTACAGATCAGCTCTCCTTTTCATACTATAGTTCAGTAATGGTGAGCCTTTTTTTCCTTGGGTGCCAAAATAGTGCACCTGTGCGCATGAGTGCATGTGCCCACACCCATATTCAATGCCTCCGGGCCCCCATTTTCTGACTTCCAATGGGTCTGGTAGGGCCATTTTTCACCCTCTCCAGGCTCCAGAGGATGGCAAAAATGCCCTCCCCTGCATCCTTGGAGGCCCTCCGGAGGCCAAAAATGCCTGGATTGACTCAGGAATTCTGGGAGTTGAAGTTCACAAATCATAGAAGAACCAACTTTGCCTACCCCTGCCCTAGACAACGAGGATGCTCTTCTGACTTTATGGGTTATCTTATCTTATGTTTGCTGAATTATATTTATTATTATTTATTAATTGGATTTCTATGCCGCCCCTTTCTGAAGACCCAGGGTGGCTTACAACATATAAAAACAGTGGGTTACAATAAGATTAAATACAATTACGTTAAAATTACATAACTATCTAAAATCTCTAATTATATTAAAATCAACTATACAATCATTTGTTGGCCAGGGGCTAAGATCTAATTGCCCCAAGCCTGGTGATATAAATGAGTCTTGAGACTCTAGCGGAAGGCAAGGAGGGTGGGGGCAGTGCGAATCTCTGGAGGGAGCTAATTCCAGATGGCCTGGGGCCCCCACAGAGAAGGCTCTTTCCTTAGGCCCTACGAAGCGACATTGTCTAATTCAGGGGTAGATAAAGTTGGCTCTTCTATGACTTGTGGACTTCAATTCCCAGAATTCCTGAGCAGATCATGCCAGCTCAGGAATTCTAGGAGTTGAATTCCACATGTCATAGAAGAGCCAACTTTGCCTATCCCTGCCCTGGACAACGAGGATGCTCTTCTAACTTTATGGGTTATCTTATCTTATGTTTGTTGAATTATATTTATTATTATTTATTAATTGGATTTCTATGCCGCCCCTTTCTGAAGACCCACGGTGGCTTACAACATATAACAACAGTGGGTTACAATAAGATTAAATACAATTAAGTTAAAATTACATAACTATCTAAAATCTCTAATTATATTAAAATCAACTATACAATCATTTGTTGGCCAGGGGCTAAGATCTAATTGCCCCAAGCCTGGTGATATAAATGAGTCTTGAGACTCTAGCGGAAGGCAAGGAGGGTGGGGGCAGTGCGAATCTCTGGAGGGAGCTGATTCCAGATGGCCGGCCCCCCCACAGAGAAGGCTCTTTCCCTAGGCCCTACGAAGCGACATTGTCTAATTCAGGGGTAGGTAAAGTTGGCTCTTCTATGACTTGTGGACTTCAACTCCCAGAATTCCTGAGCAGATCATGCCAGCTCAGGAATTCTGGGAGTTGAATTCCACATGTCATAGAAAAGCCAACTTTGCCTACCCCTGGTCTAGTTGACGGGACCTGGAGAAGGCCGACTCTGTGGGACCTAATCGGTCGCTGGGACTCATACAGCAGAAGGCGGTCCCGCAAGTAATCTGGTCCGATGCCATGTAGGGCTTTATAGGTCATTACCAACACTTTGAATTGTGTCCGGAACCAATTGGCAACTGTTCTGGTTTCAGCCTCATACAGAAATGATTGCTCAATGCATCTCATTGTAAAAACATATCTCCTTTATTTCTCCTTTATTCTCTCATTAATACACCAACTTTGCATGCAGTGTTTTCTTTCCTATCTTCTATCTTTATCAATTAAGTAGATTAGCTCCACAAACATTCCACAAGTCATTTTAAAATTCATGGGCTAATCAGTGCTACCAGTGTCATAAAAGCAGGTAATAAATCACACATTGTTTGCTTATGCTCTAGAGCATCCATCTTCAGATTACAAGATTGAATGAAATCAGCTTCTCTTCCATTCACACCCGGATGTGAGGTAACTGATTAACCAGTTCCTCACCTTCTAATATTTCTTTCCTAACACTTGTTCCCTTCTCTTCTGAAAGCGTCTGAAGTAAGGGTTAACCCACCTCAGGTGCTCCTCACTAGATCCTGAATGCATTTCTGCGTCATTTGCCTCCCTCTCTGAACTAACCTCCCTTTCCATCTGTGAATCAGGCCTATCTACCAATTCATAATCGCTCTCCACTTCGGAATCTGAATAATCCTCAGGCTGAACGGGAGTATACACAACAGCAACCAATGCAGTTCATGGAGTGTTGAAGTAACATGGGCGTATCTAGGAAGAATTGCTTGCCCTTCTGTGTTTTTTGTAGGCTGCTGGCTGTGAGACCCAACTGGGGATTGCAGAACTGGCAGTGGGTCGGACCAAGCTCCACCGGTATTGCAGCAGTAGTGCACTTCAGGGGTTCTTGGCTCCCTAGATCAGAGGTGGAGAACAATGGCCCCTTTATGACTTGTGGCTGGTTCAGAAATTCTAGGAGTTGAAGCCTGCAGGTCATAAAAGGCCCATCGTTCCCCACCCCTGCCTGCCCTAAATGACAGATGAATTTGTCTGGCATATGAACAATGCTAATGATTTTACTTGTGCTACAAGTGGCACAATATAAACATACAAGTTTTATCATTATGCATGTCAAACAAACAAACCTAGTGACAGAACCTTGTAGGTGTTTTTTTAAAAAAATAAAAACTTCCCATTACAATTCGACATTTAAACAATGTTTTTAATGGGAGGAATGAGCTTGCCTAGCTTTGCCCAATTCCTGAAGCTCAGGTTCCCTCGCCCAGTTCGGTTTCCATCTTTGTTCTGGGTGAACTTTCCCACTTCATCAAAGAAACAATGGCAGACCTCAACTGGCTCAGGCCAAGGAAGGAGTTTTGAAGGTTGCATTTTGCAGACCCAACCACAGCTTGTCAAGACTTGTTCTTGGCTTTGCTTAGATCAGGACTGTTGGCTTGTCCAGGTGACCCAGGAGAAGGGCAGCAATTATATAAAACCTGCTCTATAGAATTAAGAAAAAGACAGGTGTTTTTTTTAATATCTGTGTAGTAATTTTGCTGGTTAAATCCAGGTAGAAAAAATAGCACTATCATCTCCCCCCTCCTCACTTTGCTTCTGATCTTTCCCCCAACTAACCTCAGATTGTGCCCCCTTGTTCTTGAGTTCACTTTCCTATTAAAAACACTTCCCTCCTGAACCATATTTAACCCTTTAACATATTTAAATGTTTGATCATGTCCCCCCTTTCCCTTCTTTCCTCCAGACTATGCAGATTGAGTTCTTGAAGTCTTTCCTGATAGGTTTTATGCTTAAGACCTTCCACCCTTTTTGTAGCCCGTCTTTGGACCCATTCAATTTTATCAGTATCTTTTTGTAGGTGAGGTCTCCAGAACTGGACACAGTATTCCAAATGTGGTCTCACCAGCGCTCTATACAGCGGGATCCCAATCTCCCTCTTACTGCTTGTTATACTTCTAGCTATGCAGCCAAGCATTCTACTTGCTTTCCCTACCGCCTGACCGCACTGTTCACCCATTTTGAGACTATCAAAAATCACTACCCCTAAATCCTTCTCTTCTGAAGTTTTTGCTAACACAGAACTGCCAATACAATACTCAGATTGAGGATTCCTTTTCCCCAAGTGCATTATTTTACATTTGGAAACATTAAACTGCAGTTTCCATTGCTTTGACCACTTATCTAGTAAAGCTAAATCATTTTACATATTAAAGATGCCTCCAGGAATAATACTGTTAATAATACTGTTGTGCCAGGTACCATCTGTCATATATTTGTGCTTTTGGTTCTTCCTACCTAAATACAGAACTGTACAAGGTTTTTTTTAAATAAGGGCTTTATAATTTTAAATAGTATATTCAACTTCTTTTTATTGCTTTTGTATTTATATTATTATTGTAAGCTGCCCTGAGTC
Source organism: Erythrolamprus reginae (assembly GCF_031021105.1). NCBI lineage: Eukaryota > Metazoa > Chordata > Lepidosauria > Squamata > Dipsadidae > Erythrolamprus > Erythrolamprus reginae. The sequence continues at coordinate 32,801,201 of NC_091957.1, forward strand.
CTTCGGGATTGGGCGGCATAGAAGTCTAAACAAACAAACAAACAAACAAACAAACAAACAAACAAACAAACAAACCCTTGTAGTAATTTTGCTGGTTAAATCCAGCTAGAAACAGTGATGCTATTATCTATCTATCTATCTGTCTGTCTGTCTGTCTGTCTGTCTGTCTGTCTGTCTGTCCGTCCGTCCGCCCGTCCGCCCGTCCATCTCTCTCTCTCTCTCTCCCTCCCTCTCTCCCTCCCTCCATCCATCGATCTATCTCTGTTCAGTGACTGAACAGGTTGCGGAATCCTGGATATTTTTCAGGGCCAAAGAGCTGCACTGCCAGGGAGATTTAAGCCAATCCAAGCAACCTTCAGACCTTGGCATCGCATTACACAGATATGAATAAAACCCCAGGAAGTCTGTGTTTATGACTTTTCTAATTCTCCGAAATGGACTGTTTGTAGCCTTTATTTATTTATTTTCCACTCCTGGGTGTTTGCTTTAATAATTGGCTTGCTCACAACCATAAAAGTCTACACAGAGCCAGATTTTGTCATTCTAGACAATAAAATGCTTTTATATCTCCCTGAAACTCTACCACTTCCTTCTCAGAAGCCCAGCTTGGAAGAAAATGAAATAATTAATTAGAAATAATGGCGGAGAGATAGAGAAAAATCCTGATTGCTTCACTTCAGCAAGAGAAGTATGAAACTATCTGTTGTCCTGAAGGATATGTCTCCCTACATTAAATGATACTTATCTGAAACTTCCTCGGGCCATAATTTTTTTAAAAAAAGCTTCCAAACATAAAAATGTCAAATCAAAGAGCACCTCAATAAATCAATTCAAATGCTGATCTTTAATTATATGCTTTTGGATGATCTGCAGTAAGAGCAATTAAGGGAGGTTGCTCCACAAAAATGGGAACAGGGCAATAAAAAATAAAAGTGAGTAACCTTTGAAAAACAAGAGCAAAATGCAGCATGACATCCGTGCCATTATTTATGCAGGTTGGGATGGTGACAAAGAGATGGCTGAACATGATCCAGCCATGTCTCGCAACGTCCTGATAAGCTTTCCCAAGAACATGGCTGCACTCCTCACTTAACCTTGAGGCGGTGTTGCTTCAAGCTCCACAGACAGCATATCAAGGCCTATCTGGGCTCCAAAGACACAACAGTCCCTCTGTTTTGACTACATGGAGTGGTCGTCCACAAGGGAGGCAAGGAAGATGCGGAGCACCTGCAAAGATTGGACCTTTCAGAATCGCCTTCTGAGAGAAGCTGCAACTTCAGTCAAAGTTGAGACCTTGGAGCAGCCTTGCCCAACTTCTCATGGTTTGCAACCGCAACCTCAGGGCTTCCCAGCTAATGGGACCACTGCAAACACTGGGAGGTATTATTCAGATAGTAATCATGGTGCCTTGGATATACCACAGTAGCAACAAATGAGCAAAGCATTTATCAGGGTGTCCAGGGGGAAAGCATTTTGAAATTCCCTGATATTTCCCTCCAACTTGCGATCTAGTTTAGGCACGGTCGTAGATGACATCATACCAAACGGCTAAGCCGTGGAGAAATATCGATAGCTGAGGAAGCACGTTGTTGACACAGTTAAGCTCATTTTTGCTTGACTCTGCCAGGCAGCGTGATCCATTATTTTTTAAGCACAATTTCCCCCTGACTTTTATACATTTTAATACAGTTTTTTCCCCGCCCCCAATTTATTCCATTTTTTCCCACAAATTCGCTGATATTTCCAGAAGTGTCGATTTTCCTGATAATTCCCTGATTTCCAGGTTTGCTGGACACCCTGATTTATTTATTGTGCCACTGCGCAAAGCATTTATTTAATGTTGTTACTTGTAGTCTGCAGAGATTCGCCATCACCCAGGCTATGCTTGTCCCAAAGATGCTCTTTTAAAAGGAAACAGGTTTTTCCTTGAAGACATTTTGCTTCCCATCTAAGAAGCTTTTTCAGTTTGGAGAATCTCCATAAACACCCCCAGTAATGGAGCATCCACAATTTCTGGAGGCAGCCATTCCACTGATTAATTGTTCTCAATGTTAGGAAATATCTCCTTTATTTATGTTGGCTCTCTCTTTGATATGTTTCCATCCATTACTTCTTGTCCTGCCTTCAGGGGCTTTGGAGAATAGGCTGACCCCCTCTTCTAATGTGACAGCCCCTCAATTATTATTGAAAGACTGTGATCATGTTACTCCTACTACTTCTCTCAACATAGCTGTGAGTGACATAGGGGAAGGTTTGGTAGGGAAGGTTTGCCTATTTGCCGATGACTCCAAGTTGATATTCCTGGAGGCGTCTGTAATATGGCAAATGATTTAGCTTTACTAGATTAGTGGTCAAAGCAATGGAAACTGCAGTTTAATGTTTCCAAATGTAAAATAATGCACTTGGGGAAAAGGAACCCTCAATCTGAATATTGTATTGGCAGTTCTAGCAAAAACTTTAGAAGAGAAGGATTTACGGGTAGTGATTTCTCAAAATGGGTGAACAGTGCAGTCAGGTGGTAGGGAAAGCAAGTAGAATGCTTGGCTGGAGATTGTAATACCGCTGTATAGAGCGCTGGTGAGACCACATTTGGAATACCGTGTTCAGTTTTGGAAACCTCACCTACAAAAGATATGGATATGGATAAAATTGAACAGGTCCAAAGATAGGCTACAAAAATGGTGGAAGGTCTTAAGCATAAAACGTATCAGGAAAGACTTAATGAACTCAATCTGTATAGTCAGGAGGACAGAAGGGAAAGGGGGGACACGAGCGAAACATTTAAATATGTCAAAGGGTTAAATAAGGTTCAGGAGGGAAGTGTTTTTCATAGGAAAGTGAACACAAGAACAAGGGGTCACAATCTGAGGTTAGTTGGGGGAAAGATCAGCAGCAACGTGAGAAAATATTATTTTACTGAAAGAGTAGTAGATGCTTGGGACAAACTTCCAGCAGACGTGGTTAGTAAATCCCCAGTAACTGACAATTGCACAGAAACAAAAAAGAGGGCGATATTTGTTGAAATCCGCCCGTGCAAGCATCTTCATGTGAGATTTCACTTTGGGCATGGGCACACACATGTTGGGTGTGCGCCCGGCTGGGCCGGCCTCCAGAACCCATTTTTTTAAAAAAACCTGCTAACGGATCGCCGATCCCATCCATACCGGGTGGGGCCCATCAGTGCTAACATGTCATGTGATTGTGAGGGTGTCCCTCTCTGTTGATGCAGCTCAGGACAGCATTAGCTTTTCTGGCAGTAGCAGCAGACTGCCGTAGCAGTGGATCTTGACCTCAGCAAGCTTAAGAAGTGCAGTCTACAACCATGCTGGCAAAGGAATTTATTTTATTTTATTTATTTATTTAATTGGACTTCTATGCCCCCCAATCCCAAAGGACTCAGGGCGGCTTATAGGCAGTATAAAAGTTACAATTAACAACAATAATAAAAAGAAGTCAAGGGAAAAACTAATTTCTAAAATCATCATTAAAAATAAGACAATTTAATAGCATACTTACTAATCATTTAAACCAATTCAAACACGTGGAGAAGCTAGTGGTTGTTTTAGGGCCCCCTGGCCTGCCAGCATGGCCAGGTCTTCGTGGCCTTACGGATAGCCAGCACGGTGGGAGTAGTACGGACATTGGGGGGGTGGAGTTGGTTCCATAAAGTCGGGGCAGCAACAGAGAAGGCCCTCCCCCTGGGAGCTGAAGTCCATATAACTTAAAAGTTGCTGAGGTTTTGAAAAAAACACTGCTGTGGAAGTAGTGAATGCCCCATTAGGAAACGTGCGGGTCCATTTTGTTTCCTCTAATACACAGAAGGTCAGTTAGTGGGACCCTAGAGCAATGTTTCCCAGCGTTGGCAACTTAAAGCTATCTGGACTTCAACTCCCAGAATTCCCCAGCCAGCATTCACTGGCTGGAGAATTCTAGGAGTTGAAGTCCAGATATCTTCAAGTTGCCAAGGTTGGGAAACACTGACCCAGAGAATACATTCCAGAGTTTGGATTGCTATGCCAAGTCTAGCCCCTTCCCCCTCCCATCAGCCCAGACCTCCCAAAATGACAGATTCTGCTTTTTTGTTTTTCTTGTTTTTTTGCAACAAGACCTGGTTTCCTGCTGATAATGATTGTAGATTTGTTTGTGGATGGGAAAAGACAAGTTGCCCTGTTTCCTCAAGAGGGGAAGGTTGTTAAATTTAAACTGAGGGATCAGCTCAACTACACAACCACAAAGAGGTGTGTGTGTGTGCAAGTGGGAGGGAGAGAGAGCAATATGCCGTATTGGGTATTGAATGTCTGGGTTATCATTAGAAACACTGTTAGGGCGAAGTGACCCCTAGCACTGGTCACATACTCCCCCATCTGCCCATTTGAAGTACAAAATGTGCTTCAGGCTGAAAAACAAGGGTAACCTGGTATGTTCCCGTTTCTCCTCCACATTGCCCAATGCAGCTGGAAACTGGGTCAGCCATGCCTTGGGCAGAGGAGTGGGGCAAATCAGGAATGAAGGACACTTGCAAAATCCTTCCTTGGCTCCTAAGCCCAGCTGAACGAGAGCCTTCGGGGCTGAGGCCTGCAAGCCAGGCACCAAGGCTATAAAAATGCAACATGGTTCCTACCAGAGGTGGGCTGCTAAGGTGGAACGGTGCCGTGTGTTCACCCCCGTGGCTCTGAGTGCTAGCGGAGTCCAGCGCAATTCTGCTACTGCACCTGGGCGGGTAGCGAAATCTCACGCGGACATGCAGGGGCGCCTGTGGCTACCCAGATGCAGTAGCAGAATTGCGCTGGACTCCGCTAGTACTCAGAGCCACGGGGGCGAGCACATTTCACAGTTCCACCTTAGCAGCCCACCTCTGGTTCCTACAGAAAGGGAGAAGCCCATTGTTCATCCTGAGTGTCTTTAAAATCACCACCACCAAAGATGTCCAGGGGAAAGGGATGGGCAGACTCCTAAAAGAGCACCCTTGATCAGGATCCTTTGGCAACTGTTGGGCAGCTGCTGGGCTTGAGACCACCATTTCCAATGAAGGGCAGACAGGTCTTCTGTTGCCTTGGAGGTAGCTAAGGAAACAGAGCTCTATTCAAAATGGTTTATGGCATCAGGCCCATACTGTTTAACTGGAAAAATGGAGATTATTAACCAATTGCGGCTGGCTTGTTTCACAAGATACCTTGGAAAGCCTATGAGAGAAGTCACACAAACAAGAACCATTTTCCATTTACAAACCTGAGCCTTCAAAACTGTAACTGGAAAAGGCAGGGAGAAGCCTCTGTGGGGCCTCTCTAGGAACCTTCTGGGAGGAAATAGGGCCGGAAAAGATGGGGAGAAGCCTCCGTGGGGCCTCTCTAGGAATCTCCTGGGAGGAAACAGGGCCTCCACCCTCTCTGTGGTTTCCCCAATCATTATTTGCTTTTATATTGATTCCTATGGGAAAAATTGCTTCTTCTTACAAACTTTTCTACTTAAGAACCTGGTCATGGAATGAATTAAGTTCGTAAGTAGAGGTACCACTGTATATTGAATTTCATTTTGTAAGATAGGGCCCAATGTTCAAGTCTGTAAAGATCTCTCTGGATCTTCAGCTTGTCTTCTGGGTTGTTGGCTATTCCTGTTAGTGTATGTATGTATGTATGTATGTATGTATGTATGTATGTATGTATGTATGTATGTATTTATTTATTTATTTATTTATTTATTTATTTATTAGAGTTGGAAGGGACCTTGTAGGTCATCTAGTGCAACTCCCTGCCCAAGCAGGAGAGCCTACACTACTTCGGACAAATGGCAGTCCAATCTCCCCTTGAAAGTCTCAAGTGTTGGAGCACTCACAGTCTCCACAGGCAAGCTGTTTCACTGGTTGATCACTCTCACTATCAGAAAGTTCTTCCTTATTTCCAAATTAAATCTCTTTTTGGTCAACTTCCATCCGATATTCCTTGTCTGGCCTTCTGGTGCTTTGAAAAACAGCCCGACCCCCTCCTCTCTGTCATAGCCCCCCAGGTATTGGAAGATTGCCATCATGTCTCCCCTGGTCCTTCTCTTTGCTAGACTAGCCCAGTTCCTGCAACCTCTCTTTGTATTTTTTAGTTTCCAGTCTCTTTATCATCCTGGTTGCTCTCTTCTGCACTTTCTCTAGAATTTCATTGTCTTGTTTGGTATCATCTACAAATCTGATGAGTTCTCTTTCTATCCTCTCATCTAAATCATTTCTGGAGACATTGAAGAGTACAAGCTGACCATCGAAGGATCTCTACTGAACCAGTATTAAGCAGGACTGGGGCCATTTAGAAAGCCTCAATCAGTTAGGGTTAAATAAATCCATTGATGGCAGAGAAGTAATTTAATTTGCTGGATTCCTTCCCTGACTCAGTTATGAAAATAGCACTTGTTACACATTTTCCACCTACTGCCTTCCAGTTGTAGATTTTTCTCATTTTACTTACACTGATATTTAGGTAGTTATTTTTCTATTAATATGTTGCCATAATCTGACCACCTTGATTGCATGTTAGACTTAAAAAAAGAGATGGGATACAAAGCTTAAAAAAAACGAAGTTGGTTACTTCTGAAATACTTTTTTTTACTGCAAGATCCTCTTATCCTGAGTGTGAGAGCTTTGATGCCGGATTGGTGGGATGCTGATGGGGGCAGAGGGTTCTTAGAATTTTGTGTTTGTGTGTCTGTGTGTCTATGTGTACTTGTACAAGGCCTCGGTAAGGTTAGGGTTAGGGAATACTTGGAATACTGCATTCAGTTTTGGTCGCCACGATGCATAAAGGATGTTGAGACTAGGAAAAAGTGCAGAGAAGAACAACAAGGAAGATTAGGGAACTGGAGGCTAAAACATATGAAGAACGGTTGCAGGGACTGGGCATGGCTAGTTGAATGAAAAGAAGGACCAGGGGAGACATGATAGCAGTATTCCAATATCTCAGAGGTTGCGACAAAGAAGAAGGAGTCAACCTATTCTCCAAAGCACCTGAGGGTAGAACAAGAAGCAATGGGTGGAAACTGAACAAGGAGAGAAGCAACTTAGAACAAAGGATAAATTTCCTGACAGTTAAAACAATTGATCAATGGAACAGCTTGCCTCCAGAAGTTGTGAATGCTCCAACACTGGACGCTTTTAAGCAGATGTTGGATAACCATCTGTCTGAAGTACTGTAGAGCAGTGTTTTTCAACCAGTGTGCCGTGGCACACTAGTGTGCCGCGAGACATGGTCAGGTGTACCGCGAAGCTCAGAGAGAGAAAGAAAACAAGAGAGAAAGAAAGAAAGAAAGAGAAAAAGAAAGCAAGCAAGAGAGAGAGAGAAAGAAAACGAGAGAAAGAAAGACAGAGAAAGAAAGCAAGAGAGAGAGAAAGCAAGAGAGAGAGAAAGAGAATAAGAGAGAAAGAGAGAAAGAAAAAAAGCAAGAGAGAGAGAGAGAAAGAGAGGGAGGGAAGGTGGGAGAGAGAAAGACATAGAGGGAGGGAGGGAGGGAGAGAGAAATAGAGCAAAAAAGAGGATAGAAGGAAGAGAGGAAGAAAGAGGGATGGAGAGAGAGAGAGAGAGAAAAGAGGAAGGGAGAGAAAGAGGGAGAGAGAAATAGAGCGACAGGAAGAGAGAATTTTTTTGTCCAAACTTTTTTTAGCCCCCCCCCCCTCAATGTGCCCCATGGTTTTGTAAATGTAAAAAATGTGCCGCGGCTCAAAAAAGGTTTAAAATCACTGCTGTAGAGTTTCCTGCCTAGGCAGGGGGTTGGATTAGAAGACCTCCAAAGTCAATTTCAACTCTATTGTTATTTTATGTCGTTGAACCAAGTTTTGACTCTGGGTGACTGCCTGATTCAACCCTGCCATTTTCTTGGTCCAAACAACGCTTTTCGCAAAACTGTGCTGTCGTGGAGGCTTCAGAGAAAGGAAGAGCTATGACTGCAAAGCAGCTTGCCAACATTAAACATTAGTGTTTGATTGAATGGCTGGCTCAATTTTTAGATGCTAGTCTAAAAATCCAAGGTTTTACAACTCTTGATATCTGGGGGACTAGACCAGTAATGGATTGCATCAACAATAAAAGAAATAGTATCGGTCAGAACACCAAACCTCTTCTTTTCCTTCTCTCCCATTTAGTAGACTCCCCCCTTTTTCACCAAACGGGGCACCTCAACTGCCTACTGTTAGCAATAGCAACAGCACTTAGACTTATATACTGCTTCACAGAGCTTTACAGCCCTCTCTAAAGCGGTTTACAAGGTCAGCACATTGCCCAGAACAATCTGGGTCCTCATTTTTTCCACCACGGAAGGATGGAAGGCTGAGTCAACCTTGAGCCTGGTGAGTTTTAAAACTGCTGAACGGCTGGCAGTACTGCACTCTAACCACTGCGCCACCGCAGCTTGTTAGTAAAGAGTTAATAACCAATATCCAACCACTGAATGTTTTTGCATCTTTCTGTGAGGTCAAGACAGAAACAAATTGGGGAGGGATTCAAAAGGGGAGGATGGTGGGCACTAATTCACAGCACACATTTTCACAATTACTTTCAAACTAACATTAAAAGGGAAGATAAAAACTGAGCCAGGCAGAAAAGGTTAAAGTGACCTAGAACGGACACACATACACATACAGCATTTATTTGCTCATCCCAAGTAAGCACAAGACCTTGGGAAGGACTGCGCTTTGTTTGTAACGTTCGACAAAACAGATTTTCTTTCTAAAGGGGAACTCTTAGCTTGGTCAAAACAAAGCCTGTTGGAGACTGTTTGGCAGTTAAACTCCCAGGAAACCATCTGACACCCATCGGCACATCTTGCTCTTCAGAGTTTGTGGCCTTGGAGCCAGGGTGCCTCTGTCCGTAAGTGATAAAAGAGACATCCACAGGACAGCTGGGATCTCCGGGGCTCGGCCTTTCGAAAAAGATGCAAACGAAAAGGAGTCAGCTTACATGGACCCTTCGGGCTGGGTTATTATTTGGGCAGTTTTTCAGGACAGCGACCTAAGAGCTGCATGAATTTCCTTCCCCTCTGTTGCATTTGGCACAGAAAAGTCTTATTCTGCATCTCGCATCTTTTTTTGTCGGCATTGTGAAAGCAACATGAAGTGGTTTTTGACTGCTGTCTTGCTTAAGGAGCGTTGTCAACATTCAGAAGCAATTATGGATTCCTGTTTATCTTGCCCACCCTAGAGTTCGCCATACAGATCCAGAGCAGGAAAATCTTGCATCTGTTTTGTTTTTTGTTATTTTATTTTTAATTTTATTATTAGAGTTGGAAGCAGCGGTGGGCTATAGCCGAACACTAACTTGTGCTCGCTGCAGAGGTTCGTAAGTGCTTGCACAGCCAGTGCGATTTTGCTTCTGTACCCATGGAGGTAGCAAAATCGCACATGGAGCTGCAGGCGCACCCATGTTTTGGCATGTGTGGAAGCAAAAAACACCTCGCCGAAACACGGGCACAACTGCAGCTCCATGTGCGATTTTGTTACCTCCACAGGTGCAGAGGCAAAATCGCACTGGCCTTGTAAGCACTTACGAGCTGCCGCAGCGAGCGCAATTTAGCGTTCTGGCTAGTAGCCCACTGCTGGTTGGAAAGGACCTTGCAGGTCATCTAGACCACCCCTCTGTTGGTGCAGGAGATGCTACACCACACTAGTCCAATAGCAGTCAAGTCTTTTCTTGAAAGTCTCTAGTGTTGGGGCGTTCACCACCTCTGCAGGCAAGCCATTCCACTGGTTGATCGCTCTCATTGTCAGAAAGTTCCTCCTTACTTCCAGGAGGAAGTATCTCTCCTTGGTCAGCTTCCAACCGTTGCTCCTTGTCTGGCTCTCTGGTGCTTTGGAAAATAATGTGACCCCCTCCTCCCCATGGCAGCCTCTCAAGTATTTGAAGGCTGCTATCATGTCCCCCTGGACCTCCTCTTTGCTAGTCTATCCATACCCAGTTCCTGAAACCTTTCCTTGTATGTTTTAGTTTCTAGTCCCTTTATCATTCTGGTTGCTGTCTTCTGCACTTTTTCTAGAGTATCAATGTCTCTTTTGTAGTGTGGTGAATGCGGTACTCCAGGTGTGGTCTTATTAGAGTATTACAGAGTGGTATTAGCACCTCCCTTGTCTTGGAGTGTATTCCTCTGTTTATGCAGCTCAAGATTGTGTTGGCTTTTTTAGCCACTGCGGCACATTGTTGGCTCATGTTTAGTTTGTTGCCCACTAAGACTCCAAGATCTCTCTCACATTCACTGCTGTTGACAGTGTTTTCACCCAGTTTGTATATATGGGAAGTTTTGGAGTTTTCTTACCTAGGTGTAGAACTTTAGCATGCTGTCTTTCATGACAGGACCTGGGAAGCAGCCTAGCAGATCCTTTGTTTGCCCACAACTCCTCTAACCCGAGGGCTCACTATTTCAGTTGACAGCTATTAATACTAGCCCCTGGCACATCTTGTGAAGATAAGGCATGGCTTATTCTGCTGCCTACGTAAAGAAAAACATTCTGGCGCCCAAGTTAGGATGGGATCAAAACCTTTACAGCAACAGGTGGGCAAGGCTGGGTTGCTTACCCTGTCATAAAGGTATATGCAGCTTGTACTTTGCTCCAAAATGGCTTAAGTTAGGAATTATGATGTGATCAGTGCTTTATCAATGTTGTCAAAGTAGAGTCTGACTCTCAGTAGTACTGTTGCAAATGTGCTCTCTTTGGCCTCATGAATCCCAGCGACTGGTTAGGTCCCACAGAGTCGGCCTTCTCCAGGTCCTGGGCCTTCTCCAGGTCCTGTCAACTAGACAATGTTGTTTTGTGGGACCGAGCGTAAGAGCCTTCTCTGTGGGGACCCCGGCCCTCTGGAATAAGTTCCCCCACCCCCCCTCACCTTTCATAAGAATCTTAAGACTCATTTATGTCATCACGCTTGGGCCGATTAGATCTTAGCTCCTGTCCAATGAATGATTGTATGGTTGCTGTATGAATGACTGAAATTAATTTTTAATACAATTAGGGATTTTAGTTAACCATGTAGTTTTAATTTAATGGGATAAATTTTATTGTAATTTATTGTTTTTCATATGTTGTGAGCTGCCCCGAGTCTTTGGAGAGGGGCGGCATAGAGATCCAATAAATAAATAAATAAATAATAAACAGGTGGGTCCTGGCTGTAAAAATTAAGTCCAAAGGAGCCCAACAGTCAGCCTGAGACTGTGCCACATTTGTACTTTCTGCTGCCTCTCTTTTTGGAACAATATCATTCACTGCAACAATATCGCCAAAAAGGCTTAGAGTTGTTAACCTGATCCTTCGTAGCTTCTGCTCCGGCAATCTCACACTACTCATCAGAGCCTACAAAACTTTTGCCAGACCCATCCTTGAATACAGCTCATCTGTCCGGAACCCATACCACATCTTGGACATCAACACCCTTGAAAATGTCCAAAGATACTTCACCAGAAAAGCCCTTTACTCCTCCACTCGAAACAGAATACCCTACAAAAATAGACTAAAAATCTTGGGTCTAGAAAGCTTAGAACTACGACGCCTAAAACATGGTCTAAGTATTTCCCACAAGATCATATGCTGCAACGTCCTGCCTGTCAATGACTACTTCAGCTTCAACTGCAACAACACAAGAGCACGCAACAGATTCAAACTTAATATTAACTGCTCCAAACTTGACTGTAAAAAATACGACTTCAGCAATCGAGTTGTCGAAGCATGGACCTCATTACCGGACTCAATAGTGTCATCCCCCAACCCCCAACATTTTTCCCTTAGACTATCTACAATTGACCTCTCCAGGTTCCTAAGAGGTCAGTAAGGGGCATACATAAGTGCACCAGTGTGCCTTTCATTCCCTGTCCTATTGTCTCTCCTTTATCTCATATATCTTTTCTTCCTTTCATATATCTTCTCCCCTATTTTTATATCTTTTCTTCTATCCTTTTTTTATATATATACTACTACTTGTCTATTCTCTTAAATGTGTATTGGACAAAATAAATAAATAAAAATAAATAAATAGAACAGAACCAGAGTTGGAAAGGACCTTGGAGGTATTCTAGTCCATCCCCCTGGTCAAGACGTGTGATAGGAAGCACATCTATGCCGATCATCCGGTTGCTGTTGAAAAAGCTAAATGTTATACATCTTTACATGTTATGCTTCTATTTTAACTCTTTATTTTTACATTTATTTTACATGTATATAGAAAAGTATAAGTATTTTAGATATTGAAATAATACAGTACAATATGTCTAAATATATAAAATATGTGGTAACTCAAACAAAAAGAAGATGCAATGATGTAACAATCCAGAATCACTTACTGTATTTATCGTATTATTGTGCTATTGTTTTTGCAGGGGAGACTGTAAAAAAAACCAAACCACTAATTGTTTTCTGTGACAAAGAGCAGGCAGCCTTAAGTCTTGTTCCTACTATCAAGACTGATAATAGAACTATCCATCAATGGCAAAAACTGAAGAATCAGCAAGTAAAATAGTTTTTTGGAACCTCTCCAAAAAAGGAAAGGATGGGAGATTAAGCCCATGGGCTCAGGGTAGCAAAAAGACAGCAGGATAGCAGTCCCCTGGAAGTTTGAGACAACTATGGATAAAAGACATTGGGTTTGCTAAATCATTTTATAACCACCTTCAGAAATTGCTTATTTAATTACCTTGACACTATTAGAGACCTTCAGAGCAATAAAGTTTAAGAGCAATCTGGTGAATTTACGTCCATTCTTGAAAAATAACCATAAGCTTAAGAATATAAAGAATTGGAAATAAATAGTAAAAAGCAAATAAGACTTGCATTTAAGAAAGTTATAAACAAATTAAGGGTCCAGACAAATTTTAAAAAGGTGTTACTATAAACTTTTATTATATAAAATAAACAGATTTTCATGGAAAGCAATTTGTTTTGTCTATCTTAAGTTAAAACAGACATTTGAAACTTCAGGACTTCAGAAATTAGACACTGGGAAGGACTAAAGACTCCAAGTAGAAAAGGAAAAGGAAAAAAATCAAAATGTAAACTTGCCCTTGCTTTAGTCTTTGTAATAGGCTTACAAAGCTTACAAAATGAGCTTTAGAATGCTGAAATACTCCACGAGATTTTCAAAGAATGGGGCCAGAGATTTGTAAACAATGCTAGTAATGTCAGCAATGATATCTGCTTTTACAGATTGATTGTCCAAAAGATGTTCATTATGAGGTGTTAGATACAGTGGTACCACTACCTAAGAATGCCTCTACTTACAAACTTTTCTAGATAAGAACCGGGTGTTCAAGATTTTTTTGCCTCTTCTCAAGAACCATTTTCCACTTACAAACAGGGCCGGAAAAGGCGGGGGAGAAGCCTCCGTGGGGCCTCTCTAGGAATCTCCTGGGAGGAAACGGCCAGAAAAGGCGGGGAGAAGCCTCCGTGGGGCCTCTCTAGGAATCTCCTGGGAGGAAACAAGGCCTCCACCCTCTTTGTGGTTTCCCCAATAGCACACATTATTTGCTTTTACATTGATTCCTATGGGAAAAATTGCTTCTTCTTACAAACTTTTCTACGTAAGAACCTGATCACAGAACAAATTAAGTTCATAAGTAGAGGTGCAACTGTACATAAAAAATTGTCTGATGTAGAAATATTAAAACCAGAAATACTGAATAATAAAGATGACACAGAAGGCAGCTAAAGTGTCATGCCCAGAGAAAGACCCGAATAAAGACAAGAACTTGACTAAAGCTTTGAAAATAAAACAGGAAATACAAAAGATAAACCAAAAGAAGGGATAATGGTTTTTACCGGCTTAACCATGGAGTTCACTAAAGCCTCTAAGAAACCTTTGAGCTGGGAAAAAGAAAAACTGAACAAAAACCAAATCCCACGACAACAGCTGAAAAAAGTAAAGATCAAAATTATCAGAGGTAAAGAAAGGAATATAAAGTTGGTTTCTTTGACCAGTATTAAAATGACACAAGTTCTCATAAAGCTGTAGTGATCATTTTATAGATATTTGTGGACATCAGGACTGGAATGTTTGTGATGGTTTTACGTATAAATAAGGGATGGGTTATAAGAAGACAAATTTCTACCTTTTAGAATTTAGGAGATGAAGAGTTATCATTCTCATTTATACTTTTTATGATTAAGATTGAAGACCACTTCTTTAAATATTTAAATATATTTAATAATATTAATATTTAAATATAAATAATATTTAAATATAAACTTAAATGAGGGAATAGAAGGGGAGCTAACCAAATTTGCAGATGATACCAAGCTGGTGGGAATAGCTAATGCCCCAGAGGACAGGCTCAGGATCCAGATATATATATACACATACACTCAATAGCAGCAACTGCAAGAGGGATCTTGGGAGTCTTGGTGGACAACCAACAAAACACGAACCAGCAATGTGCAGCCACAGCAATAAAGCCAATGCAATCCTAAATTGCATTAATAGAGGGATACAGTCTAGGACTAAGGAGGTGCTAATACCACTCCACAAAGCCTTAGTTAGAGTACTTAGAGTACTGCATCCAGTTTTGGTCACCACAACACAAAAAAGACATTGAAACTCTAGAGAAAGTGCAGAAGAGAGCAGCCAGGATGATAAGGGAATTGAAAACTAAAACATAAGACGAGTGGTTGCAGGAACTGGGCATGTCTAGTCTAGCAAAGAGAAGGACCAGGGGAGATATGATGACAGTCTTCCAATACTTGAGGGGCTGCCACAGAGAGGAGGGGGATAGGGGTGTGGGATTGTGAGAGCGCCAACACTTCAGACCTTCAAAGGGACTGCCATTTGTCCGAAATGGTGTAGGGATTCCTGCTTGAGCGGGGTGGGGGAGGGGGAGTGGAGGTTGGACCAGTTGATCTACAAGGTCCCTTCCAACTCTAGTAAAAAACTAATCTAATCTAAAATGTGATAGAATGCTGTACAATCAGGCCAGAAATGTAATAACAAGGGAGATCACCAGCAAACATGTGGAAAACTCTTAAAAGAATCACTTGTTACAGCAAACCTCTTTCCCAAGCTGAAGGAAATCAGCAACTGGCACATGACTTGAACATGTTCTACTGCAGGTTTGAAAGGAAACTACAGCCACCTATTTCCACAACCCCCATCTCAGACACACCAACAGCAGCCAAACCTCCTACAACTGACCCAATCCCATTGGGTTCACAACTGCTGGTGATCACAGAAAAGGAAGTGCAAGATCTATTTCACAGACAGAAGCCAGGAAAAGCACCAGGCCCAGACAAGATAACTCTGTCTTGCTTAAAAGTCTGTGCTGACCAATTGGCACCATCTTCACCCAAATCTTCAACAAATCACTAGAGATATGCCATGTTCCTTCTTGCATCGAACACTTTACTATCAGCCCAGTACCAAAGAAGCCCACCATCAAGGAACTGAATGACTATAGACTACTTGCTCTAACATCTGTAGTTATAAAAACCTTTGAAAGTCTAGTGCTGTCCCACTTGAAAACCATCAACGGATCCACTGTTAGACCCCTTGCAATTTGCATACCAAGCAAATAGATTGACAGATGATGCTATTAATATGGTTCTGCATTAAATCCTACAACATCTTGAATTTCAAGAGAACTAGGCAAGGGTCCTCTTTGTAGACTTTAGTTCAGCATTCAATACCATCATACCGGACATTCTTTTAAGTAAACTAAATCAGCTAGCGGTACCTGAACACACAATTTTAAGTAGAACGCAAGCTTCCTAACAGATAGGAAACAGCAGGTGAAGCTAGGTAAAATCACACCAGATACTTGTACAATTAGTACAGACCTCCTCGCCCCCCACCCCCAGCACGAAGGCTATGTATTCTCACTACTTCT
Source organism: Erythrolamprus reginae (assembly GCF_031021105.1). NCBI lineage: Eukaryota > Metazoa > Chordata > Lepidosauria > Squamata > Dipsadidae > Erythrolamprus > Erythrolamprus reginae. Next base: position 32,817,020 of record NC_091957.1, read on the forward strand.
CTCTATATACCAATGACTGCATCTCATACGATTCCTCTGTTAAACTATTGAAGTTTGCAGATGATACAAGAGTGATTGGTCTCATTTGAGACAATGATGAAACTGCATACAGACAGGAAGTTGATCAACTATCCTCGTGATGTGATCGGAACAATTTGGAACTAAAACACATTCAAAACTGTAAAAATGGTGGTAGACTTTAGGAGAAACCTTCCCATTCTACCATCTCTTACAATACTAGACAACACAGTATCAATAGGAGAGACCTTCAAATTTCTAGGTTCTATCATACTTCAAGATCTAAATATGGTCACCTAACATCAGAAACGTCATCAAAAAAGCACAATAAAGAATGTTCTTTCTGACCCAACTCAGGAAGCTCAAACTGCCCAAGTAGCTGCTAATAGAGTTCTACAGAGGAATCATTGAGTCTGTCATCTGCACCTCTATAAGTGTCTAGTTTGGTTCTGCAACCCAGCAAGACAGACACCGACTTCAGTATGATTGTTTTTATATTAATGGGTTTTAAATTGTTTTAATTTTGGATTTGTATTGTCTCTGTTGTTGTGAGCCGCCCCGAGTCTTCGGAGAGGGGCAGCATACAAATCTAATAAATAATAATAATAATAATAATAATAATAATAATTAAAAACAATAATCAGAACTGCAGAAAAAAAATACTGGCAACCTGCCTTCCATTGACGACTTGTATACTGCACAAGTCAAAAAAAGGGCCATGAAAATATTTACTGACCCCTCGCATCCTGGACATAAATTGTTTCAACTCCTACCCTCAAAACGATGCTATAGAACACTGCACACCAAGACAACTAGAACATTTTTTTCCTGAACACCATCACTCTGTTTAACAAATAATTCACTCATCACTGTCAAACTATTCACTGAGGCTGCATTAGTATTACTATTAGTCTTCTCATTGTTCCTATCACCCAGCTCCTCTCAGTTATGACTATATGACAATAACTTGTTGCTTGTATCCTTACGATTTACATTAATATTGATTGTTTCCTGTTTGCATATTTGTACCCTATGACAATCATTAAGTGTTGTATCTCATGTTTCTTGACAAATGTATCTTTGAGAGCATATGCACCAAAGACAAATTCCTTGTGTGTCCCATCACACTTGGCCAATAATGATTCTATTCTATTCTATTCTATTCTATTCTACTCCATTCCATTCGGTTGTAAAGTGGAGGGGGATATTTCTGCTTTGTAAATGCATCTAGTTTCATTAAGTACCTAACAAGGACAAAAACAACACCGTCTCCAACACTGTTTTATGTTCATTTTGCAGTGCTATATGGTTGCAAATTCAAAACACCGATTGTTCTTAACAGCCCATTAATTTGAACACCTGATGATGTAGGTTTTCCATCCCAACACGCTTGACATGCGAAGGACCATCTGTTGGGGGCTGGATGTCACTCTTGCAGGCAGGCTCCCACCTGGCAGGTGGGGTAATCGAATTGCACAGCTGACCTTGCAAGCCTATCCAGGAGTGGGCTGAGAATAGCAAGTACTCCTATCTCTCCGCTGCCAGGCTTCAGTGTCATACCTTTGCAAAAGCATCACAGTTTTACATGGCTAGAGAAACCATGCTGCTGAGCTGCGGAGTAACTGCTCTACTAGGTTTGTAAAGGAGGAGGAACTGAGTATTCCTTCTCAACTCAAAGCCAGTCCAGTAGATTTTGTTTTACATTCTCTGATGCCATGAACTGTATGAAGGGACCCCCAGGCAAACTCTGGGGCTTCGTCTAGTTGAACAATGAAGAGCAAGTAGAGGTATGCCAACTAGTTCCTCCTCTGTCTTGATTATTGCAATGCACTCTTCATGGGGCTACCCTTGAAGAGTGTTCGGAGACTCCAAACGGTCCATAATGCCGCCACGCGAGCTGTCATGGGTATGCCTCGGTATGCCCATATAACACCTAGGCTCCGTGAGCTACATTGGCTTCCTATTATTCTCCAGGCACAATTCAAGGTGTTGGTTATCAGGGCCAGACTATTTACGGAGCCACCTCTAACCACATATCTCCCCCAGAGACCAATAAGAGCATCCAGAGTCAGCTTACTCCAGGTCCCGTCGATGCAAGCTGGTGGGACCGCGGGGGAGGGACTTCTCTGTGGCTGCCCCTGCTCTATGGAACCAACTATGCCCTGATGTCCATACTGTTCCCACTCTACTGGTCTTCCATAAGGCTACGAAGACCTGTCTTTGCCGGCAAGCCTGGGGGGCCATGAACTAACAGCTGACGTGGCCAAATTGTATGAATGGTATGTATGCATGTGATCATGATTGTTTTAATTAATGGGTTCTTTTTATTATGGGTTTTATAGTTTTAGATTGTATATTTGACTTCTTTTTTACTGTTTCTCTATTTATTTGTATTTATATTATTATTGTAAGCCACCCCGAGTCCTTCGGGATTGGGCGGCATAGAAATTGAATAAATAAATAAACTTGTTGCAAGCCGAATTCATTGCTGCCAGCCTCTTCAACTGCCTCTGGGTGACCAAGGGTCAAACTGGCAACTCACTTTCACCAGGATCTTTTTGCCAATCACTAGAGTCCCCTTGAGATATATATTCCCAAGGAACATCAAATGAAAAAGACAGAGCTGTTTTAGACAATTAATCTGGAGTTACTCTGAACTCTTAATCAGGGTTACGATACAATACCTCTTCCAGAAAAGAGTTCTTTTAGGCCTATCAAGACTAAACAAAAAAGATCCACTGAAGATAACCAAGAGTCCCAAATCTATTTCAGCAAGATATTTTTTAAAATAGATAATATATATATATATTAAAAAAACCTAAATTCTTGCACAAATATATTTTCAAAAAAGAGCATCCTTACATCACTCTAATTTGGGAAACGGAGAAAATAATACTTTATTAATGTTGCGATATTAATAAGGTTCAATTATAAAAACATTATAGTTGCACATACACCCATAAATCCTTGGGGGCAAAGTAGCTTATGAATTAGCACAACGCTAAGAGTTCCACCAGAAAGTGCCCGGATATTGTTTTAATCTGATTTTATGTTTAGTGATAAAGAATAAAAACACCTGAGAAATGCCTGCCAATGCTAAACAAAATCAAAGTTGGTTCATTTAGACAGAACTTCTGGCCAGCACGAAGTAGAGGAAACCAAGGTAGATAGATTATTTGGATTATTGGAATTATGAAAGATTGGGAAAGTTAATGATAATGAAGCAATAAATATTTGAATAATAATTGATTATTATATGAAATGGAATATGATTACAATATTATGATAACTGTTTAAGAATTGAAGATTTAATAACGGATTGATTTATTTCTATATTGTTATAGTAATAGAGTTTAGTTTTTTCTTTGCTTTTTCTTCTTTTTCTTTCCTTTCTTTTTTGGTCTATAGTTTTCTTTCTTTTATTATTTTTAGTGGATAAAGTCTTTTTTTTTTCTTGTAAGGGTTTTGGAGAATACATAAGAAGGAGGAGTAGGCATGTTGGCATGCCTGAATTAGTAAAAGGATAATGATAAATTTAATAAGGTTTAAAGGAAATTAAGGCTGAATTCAATAAGAAGAAAATTAGATATCTAGATGACAAAATTAGAGGTCACGTTTGGTGGGTTTGATGAATATCGGAAGCAATTAATTGGAAACTAATAATTTTGGGGGGGGGCAATTATAATTGCCTTACTAACTTGATACTGTTTTTATTGTATTATGAAGGTATTTTGAAATGTATTGAAAAGGTTGGATGGAGGAAAAAAAATCCCCCCCCCCCAAAAAAGGTAGAGGGAACCCAAAAGTCAAGATGATACACCAGGATTCATTCTTCCCAATGTGGCAACTCTTAGTGCAGACACAAAAAACTGGGAAAGGCATTTCAGAGTTTGCTTCATCAAGGTAGATTTCTCCTGGACTCCCTTAAATCTTCCTAGCTTAACAATCAAGAGGGCTGCCAGACCATCCAGCCTCAGAAGACCAAATGCTGGATGCTTTGCTCTTGTGGGTTTGCAAGCATTTGTTTGCAGACAGCTGTCGTACCTGGCTACAATCTGCACAAAGGAGAATTGCTTGTAAATTACAGGACAGGGCACGGTGACCTGAAAACTACATAAACCAGGCGCAGCAGCTGTAGCCCCAGTCTTTGTGGACCAGGAGAGCCACGGCCAAGGTTTTGGCTTCTGCAAGTGAAGGGCAGAGCCTTCCCTTCCCCACCCATTCAAACCACTCGCCTGCCATGTTTCAAATGGCGTGGCGTGTGCTGGCTGTACAGGAGCATCCGTCCCAGCAATTTGGGTGAATTTATCAGTTAATTCCAGGCAATTATAGGAATGCTCAGCTTCTCTCTCAACTATCTGATGAAAGAGGAGACATCCTGCCCCACAGACCGTCCGTCTCTAAAGCGCTTGCAGGCTAATGGCAGAGCGACACTTTGAAAGAGTGCATGGGGAGGGCAGCCAGGGCAGAGTGGGGCAAGAAGAGCTGCGGTAAAGGAAAGGCAACCGGCCTGATTTTGAAACGCTTGCAGTCTGAGGCTCCCTTTCAACACAAATTGCACACCTGGACACAAATTGTTTCAACTCCTACCCTCAAAACGTCGCTACAGAGCACTGCACACCAAGACAAATAGACACAAGAACAGTTTTTTCCTTGAACGCCATCATTATGCTAAAGAAATAATTCCCTCAACACTGTCAAACTTTTTCCTAAGTCTGCACTTCTATTTCTACTAGTTTTTTCTCATCATTCCTATCATCCTTTTCCTCCCATTTATGGCTGTATGATGGTAACTTGTTGCTTGTATCCTTAAAATTTTTATTAATATTGTTTCTTCACTGCTTATTTGACCCTTATGACAATCATTAAGTATTGTACCACATGATTCTTAACAAATCTATATTTTCTTTTATGTACACTGAGAGCATCTGCACCAAAGACAAATTCCTTGTGTGTGCAATCACACTTGGCCAATAAAGAATTCTATTCTATTCTATTCTATTCTATTCTATTCTATTCTAACACAGCATCTGTGAAAGTGCTGTATGGCCAAGCAAAGTGGAATAGACCACTGGGGAAGAGGCAGAATTGTGCTATGATCCCTCTGAAGGACAACATGCTGAAAATGGAAGCTTGATGCAGTCTTTCCAATATCTAAGGGGCTGCCAGAGGGAAGAGTGCACCCAACTTATTTCCAAATCACTGGACAAGGGCAGGACATGAAACAGGGGATAAAAATCAATCAAGAAGCGATTCGGAAAGAAAAAACCTGGAACTATTGCTACTGGGAATAACACATGAAAGATATGAAAGATGTTGAATTTACCTAATTATGCACATAACAATCGCAGTGAGATTAATCTTATTGGGGGAAAAAATTACGACCTGTGCAGAAATGAACAAATGAACAATGGAAATAAAAGATAAAGATACTACCAAAGCTGGAATAAATGTTACATTTGGTTAGAAAGTCGGGAAAAATGAAAAACAAAATAAAGACAACCAATTAAATAGTCAACTGACTTAAATAACGGGGAAAGAAAAGAAAAGAGGATTGGCTGAATATAGGAATAAAAGAGATAGCGATGTAAGACCTCTGAAAAATATTAATAATTAATAAAGATATATATATATTTAAAAAATACAAATAAAATGTGTATAATATTAGAAATATTAAATGATGGTAATATAGAAATATCATTATAGAAAATAAGAAGCAAGACTGCCAAACATTGTCCAATGTTTTGTTTATGTTTGTTTATGCATATTTATAATAAAATATCTTTTTAAAAAAAGTTTAAAAAAGAAGCGATCCAAAGAAGAAATTCCCTGATAGTGAGAACAATTAATTAGTGAAATGGGTTGCCTTCAGAAGTTGTAGGTGCTCTAGCCCTGGGGTTTTTAAAGAAAAGATTGGACAACCATTGGTCTGAAATGGTACAGGTGTCAAGAACGCTGACAACAGGGTCTTCTTCTTGAAGGATCCCTTGCCATGCATGTTATTCTGTTGTTTTCCAAGTCAATGCAACAACAGAGCAGGGGCAGCAGGAAAACTTTCTGTCGTTAAGATTCTTCCCAACATTCATGATCTTTTGCAGACACCCCTGAGTAGAAAGGTCTGTGTCTCTACTTGCATTTGTGAGCCAGGTGCAAAGATGCTTCCTGCCGCTGCTGCTCTTGAGATCAGAAAAACTACAACCCTTGGTAGGTTAGCTAAAGGTTGCGGGAAGATCCTGGGGATTGGATGGATCTTGACAACTTTTGCTGCTCTTCAAGAAAAGGGTCCATAAAAACTGCCTCTCAGTTAGCCATATAAGGTGACAAGAAGGGCTTCCTTAGAATAGAATAGAATAGAATAGAATAGAATAGAGAATAGAATAGAATAGAGAATAGAGAATAGAGAATAGAATAGAATTCAATTCTTTATTGGCCAAGTGTGATTGGACACACAAGGAATTTGTCTTGGGTGCAGATGCTCTCAGTATACATAAAAGAAAATATAGATTTGTCAAGAATCATGTGGTACAACACTTAATAATTGTCATAGGGGTCAAATAAGTAATGAAGAAACAATCAATAGTAATAAAAATCTTAGGATACAAGCAACAAGTTGCAGTCATACAGTCCTAAGTGGGAGGAAAAGGATGATAGGAATGATGATAAATAACTAGTAGTAATAGTAGTGCAGACTTAGTAAATTGTTTGACAGTGTTGAGTAAATTATTTATTTAGTAGAGTGATGGCGTTCAGGAAAAAACTGTTCTTGTGTCTAGTTGTCTTGGTGTGCAATGCTCTGTCCAGGATGCGAGAGGTCAATAAATATTTTCATTGCCCTCTTTTTGATTTGTGCAATATACAGGTCCTCAATGGAAGGCAGGTTGGCTGCTCTGAGTCCTCAGAGAGGGGCGGCAAACAAATCTAATAAATTATTATTATTATTATTATTATTATTATTATTGTTGTTGTTGTTGTTGTTATTATTATTATTAATAATAATAATAATAATAATAATAATAATAATAATAATTGTTTTTTCTGCAGTTCTGATTATTCTCTGAAGTCTGTGTCGGTCATGTTGGGTTACCGGACCAAACCAGACAGTTATAGAGGTGTAGATGACAGACTCAATGATTCCTCTGTAGAATTTGCGGGCAAAAAGCTTTAGCAAAATCATCAAACTACCTGCTCAACAACAATCCTAAATTTTATTGATATGGAGAAGATGCTGCCTCTGATTCAGTATGCTGATTCCACTGTAGCCACAGTTGTACTAAAATAGCAGAATCCTCTACTGTAAATTCAAAGACAATAATCAAGTTCATAACAAATAGCACTTCAAATGCAAGCGAAGCCTCCCTCCTGCCTGATACACTAACAAATCTTTATCCCTCAGATTTTATATTTTATACTTCCAGCACAGCAAAATTCCAGTTTGAAACTTTCCCAGATTGTTTTGAACTTTCAGGGGCTGTCCATCTTCTACATTCCTTCTCACTATTAAAGAAGCAGTCAATGGGAAAGATTGGAAAGAAGGAATCGAAGAAGGCAAATTTTCATTTAGTTATCTTTAATTGATTTGAATTTAATTTTTTAAGGGTGTTGGATTTACATGTGGGAAAAGTCTCATTTTATACACAGATGTCTTTGATAAGAATACTGATTCTAGTTCTTGGGGAAAGAGAGCGCTTTGTCTTGAGACCTGCTGGAGAATGTCCAGGCACCCCATTCTTGCACAGAACATTACTGTGCTCTGATGAAAATCTAGCAGCTGACAAATCATGCCAGGCGCCCTGTTTTGCTTTTTAGTGGATAAAGATCAGAATCTACATCTGTGCAAGGGAAGAGAGCCCTCAGATAGGATTCACAACAGACCATGAGAAATGACACAGACCATGTGTTTAAGTGTGTGGGGGGCGGCAGTGATGGGCTGCTGCCCCCACAGGGGGTGGGGAAACACAGTGTGGGTAGTAAGTTTATGCATGCTTTATTGAAAACTTAATAGTTTTTTTATTGCTCTTCCTTCTCTAATACCTTAGTATGATCCATAATTACTTTTAAAATAGGAAACAATTAAATAGTATGTTTTTACCCATAAACCCTTTAGTCATTTTAATCACTACCTAGAACTGAACTTTTATAGCAATTAAAGAAAATTGAGCTACTTGCTTAATCTGTTATTATACTGATGCTTGTGGGTTCAGTACAAAACCTTATAGTGTTACTGTGTTGCTCAACAAACAATGCTGTCTATCATTTATCCTTTTTGTGGCTATTCAAATAATGTGACTTAATCAACTGAAAAAGAGTCCAAGCACCTATTTGAAAACTTACCTTGGCCAGTAAGCCACTCCCAGCCACCCCAGTCACATGATTGTCAAGCCACTGCCACCTGGTTACATGGCCGGCAAGCCACTCCTACCCAATCACATGACCATCAAGCCACAGCCACAAAATAAGCCATGCGCACAGTGTGGCAGTAAATTTTTGACAGCCCATCAGTTTGTGTGTGTGTGTGTGTGTGTGTGTGTGAGAGAGAGAGAGAGAGAGAGAGATTTCTAGTAAGGAATGGTGAGCTAGCATGTCTCCGAATGACTAGCAATGATGTTGTGATGGTGACAGTAGGCTGGTGGTCTCATGGAATCTCTATAGATAAGGAGAGGATGGGAGATTGACTTCTTGAGCTCTGGATGGTGGTTTCTCAGATGAAGGGAAGTCATTATGCTCTCAACTGTGGCAGAGCCTTTGAAAGGATACCGAATCCCTCACTTTCTAACCACTTTTGGAAATTATCTGCTTTATTATCCTGGCTATAAGAGTTCTTCAAAATGAGACAGCTACTTGGAAAGCTATTTGTTGAGTTGACCTTCGTTAGCTATAAGTTTAAGAATTTGAAATGATTTAATGTTAGGCTGGCATGCCTGGTATAGTATGATAAGCACAAAACCCATTCATATTTTAAAAGACATATAATTAGGAAGTCATTATTAGAAACATGTATTGACATTAAGAAAGATCTTCGGAGAGGGGCAGCATACAAATCTAATAAATAAATAAATAAACAAACAAACAAACTAATTAATTAATTAATTTTTTAACAATACCTGACTGGATTTCTCCAATTGAAGCCATATGCCACCCAAATTTACTACAAGAAGGAAAAATACTGAAATATAAGGACTTATTAAATGAGCAACTGAAATTAAAAACCAGACAACAATTAAATGAAGCAGGGATAACGATAGATTGGTGGACTTATGCTCAGATTCAGACTAGATTTCAAAAAGATGCAAGGACTTATTTCAAAAAGAGAATAATATTCTAGGGAAGTTGCTAATCAAGAATCAAGGAAATTGATTGGGAAAGTTTACAAATATTTGATAAGGCCCAAAACAGTAGGTTTGATTTTAAAAGACAACATGATTAACTGGTGCAGAAACTTTGGAAGAAATATAGACTTAGATGTATGGGAAATGATTTGGTCATACAATTGGAAAATAACTAAATCGGTATCGCTCAAAGAAAATCAGATTAAGATGTTTTATAGATGGCACCTGCCCCCTAATAGGATTTCAAAAATGTTTCCAAACACTTCCCCTAACTGCTGGAAATATAAGAGAGAAATTGGTTCTTACTACCATCAATGGTGGACTTACCAGAAAGCCAAATCGTATTGGAACAAAATAGAAAAATGGCTAAAAGAAATTACACATCAGGAAATTAGGAAAGCTCCAGAATTCTTCTTACTAGGTATTGCAACACACAAATATAAAAAAGACATACAATACTTGATAAGTCATATTTTAGCAGCTACCAGAATTGTTTTTGCGCAAAGATGGAAAGAAGCAGAAGTCCCAAAAGGTGATGAGGTAATTAGAAAAATTATTGAATGTGCAGAGCTGGACATGATGACGAGGCGTTTGAAGAACCAAGAAGAGTCGGAATTCTATAAAATCTGGGATAGAGTCTGTATTTGGTTGAATAGAAGGAATTCTCAATGAATTCAAGGTTATACAAATTTATTATTTTGAAATGTATATAAACAGAACTATGAAGTAGGTATTATTTTTTCCCTCTGAAATGATCTAATCAACAATTGTTTTCCCTTTTTTTACCATGGAGACTTCTATTCTGAGTGGAGCGATTGTAGCTCCTTTCTTTGTTATGTGTTTTGTTCTGTATTTTTATGTATGTGTGTTGTGTTTCATTTTTAAAAATAATAAAATTTATTTTAAAAAAAAGAATTTGAAATAAATGGCAAAAGCTTAACAAGTCTTTGAACCAACAAATTAAGGGACCAGATGAATTTGAATTATCAAGGCTTTTAGTGTAAGAGTTTGAAAATAATTTCACAAGCACCTTTGTAGGAACAAAATTGTTTAGTTTACCTTAGTCACAATAGAAATTCAAGATTTTATGATTTCAGAAATTGGACACTGCTAGGGACTAAAGATTCAAGGCATAAAAGATGAAAGATAAAGAAAGAGACAGCCTTATCTTTTGTCTCTGGTCAGCAGTGAGTCAAAATGACAGAAAACGGCATGACATTAGAAATACTCCAGGAGATATTTGAAGAATGGGACAGAAAATAATAGCTACAATGTCAGCAGTGACATTTTAAAGCCTTTAAGTGGGCTTTGAAATAAATAAACAGAAAACAACAATGCTTGTTAAGAATACAACCTCTCAGTTCTACCGTGTTTCCCCGAAAGTAAGACAGTGTCTTACTTTCTTTTTACCCCCAAAAGCCCCACTACGTCTTACTTTCGGGGTATGTCTTACATTGGAAAAAAATTGAAAGGGTCGCGTTCCCGAAGGCATCTCCCCAGAGTCCAGAAGGGCAGCCGCGGGATAGGAGCCTCGTGAGCCCTTTTCCAAGTTCAACCTCAGGGCTCCAAGCGGCGTGCACGCGTGGAGCCACAGACGCATGTCGGGGAAGCGTGTGTCTGGAGGGGAGGAGCTGCTCTGTGCAGTTGGGCAGCCCCACCTGCCTGCCGGAAAGGAGGCGGGCGAAGGAGGGCGCAGCTCTGGCCGCTCGCCTCGGAGCTGGTCGGCCTCACTGGCCGCTTGCAGCCGAGCCTCAGCAGGACTCGGTTGCTGGGACGAGCGCCTTCGCTGCAAGCCGCCGTCCTTCGCTTTGCCAAGCCGGGGAAGAGGCGGTGGCGCCGCGGCGAGGCGAAGGCGAGGGGCGCGCGGGGAGCTTGGAAGCGATGTCATCGGGCTCCCCCCCCCGGCAATACCCCCATGTTTCCCCGAAAGTAAGACATATGTCTTACTTTTGGGGTAGGGCTTATATTAGCCGACCCCCCTGAAACCCCCGATACGTCTTACAATCAGGGGTGTCTTACTATCGGGGAAACAGGGTATGATCAAATTTCATAGAACTTTGATATTTCATAGAACTTTGAAAAGACAGGTGTAGAAAAAGGTGAAATACCTGGGGGTTACACAGACAATTACAAATTCTACACTGTTTCAAAATAACTGTGTGCCTCTTTGCAATGGTATTAAAAAGATGTATTAAGATGGGATAAATTACAGTTATTTATATTGGGTAAAATCTCTGTAATTAAGGTAAGTGTTTTACCAAAGATGCTGTTCCAGAGGTGCTTTCAAAGGCGCAACTGGACTTTCTGTTTTTTCTTTGAAGATGTTTGGCTTCTCCTCCAAGAAGCTTCATCAGCTCTGACTGGATGGTGAGGAATGGAAGGATTGATACTCCTTGCAGACATCTGGTCTTTTGTATCCCTTTTAGAGAGTCATTGAGGCCGCTCGGAGGTTTTCCTATGTCCTCAGCACTACCTGAATGGTGCAAATGGGTGTCTTGGAAATGCTGAAGGGACTGTGTTGTAGACTGGAGTTAGATAATGTCCTGAATCAGGCCAAAGCCCATCGAGTCCAGCATTCTGTGTCACACAGTGGCCCACCAATTGTACATGGGGATCTTGAGCAGAAAGAGAAGACAAAACCCTCCCTTTCCCTTGACCCCCAACAAATGGGACCCAAGGGAACCCTGCCTGCCTCAACCAACATAGAGGCGGCACACGGACATCCGTTTCAATAACCACCGATACACTTGGCATCCCAGAATCTGTCTAATCCTGCCTTGAAGCTATCCAGGCTGACAGCTGTCATGACCTCTTCTGGAAGGGAATTCCATAAACCAAAACCCTCTGGGTGAAGAAATATTTTCCTTTATTTGTCCTCACTTTCTTACCTTTGAGCTTTAGGGAGTGCCCCCTCATCCTAGTATTGTGTGATAGAGAAAAGATTTTTCCCTATCCACCTTTTCTATCCCATGCATGATTTTATACACTCTGATCAAGTCACCTCTTAAATGCCGTCTTTCAAGGCTGAAGAGACTAAGGCATTGCAACCTGGTTTCATAAGGGGGGGGGCTCCATTTCCTTGATCCTTCTTGTTCCCCTTTTTTGCACCTTTTCCAGTTCCATTAAATCCTTTTTGGGAAATTCTGAAAAATAGGATTTAATACCACTGAAAAAGAAAAAACCAGCATGGATGCACAAAGATTTTCTGATAAACTGAAAGGGAAAAATGGATCAATACAAAAAATGGAAAGAGGGACATGTAACAAACAATGGCTGCCAACCTGCCTTCCATTGAGGACCTGTATACTGCATGAGTCAAAAAGAGGGCAATGAAAATATTTACGGAACCCTCGCGTCCTGGACAGAAACTGTTTCAACTCCTACCCTCAAAACATCGCTACAGATCAAGAACAGTTTTTCCTGAACACCACCTCTCTGCTAAACAAATAATCCCCTCAACACTGTCAAACTATTTACTAAGTCTGCACTATTATTACTACTAGTTTTTTCTCATCATTCCTATCACCCATTTCCTCCCACCTATGAATATATGATTATAACATGTTGCTTGTATCCTTAAGATTTTTATTAATATTGTTTCTTCATTGCTTATTTGACCCCTATGACAATCATGAAGAGTTGTACCTCATGATTCTTGACAAATGTATATTTTATTTTATGTACACTGAGACCAAAGACAAATTCCTTGTGTGTGCAATCACACTTGACCAATAAAAAGAATTCTACTAAACAAGGCAGAGTTCCAACAAATAGCCTAGACATGCAAAGATGAAATCATGAAAGTTGAGGCTCAGAATAAAGTAAGACTTGCAACAAATGTCAAAAATAACAGAAAAAAGTTTTTTCAACATATAAAAAACAAGAAAAATGGTAAAGGAAATAACTGGTTTGTCAGAAACGGATCATGCTAAACAAATCTTATTGCACTCTTTGACAAAGTGACTAATTTAGTGGACCAGTGGAGTGCATACTTGGGTTTCAGTAAAGCATTTGACAAAGTAGACCATAAACTATTTCTTGATAAGCTAAAAAACTGTGGGATAGACAGTATCACCACCAGATGTATTTGTAACTGACAAATGTCAGTTTTAAAATGATCATGCTGTAATCTACTTTCTATGCAAAAAGAGACTTTAATTGAACCATAATGTAAGATAAATCTAAAGAAGCAATTAAAACATTTACAATGACTAAGACCCTAGAACCCAATGGTATATTTGCAAGATATTACATGACTTATTAGGAAATCCTGATTGAATCTTGACCTCAAGTTAGGAATGAGATTCAACTAGATGAAGAACTTCTTCCATCATGGGGCTTCCGGTTTGGTGGAGATCGCGGCGGGACGTGTCTGGCAGGGCTCTGCCAGGCAAATCCCTTCTACCCCCTCCGAAGGTCGCATTTGTGATCGGATCGGGCCCGGATGGCCCGATCCATGAACAGGGGGCTCTCCTCTGCCCGAGGACCCATCGCCAGGACTCCGGAGGCAGCGGTTCGCCCCGCAGCTTCGGAGACGGGAGAACCGCTCCTCTTTGTCTAAGAGGACCGGCCAGCGCTTTCTCCCCTCACTCAGCGGGAAGAACAAAAATCAAAGAAGTGAAAGTATAAATATCTACATCTACATTGAAAAAGAATATAGCAGAGAAAGGACCTAAGGTAAAAAATTCCATTGTGTTTCGTGTTTAAAGCCAGAAGATCGTAAAAGTTCTAAGTAAAAGTTTTTTTTTTCCTCCAGGGCGAAAGTGAAAGTTTTTTCTTGTTTAAACTCATCCGCAAATAACAGCCGGACCTAATTCTTTTTTTCACTTTTACTTTTCCATCTTGAACGTGAACTTTGGAACCTATAAAATAATTTTCTGACTTTATGGTTTAACAAAATAGTTTAAATTTGACATGACTATTTAGAAAATTTAAACTGCTAAAGGAAATTCCTAGTGATGATCAGAATTTGTTGTTAATAGACTTTTAAAATCATAATGTTCTGGACTTAATTTTTGAAGCGGAGGAACACAGTCTTGCTGCCTTTTTTTTTTTTTTTCTGCTGCTCCTTTTCACAACATGAAATAACTTAATAATTATGAACTAAATGGAATCTAGAAGAGATTGAAATTACTTCTTTTTTGGATTACTTATTGTTGGATTAACCTATTTGGAATACTTGCTGAGCCTTTTGGATTATTTGCTGACACCTTTTGGATTATTTGCTGAGAATTCTTTGGTTTAACATCTGCCTGCTGCACGGAAATTAACCTGACTCCATCTTGGGATCTGTTTCTTTGTTCCTGTCTTGAATTTGGAAAATAAACTGACTTCATTTTGAACACAAGCAAGCCTTGGATTTGTTTTACTCTTTGAATTTTGAATTGAAATCAAATATAACTTTACCCTTTGAGATTTGGATTTTCATCTCTACTTCCTAGCAAAACTACAGGATTTATAAGAAGAACTTAAGTATATAATACTGTTATTGTGTCTTTGAATAATTATTTGTTTTTTTTCCTGATTCTTCTTTGACTTTCTTCCCTATTCTTGGACATTTCTATTACTAGAAGAAGTTTGGTTTGAACTATATGCATTGTTAATAAACCTTGGGTTCCTGCTCTATTCTAAATAGTTGAACTAAAATACTACCCTCCTTCTTTTCTTTTTTGAACAACTCTTTTTACTTTATTTTTTTTCCCTTCTCCTTTTTCTTCCCTCCTCCTAAAGTTTCTCCTCCAACTCTTTTTCTTTTGTTTTCTACATATAGTTGATATTCCTTCCCTTCTTTTATTTTTTGTCTTCCTTTTATTTGAAAAGGCTAATACCTGTTCTTTTTTTTTCTGTGGCACTAAATAATAATATTTCTTTTTTCTCCCTTCTTTTTTTTGAATTCTGTTATTAATTGAATTGCTATTGAATTGGTATAGTTATATTATAAGGGAAACAAAATATATTGAACAGATTTGGAATTTATAGTAATTTTTTTTCTTTTTCACTACATATAAAATTGAAACTAATCTTAAAATTTGAAATAGTGGATTCCAATTTGATAATGTCCCATACTTCAACCCTTGTTAAAACAACAAAAAAACAAACTACACCAACTACCCTATCTCCACAAGTGTCACCGCATTCTTCTCCCTCGCATCAAGTGTTAACCATGTCTACCAAAGACAAAGACAAAGACAAAACAATGCAGTCCAATTTTGCAACTATACATGAGACTTTGAACACTTTGAAGGACTTCATGGTCAAATCACAAGAAGACGCCACTCAACAAAGAGAGGCCATAAAGGAGGAGGCAACACAACAAAGAGAAGCCATAAAGGAGGAGGCAACACAACAAAGAGAAGCCATAAAAGCTGACTTGGCAGAATTTAAAGTGGAGATGGCCCAAATGAAAGCTGACATGGGCGAGATGAAAGACCAGATAAAGCAGATCCAACAAACACTTCAAGAAAGTGACGACCGAGTTAAAAAAGTTGAAGAACAATCTGATAAAAATGAGAAAAGAATGGATTATCTTGAAGGGAGAGCCGATGAGAGATACAGAAGATATGATGAATCTATTATCCAGCTGGAGATGCAACGAGCTTCGTATGGACTTCGATTTCAGAATATAAAAGAGGAAAAAGATGAAGACTTAAAAGCGACTATGGCGGAAATTATTGGAGCTATACTCCAAGAGGACCCCATAGCTTTACAGAGAGAAATCGATGAAGTATACAGAATCTCGAATAGCTATATCCGTCGGCACAACCTCCCAAGAGAGATACATATTAAGTTTACAAGAAAGGCGTTGCGAGATGAGATACTTCATCATTCAAGAAACTCCCCGCCCCAACGTCAGGGAGTAGAAATAAAGATACTAAAGCAAGTTCCAAGAAGTGTCAGAGAAAACAGAAGAGATTATCACTTTCTAACTAAAATTTTGATCAAAGAAAACATTACTTACCGTTGGCTTATTCCACAAGGACTTTCTCTGACATGGCGTTCTACAAGGTACAAACTGGAAAACGTAGAACAAGCCATGTACTTCCTCGAACAGAGTGGTATTGGCCACTCCGACTACGCAAGTAAGCAACAAGTGGTCCAACTACAACTAGCTCAACAGCAACCAGGGGAAAAATTACCAACTCAGCAAGAAGAAAACTTGGGGGCAACTGCTCAAGTAATAGAGCAGGACCAAGGTGCTAGAAGAGTTCAACCTCAGCGAGAAACCAAAAAACCCATTAAATGACAACGAATAAAGACTTAAAAATCTTTTCCGTAAATGTTAATGGACTTAACGAACCAAGAAAAAGGAAGCAAATTTTCTCTAAAATTAGAAACCAAAATGTTCAGATTGCAATACTACAAGAAGTTCATATTAAAAAAGATAACCAAAAATTACTGTTGAATCCCAAAATTGGAAAAATGTATGCTGCATTAGCAGACCAAAAAAAAAGAGGTGTAGTGATGTATGTTAAGAATTCTATAAATTCCAAACAAATATATAAGGATAAAGAGGGTAGGATATAGATTGTACAAGTAGATATTGAACCTAGACCTCTAGTGGTTGTTTCTATTTATGCTCCCAATGAAGACCAAATGACATTTTATAAAAATTTACACCAAATAATAATAGATTTAGCTATTGATAATGTATTGATAATAGGTGACTTCAATGCTATCGCGAATAGACAATTAGACCACTCAGGAGGGGGAGGTAATAAAAAAAGGGGAAAAGGTAAAAAAACAAGAAGAAATTTGCTACCTAGCACTTTTCAAAAAATGAAAGCGGAATTATTACTAAGCGACATTTGGAGGGAAAGACACCCTCACAAAAGGCAATTTACCTTTTACTCCAATCCTCACAAAATTTGGACGAGAATTGACATGTTATGGGCACCAAAAACGGTGGCAGAACAAATAAGAGAGGTCGAGATAGACGTTAATACATGGGCTGATCACAACCCAATAGTGGTCTATATGACGATGAATAATAAACAGAACAACTGGCGGATGAATAGGTATATATTAAATGATAAGAAATATAAGGATTGGATTGAAAAGGAATTAAAAATATTTTTTGAAATTAATAAAACATCAGACACTACTCCACAGAACTTATGGGATACAGTTAAAGCGTATATAAGAGGTTTAACAATATCCTATACAGCAAAACACAATAAGGAAAAGAAATTAGAGTATTTACAATTAACAAACGAACTAAAACAATTAGAATCCTTATCGCAGCAACACATTAAGAACAGAGATTTAAAGACAGAAATAAATGTAATTAAACATAAAATTAGAGTTATAGAACAAAACCAATTAACTGAAAAGATCAAAAGAGCAAAGCAACAATATTTTGAACATGCAAATAAACCTGGCAGATGGCTAGCGTATAAACTTAGAAAACAGAGTCAATCAAAATTAATCCAAAAATTAGAAGATAAAGATGGTAAAATAAAATATGATACAGAAGGTAAGGCAGACATTGTGTATAATTTTTATAAAGAATTATATGCTAAAGATCATGTTATTGAAGATGAAGTTTTTAACTATTTAGAGGCTTCAAATTTACCACAAATAACAGAAGATCAACAGGCCACCATGGATGGACCAATAACAATGGAGGAACTCCTAATAACAATTAAAAAACAGAAAAGCAACAAGGCCACAGGCCCAGATGCCATACCTGCAGAATGGTACAAGATAGACAACGAAACAATAAGAAACCATATGTTAGAAACTTTTAATTTATGTAGACTTGAGGGAAAAATCCCCAAATCTTGGTCAGAATCACTGACAACTTTAATACATAAACAGGGTACAGAACCAGATAAAATTAAAAACTATAGGCCTATATCATTATTAAATGTAGACTATAAGATTTTTATTGCCATTTACGCAGAGAGACTCAAAAGAGTTATAAATGGAATAATACACCAAGACCAAAATGGGTTTCTTCCAGGGAGACAAATTAAAAATAATATTAGAACTGTAATAAATATACTAGAGTACTATGAACAACACCCAGACAAGACGGCATCTCTAATGTTTCTGGATGCTCAAAAGGCCTTCGACAACGTTAATTGGACATTTATAAAAATGCAATTAAATAAAATGAGATTTGGCCCAAAATTTGTTAACCTAATAGATACCATATATTCAAAACAAACAACGAATATAATATTGAATAACAGTCAATTACCAATACTTGACATAAACAAGGGAGTTCGCCAAGGATGCCCTATATCACCATTGTTATTCATTATGACCCTTGAAACCCTATTAATTAAAATAAGAGCGGACCCCAAAATAAAAGGTTTAACCGTAGGAGATGAAACCTACAAACTCCAGGCCTTTGCAGACGATCTAATGTTTATAATTGAAGAACCGACTACAACAGTTCCTACCTTACTACAAACCATTGAACAATATGGAAACGTAGCAGGTTTAAAGATAAACAAAAGCAAAACACATTACTTGACCAAAAATATGAATAAAACACTAGAAACTAAATTAGAAAGTATTTCTGGAATAAAGACTGTAAAAAAGGTAAAATATTTAGGAATAAATTTAACAGCGAAAACAATAACATTAAAAAATGATAATTATATGAAATTACTAGCAGAAATTAAAAAAGACTTAGCAATGTGGAATAATTTGAAAATATCTTTCTTAGGAAGAATTGCAACAATTAAGATGAACATTTTACCCAAGGTCTTATTTCTTTTTCAGGCAATACCAATAAACCCAGGGGGTATCTTTTTAAAAACTTTAACAAATTTAGTTAAAAAATTTATATGGCAAGGTAAAAAAGCAAGGATAAAAATGAATTGTTTAGAAGATATAAAAGAAAGAGGAGGATTTGGCCTTCCAAATTGGAAACTATATTATCAGGCCGCTGCATTAACATGGCTTAGAGATTGGATAATCTTAGATAATAAAAGAACACTTGACCTAGAAGGACATGATTTAATGCTTGGATGGCACGCATTTTTATGGTATGATAAGGACAAAAACCATTCATATTTTAAAAGGCATACATTAAGGAAATACTTATTAGAAGTATGGAAAGACATAAAGAAGAATCATTTCTTAAGCATCCCAGATTGGTTAGCTCCTTTAGAAGCAATAACGCATCCAAAGTCTATAAAGGACAAGAAAATGACTTATAGATATAAAGAACTATTAAATGATCAGATGAAGCTTAAATCTAGAATTGAACTACAAGAAGAAGGGATAATAATAGATTGGTGGCACTACGCCCAGATCCGATCTAGATATCAGAAGGATAAAACTCTTTACATTTTTAATAAAAGTAAGAATCCTTTAACTACTTTAATAACCACTAACTCAACAAAAATGATAGGGAAAATATATAAACTACTTATTGCTCATAAAAATATAGAGTTGACTTTAAAAGATACTATGATAAGATGGTGTAGAAATATTGGTAAGGAAATAGATATAGATACATGGGAGAAAGTGTGGATTAATAATTGGAAAATGACTAAATCAGTTTCCCTAAAAGAAAACCAAATCAAAATGTTTTATAGATGGCATCTCCCACCAAATAGGATAGCAAAAATGTTTCCCAAAACATCCCCAATATGTTGGAAATGTAAGAAGGATATAGGAACTTATTATCATCAATGGTGGACATGTGGCAAAGCAAAAATATATTGGAAGATGATTGAAAAAATACTAAAAGAAATAATAAAGCAAGATATAGATAATACCCCGGAATTTTATTTATTAGGTGTCACAAACCAGATCTATAAGAAAGAAATTTTTTATTTAATTATACACATATTAACTGCGGCTAGAATAATATATGCGCAAAACTGGAAAGGGGAGGAAATCCCCAAGGAAGAAGAGGTTATAGCTAAGATATTAGATTGCGCTGAAATGGATATGATGACAAGAAGATTAAACGATCAAGAGGATACTAAATTTTACGAAACATGGAACAATGTTTACAAATGGATAGATAAGAAAAAATAAGATATATCTCTAGTTGTTGTTTTTTTTAATCTTTTTTTGTATTAGTTTTTACCTAGGTGATAATAATATTAATATTAGTTTAAAAGGACTTTTTGATGATTATGATATAGTAATGTATGTATAAGTATAAGCAACATACTAAGATTTTCGAAGTATAATAGTTGAATTTAGTTTTACTGTTTGGACTGAAGGTTTGATACTACTTTACTATAGTAATTAGGATTATATTAAAGGTATTTTTTCTTTGGTAATTATGTTATATTAACCCTACCTAACACCCATATTAAGATTTGTAAACTTTAACTCAAATTTATTAATTTTCTTTCTATATAATAGTTAACATATATTTAATTATGTATTCTTTTTCTATATTTGAATGTATACTTTCATAAGAAGCGGGGGAAATACACCCCCACTTTATGTTCATTGTTTGTATGTATTTGTTTGTTTTTTATGAAAAATAATAAAAAAAATTGAAAAAAAAAAAAAAGAAGAACTTCTTCCATCATGGAAAGAGGCCTTTATTTCCTTAATTTATAAAAGGAGAGATTCCATAGTTCCCAATTAATAACCCTATTAGATCATGCTGATCAACTGGAAATCGACTCCTTAATTTAACATGCTAAGTAGGTTGCATTTACTAAGTGAAGTTTGCTCACATTTTGCTCTGGGTAAGTTTTTTATCATAGTCAACAGCTACATGGTTAATAAACCTAAACACAAACACACTCCTGAAGTACTACTGTCTGGTTTAGCATTTTAATGCTCTGGAATAATCCATCCTTGATTATGGGCTATTTTTGGAAGATTGGTGGACATCTGTTTTGAAACCGGTTTACCAGTTTTCCAGAATATGGTCAGAAAAGTGTGAGTGGGTGAGGGAGAGAAATCGTGAGCTGAGTAGATTTTCACATAGCAAACTGAGAAAGTTTCCTCTTGCTTCATTCTAACCTGTCGGCTACCACTAACCTATGGGCTATTTTTTGAGAGATGCCGTATTTTTCAGAGTATAAGATACACCTTAGTTTTTGGGGCAAAGAATCTGCTTACCAGATATTCATATGGCTAGCATCTTTAGTCTGGTCAGCTTCAGCACATTATTTTATCCCCTGGTTAGGGCTTTTTAAAAAAAATATTCAGAGAGAGTAACAATAAAATCGTGCAGAATGCAGCTGCGAGAGCAGTCATGGGCTTACCCAGGTATGCCCATGTTTCACCATCACTCCGCAGTCTGCATTGGCTGCCGATCAGTTTCCGGTCACAATTCAAAGTGTTGGTTATGACCTTTAAAGCCCTTCATGGCACTGGACCAGAATATCTCCGAGACCGCCTTCTGCCGCACGAATCCCAGCGACCGATTCGGTCCCACAGAGTGGGCCTCCTCCGGGTCCCGTCAACTAAACAATGCCGGTTGGCGGGCCCCAGGGGGAGAGCCTTCTCTGTGGCGGCACCGGCCCTCTGGAACCAACTCCCCCCGGAGATCAGAACTGCCCCTACTCTTCCTGCCTTCCGTAAACTCCTCAAAACCCACCTTTGCCGTCAGGCATGGGGAAACTAAACATCTCCCCCTGGGCATGTTGAAGTTATATATGGTATGCCTGTATGTGTGTATGTTAGTATAGGGGATTTTCTTAAACTTATAATATTTTAATCAATTGGATTGTATTGGATTGTTTTTCACTTGTTGTGAGCCGCCCCGAGTCTTCGGAGAGGGGCGGCATACAAATCCAAATAATAAATAAATAAAATAAATAAATAAAAGAACTTGCAAGTGGCACCTGGTTAGGGCTGGAAAGGAACATTTGGAGCAAGTTAGAGCAAAGGAAAAATCCTGCAAAGACTTAGGGCTTGGAAAACATTCATCACAAAGAGTAACAATGAAAGAACCTGCAAGGTAAGAGCTGGGAAGATCGTTAGCACCTAGTTAGGGCTGGAAAATAAAGCTTTTTTTAAAAAAGCTACATTCAGAGTATACATCTGAATTTTCAGTCTCTTTTAGGGAGGAAAAAGGTACATCTGATACTCTGAAAAAGACAGTACTCTTGACAAAAACCTGTTGGATGGGCTCATCGGTCATCCTTCTCCCAGAGACCTAAGCGGGGCCTTGCTAGATCAGGCTCTTAACCAATGTAGTCCAGCAGTTTGTTCTCACAATGCTTGAACAAGTGTGTAAGCCCACCAACCTCCCTGCTATTCCACTCACAGATGGTTGCATTTCATCAAGGCTAATAATCATTGATCTCGATGATTTCCATAAATTAGTCAAACCTGTTTTTCAAGCCAACTTAAGCTGGGACCCAGTGCAACATTTCATAATAGTGAATTTCAAAGTTTAATTATGCATTGTGTGTGTGTGGGGGGGGGAGAGGTCCTTGGCTGTTCTGATACTCCCAGGACTCCATTTCACTGAATGGGCCTCTAGGGTTAGTATTTTGGGGAAGAGAAAAATAGCTTCCATGTGCCACATCACGTTCAGTTCGGTATATTTCAATCATGTCTCCTTTCATTCTCCTTTTTTTTCCCAGCGTCCTTTCTAGGGAAGCTGCTCCAACCCCTTCGTCATCTTAGTTATCCTCATCTGAACTTTCTCTAGTTCTATTATCTGTTTTTTGAGGAGCAGCTATCAGAACTGAACACAATATTCCCGATCTGGTCATACCATTGATTCATATAAGAACATCATGATATTGCCATCTCTGTTTTCAGTGCCATTTCTTATTACTCCTAACATGATATTGGAGTTTAAAAAAAAAAAAAGTAGATGCTGATTGTGTTAGCCCCTCCATTGAACTGTTGATCATTGCTCCAAGGTTTCTTTCTTCTATCAATATGATTTTGGGTATCAGTGTGCATCTTGCTCACATTGAATGGCATCTGCCATTTCAATATTCCTAATGCTTTACTGTTATTGCTACTCTAAACAACGTAGTATCATTAGTAAACCTGACTTTTCCATTAGCCATTCCAGATCATTTATAAATGTGTTAAAAGGTTAGCCTGCATGATAAATCATTGAAGTATATATGAAATTAATTTGTTAATGGAAAAAAAACATGTACTAAAAGCATGTACTAATGAGACAAATTATAGTCTGGTGTATAATTAATATAATATAAATATAATTACTTTAATGCTAATATAATGCTAATATCTGTATATACTACTATTAATTTAATTTTCTTTGATTTTCTTCTGTACTTACTATTGTGTTTTCTTTTTTAAAAGTGGAAAATTAATAAAAATATTTTAAAAGAAAAGAAATGTGTTAAAAAGCACCTGCCCTAGGACAGAATCCCAGGATTCCTATTCTTTAGCCTGTTCTTTATTTGCAAAAATAAAAAGCTGGATAAAGAAATTATCTGCTTTTATTCCATGGCTGTTCTGCTTACTGAGAAATCTTTGATGAGGAACTTTATCAATGGCTTTTTGAAATCTAAGAAGATGCTATCAACTGAATTGCCCTCATCTATATGTTTATTATCACCCTCAAACAACTAATAGATGAACGAGATGGACCTTTCCTACATGAAAGAAAGGTCTTCCTTTTGGATCCCGATTATCTGTGGGATCACATTCTCCCAGAAGAGAAGGCTCCTTCTGCATCCCATCGTTTTGGGGAAATCTCTGACAGGGTTTCTGGGGTTGAAGCCTCTTGTTCACTGCCCCCTACTCTGGAAAAGCATCGCTCTTAAAATCAGATTGGCCCCAGCCCTGTTTGCAATACCATTAGGGTGAAGGAGTCATTTTAATCTCTCTTGAAGTGGATGGTGTTACAGTTGTTCCTTGGAGCATGGAATACTAGCAATTAAATACATTAGATCACAGTGCTATTTTATTATACTGTTACGTTTCTACTGTTCGGTTTTAATCTTATTACTATTTTAAGAGGTCAGTAAGCTGCTGCTGCTGCATGACTCAAGTGGCCTATAAGACTACTGAAGCAAAATAAATAGATAAAATAAATACTTAGGCTACAAAGTGAAATTGTCTCAACTCGTGTCAATTTTACTCCAGCAACTGATGGCTTAAAAATATTAAATGCTTCAGAAAAGGTGTGGGACACAATGAGCAAAATATTTTAAATGTAATCAACACACAGCCTCCTGTAACAGAGCCTATGCATTCCCAGGCAGAACCTAGAGTTCCTGGGGAGTAAAGTAAATGTTGAAGGAACAGAAGGGAACTGGGTAGAGAATGTGAGCTAAGATCAACTGCCTCGAAACCCCAGAAGAGTTTACAAGATGGTATTAATTAAATTAAATTAAATTAAATTAAAAGTAAGGTTGTACAATTAAGCAAAAAAACCAAAACACACAGGTATAGTATACTGCTCAAAAAATAAATAAAGGGAACACTCAAATAACACATCCTAGATCTAAATGAATGAAATATTCTCATTGAATACTTTGTTCTGTACAAAGTTGAATGTGCACAACAGCAGGTGAAATTGATTGTCAATCAGTGTTGCTTCCTAGGTGGACAGTTTGATTTCACAGAAGTTTGTTTTACTTGAAGTTTATATTGTGTTGTTGAAGTGTCCCCTTTATTTTTTTCGAACAGTGTATTTAACATTTGGGTATAGTGATGGATCTTTTTGAACAATGAATTATATTGTGAATTATATTGTGTTGTTTAAGTGTTCCCTTTATTTATTTATTTTTGAGCAGTGTATATGTGGTACCTTGCTCAATAGTAGTAGCAATGGGTGGAAACTAAACAAGGAGAAAAGCAACTTAGAACTAAGGAGAAGTTTCCTGACAGAACAATTGACCAGTGGAACAGCTTGCCTCCAGAAGTTGTGAATGCTCCAACACTAGAAGTTTTTAAGAAGATGTTGGATAACCATTTATCTGAAGTGGTGTAAGGTTTCCTGCCTAAACAGGAGATCTAACTCGTTGTATTATTATAATAAATTAAAAGAAATAAATGTTACATCACTCCTCATTTTATATTAACCTCCAGGTATCAGTGAGGCAAGATGGAAGCCCAGAATTGCATGCAGAGGAGTTTGGGAGCGGCAGCATTTCTGCAGCTGGGAAATGAGTTGGAGGCCAAGATCAACAGCTCTACCACCGCAGACCTGAGTTGTGGCCCTGAATCTGGGAAAGGCCTACTGGACCCCTGGGGGTGTTCAGCACTCAACTGGATAACAATTCGCTTAGTTAAAAAGTAATGTTCCCAGGGATACTACGGTAGTATTGCTTATTCAGATGAAACTTAAAATACTCATGATATTAATTTGATAGTCCATAATACATTCTGGTGTGTATGTGTGCGAGTGTTTGGTAAAAGCAGCACAGGGTCCAGGGGTCCCTCACAATAAATTTTTCCTCTATAGTTTGCTGTCTAATTAGTCTTTCTTATCCATTTACTTCTTTTGTATGTAGCATAGCCTTTTCTAAATAGGTTTAGAGCGGTGTTTCTCAAATAGTGGGGCACACACATCCCTGGGGAAGCATGGTGTGATGCCGGGGGGGGATGGGACCCCAGGGAATGTGGGGTTTTTTGCTGCAGGGAGTAGGGCTTTTTTTGCAGTGAACAATAGCACACAGCACTGAGCAGGAGATAGGAAGTGCAGATACCAAATCCTTAAGAGACACCATGGAAAAATATTTAACAGGGGTGAAAAGAAAAGAGGAGAGAGACGGAGATCATGAGACAAACGTAAGTCTCCCGAAAGCTAAGGTGAGGAAATATGAGGAAGCGTATGTAGCGCTTGGGACTGGTAGGTTTACTGTGTCTAAAAATGTTGGCAGTAGACAGCATAAAACCAAATAAATTAAGGCTAGGTTAGAAAGAGCTGCCTAGTCACCCTCCATCTGTAGAAGTGGTCAACAGTATTAAATATCTGGGGTTGCAGATAATTAACAATCTCAATTGGCCTCTCCACACATCATCCTTAGCCAAGCAAGCAAACCAGCGTCTGCATTTCCTGCATTGGATGAGGAGAGCACATTTTTCTCCATCTGTCGTGGCCACTTTTTACAGAAACTCAATTTGAGAGCATTTTAACAAGTTGCCTGAGATAGAAGGTCCATACAGAGAGTGGTAAGGACAGAGGAGAATATTCCTTCCTGTTATTCAGGATACTGCTTATAAGTGCTCTGTGCTTACAACACAACATGCCCACCTCACTGTCTGTTTCTGTTGCTCTCCTCTGGGTGGATCTTTCGAAGAAAAGAGCAACTAAAATGATAAAGGGACTGGAAACCAAGATATAAGAAGAGGGGTTGCTGGAACTGGGCATAGATAGTTTAGCAAAAAAGAGGGCCAGAGGGGACATGATAGCAGTATACAGATATTTGAAGGGTTGCCACAGAGAGGATGGGGTCACACTATTTTGCAGGGCACCAGAGGGCCAGACCAGGAGCAACGGATGGAAGCTCACCAAGGGGAGATTCAACCTAGAAATAAGGAAGAACTTTCTGATGGTGAGAGCGATCAACCAGTATAACGGCCTGCCAGCAGAGGTTGTAAATGTTCCATCACTTGACACATTCAAAAGGAAATTGGACTGCCATCTGGCTGGGGTGGTGTAGGGTTTCCTGCTTGAGCAGGGGGTTGGACTTGATGACTTGCAAGGTCCCTTTCAACTAGAATTAATGAATGAATAATTAATTAATTACCAGATTTTGTATCTAATCCAATCTTGATCTGCCCCCATCCAAAGCTGTTTCATTTGTTCTGCTCACATCTCAAGAAGGGTACCAGAGAGCTTGGGGAAAAAGACAACCAGCCTAAATACGCCTGAGCCTGTGCAGAGGATCGAAACTGAGAAACTTAAGGCTAGGCGTGGCTCCTGTACTCTCTCACTCTGAACTCTGCTGAAATGAAACTAACTGTTCTCTGCTGCCTGTAACTGACTGAAGAAGAATTCTACCGGTGGTATTGCAATATAATGTTTATAAAGAAGTTTGTTGCCATCCTACTTCCCGGATTCCCCAGGTGGCTGATTGCAAGAACCAAGTATTACTGGAGGGTGGCATTTTGGACATGCGTGGGACACTGTAGGGAACAGGGAAATAGAGAGGCACCACGAAGTTATCATGCGCCGAATACGCTTACCGCCTGCACAGAAGCCTGGTCTGTATGCAATAGGCGCGTGATAGTGCAAAAGGTCAGAGCCCTCAGTCACGTAAGCAGGAAGTATAAGTAGATTTGACTAAGAAAGCTTAGAACTAAGATGCCTCAAACATGATCTAAGTATTGCCCACAAGATCATATGCTGCAACGTCCTGCCTGTCAAAGACTACTTCAGCTTCAACCACAACAACACAAGAGCCCACAACAGATACAAGCTTAATATTAACCGCTCCAAACTTGACTGTAAAAAATATAACTTTAGCAATCGATTTGTCGAAGCATGGAACTCATTACTGGACTCTGTAGTGTCAACCCTTAGCCTTCAACACTTTACCCTTAGACTATCCATGGTTGACTTCTCCAAGTTCCTAAGAGGTCAGTAAGAGGTGTACATAAGTGCACCAGAGTGCCTACTGTCCCCTGTCCTATTGTCTCTCCTATATCTCCTATATCTTCTCTTCTATACCTATATATCTTCCTGCTATTCTCTCATAGTTATATTTTACTCCTTTATTTTCTCCTCTATTCCCCCTTTAATACATTCTACCCGATTATATCCTCTATAACCCTCATTGTGTATTATTGTGTATTGGACAAAACAAATAAAATAAAATAAATAAATTTGAACTACAACTAATCAGAGAGCAGGAGCACGCCAATCACGCAGGGGGCAAGGTGACGCCTGCGCAATAAGGACCAGTACACAACCCAAGCGCATGATAGGTGAAAAGGGCAATGAACTATGTCATGCAAGTAGGAGGGAACCGGGGCGGGGGGAAAACAGTGGCGCAGCAAGAAATCATCGTACTAGCTAAAATGTATCACGTGCTTGCATATTCATTAATCCAGACTTGAGTTGTATGTTTGCTATTGGCTAGATTTTGCTGCAGTATTGATCCTTCGTGTATGGGCCGTTGTGTATGGGCCAAAAAGGTCACAGGTAACCTCAAACCATATGCCTTCTATTGTTAGTATTCAATAAAAGAGCTTTCCCGACTTCGGTCGGGGTCGTCTCATCCCGAGAAAACTCCGTGTGTGTGTGTGTGTATGTGTGTGTGTGTGTGTGTGTGTGCCTCATGAAATTCGACCATGCAGCCCAGAGCGACCCGCTAGTGGCGAGCGGACCACTGCAGAGGTTTATGAATCCAGCTGAATCAGTCATCTGTGTGGGCTTCTGGTTTTGATTTTGCGACAAATTTTAACAGGTGATGGGCTCAGAGCACATGGAAGACTGCACTGTAATTTAAGCTGAAGAGACTGCCTGTGTTTAAAGAAGAACAAGGCAGAGATTGCTAGATGGCTGCTGTTGAATTTAAGGAGTGTTCTATGCCTCTTTTAGGACAGAAGAATTATATAATTTGGGCTGCAAAAATGCAATGTTTCCAGAAGGCTAAGGAGCTGTGGTAAATGGTAATAAATCCACCACAAGTTTTTGCACCTGGAGATCAGAAAAATAATGAAGGAATGGCTTATACCATCTTAAGTTTAGAAGATGAACAGTTTATCAATGTTGATGATTTAAAGACTGCAAAGGAGGTCTGGCTAAAATTAAGAGCTATGCATGTGAGTGTGTCAGTATGCAATATTGTTCAATTATCAAGAAAATTATACAGAGCCTAACAGAGGTTCAGAATTTATGTCAACAAGTTTTCAACAATCATTGGTACAGTTGGGAATAAAACACGAACCCCCAAATCCATATGAATATATATGAGAACGCTCCTCCCATATACCAGGGTGACTTGATAAAAAAATCACAATAACCCTTCTCTGGTACAAGCTGATACAGGAGGCAAGCCTGTAGCCTAGAGGCTAAGGCCACTGCCTTACAAGGTACAACCCCAGGTTCAAATCCCAGTGAGGATATGGTTACCTGATGAGGGCAAATAAGCCCAAAATAGATCTACAGTAGTCTTCCTTCCTTTTCATTATCAGCAAAATATGTTACACACACACATACACTGCTCAAAAAAATAAAGGGAACACTTAAATAACACAATATAACTCCAATAAAATCAAACTTCTGTGAAATCAAACTTAGGAAGCAACACTGATTGACAATCAATTTCATTTTGTTGTCAGCACATTCAACTTTGTATTAAATAAGAATATTTCATTCATTCAGATCTAGGATGCATTCTTTGAGTGTTCCTTTTATTTTTTTGAGCAGTATATATAGTTTATGAATCCAGCTGAATCAGTCATCTCTGTGTGCTTCTGATTTTGAAACAAACTTTAATAATTTTGATGAACCCGCCAGTGGCAAAAGGTGGCAGAACTTACCTCCAAGGGTCATCCCTGCTTCGTAGCATTTTCTCAGGCGGCAGGATGGACAGTTCTTCCTTCGGAATTTATCAATGGTACAGTCATTTCGGCTGGCACAGAGATACTTTTGTTTACCTTAAAAAGGTTACAGAGAAATTTGTCATTAATAGATCAAAATAGTGGGGTTGGGATAACTTTGTTGCAATTAAAATACACACATATACATCAATGCATCCATAAATATACAAATGATATCAGACTTGAGGGGTTTTAATGAAAGGAAGCAAAAATGATGGGAGTGATGAAATGATGTAGCACATTTTTGTATGTGAATTTGTATACTGGACAATCTGCACTTAGGTAATGTGTCTACTACCCCCCAAAGAGCTGCCCAGAGTCCTTCGGGAGTTGGGCCGCATACAGATTTAATAAATAATTGAATAAATGAATATGTTTTTAAAGTTTATTTATTGAATTTTTACAGAATTAAAAAAAGAAAATAATATATATCTCACTGGTCCTTTACAGATCATAACCCATTTCATTGTTATTCTTGTTTACAAATCTATATGCAATGTATTCAATTCAAAAGAGTAGGATAGAAATAGTAAATAAAACATATACTGTATTAAGTATTTCACTTATAAACATATAAAGATATCTATAAACCTGGCAAGTAAAGAAGTAGGTGCATGTATGGATAGTTTGACCTGCTTATCGTTCTGTTTTTGTTTTCTTTTGAATATTATCACTATCAGTGTTGTATGAATATCTAGTTTTATCTACACTAACACATTATATCATTCTATATCATTCTAGCTTATTTCTGTCTTGGATCCATTGATACCAATTATTCCATATCTTGTCAAATTCTTTGTTATTTGTTCCCTTAATTTCCATGGTCATTTTGTCCATCTCTATACATTCATAGATTTCATCAATAATATTGCTTTTCCCTGGGGTCTTTTCATTTTTCCACAATTGGGCATAGGATATTCTAGCCACAGTTATTATATGCATCATTATATAACGGGTTTGCTTAGAATATTTTTTCCTCCAAATTCCTAACAACCTGCCTCCAAGAGTGAGTTCAATTTCCTCCTTTGTGATTTCTGATAGCCACCTATGTATTATATTCCAAAAATGTTTAGCTTTAGGGCAGGACCACCATAGATGAAAGAAGGTGCCGGTCTCTCTGTTACATTTCCAACAAATTGCATTTAGTTTTGGGCACATTTAAATAAAATGTAGCAAGGAAGGAAGGAAGGAAGGAAGGAAGGAAGGAAGGAAGGAAGGAAGGAAGGAAGGAAGGAAGGAAGGAAGGAAGGAAGGAAGATAGATCCCTCTGGCAGAGGCAGGTCAGAAGCAAGCCAAATTCCAGCTGCTGAACAAAGGCTGGAAACCAGATGTTTGAGCTGTCACACTTCAGCTTCTGTTGGGAGAGCATGACTCATTGCTAGGCCTCAAGGAAGAGGCGCAACTAGGCCTCACCAACTCTCTATCCAGCAGATGGCAAATCCAACACGCTGTGCTATCAAAGGGCTCGAGACAGCCTCACACTGAAATCTCAGATAGAAAAAAATCAAAATGTGGGATCACCCTTATTTGTGGGGAATAATACCATCCAATTCCGGCCAAGAAAAAATGAATACTGTTTTATTTCTGGGAGTCTCTGGAGAGGGGCGGCATACAAATCCAATAAATAAATAAATAAATAAATTTTAAACAGTTTTTTTACATTGTTTTATTTGCTGTTTGCCACCCAGAGTCCAAAAGGAGTTGAGAGGCTTATAAATGTAATAAATTCAATTAAATTCAATTAATTCTAAATAGAATATTAACTTCCACTTTCCCGAGAAAGGCATTGCTAATTTTGGTAATATTATCCATCCGGATGGGCTGGGGGCACAGAATATTCATACATATCCAGGTGGGACTGTGGAATGATAATTATTTATTTATTATTTTTATTATTTATTTATTATGAAATATTTATTTAACCTTCCAAACATCCACCAAAGACTCTGGTCTTCCCCAAACTCCGAAAGAAGCACTTTCCAAAGCTCAGTAAGAAGTAAAAAAGAAGAGACCAAACAACCAGTGACGTTTATTTGGCTACGGTGATAGTAGAGAACAATGCAAAATGAAGTGTCAAGCCTACAACTTTTGTTCCTGCTGTAAGGTTAGGGTAAAGGGTTTTTTAGAGAAATTAAATACATTTGTTACTCAGTTACCTCTCTCAAGGAGATCCATATAATAACAAGTTACTTTTGGAGCATAGCCAATGGCCTTTGTTGCCAAAGCTTTATGCTGAAATTAATGTGCACCTTTTTAAGATGCCAAAAGATGTTTCATTAGACAAATGAGCAGAGAAACAGAAAGGGAAAGGCTCTCGTTTGTTTCTGGGCTCTAAAAAGTCCTCTGCTGAGTGTTCCACAGTGACGGGCTGCCAAAATTTTTACTGCCACGCTGTGGACATGGCTTATTTTGTGTGTATAGTTTGATAGCCATGTGACTGGATAGGAGTGGCTTGCCAGTCATGTGACCAGGTGGGAATGGCTTGCCAATCATGTGACTGGGGTAGCTTAAAGGTCATGTGACTGGGTGGGAATGGCTTGCCGACCTAGGTAAGTTTTCAAATAGGTCCTTGGACTCTTTTTCAGTTAAGTCACATTATTTGAATAACCACAAAAAGGACAAATGATAGACAGAATTATTTGTGGAGGAGCACAGTAACATTTTAAGGTTTTGTACTGAACCCACAAGGTTCAGGATGATAACAGATTAGGCAAGAAGCTCAATTTTCTCAATAGTAAAAACATACTATTTAATTCTTTCCTATTTTAAAAGTAATTAAGGATCATACTAACGTACTAGAGAAGGAACGACAATAAAAAACTATTAAGTATTCAATAAATACTGCATAAACCTACTACCCCCACTGTGTCCCGTCCCCCTGTGGGGGCAGCAGCCCATTACTGATGCTCCATCCCTGGAGCCTTTGGGGAAGTGTCCAGGCACAGAGTCTCCTGCCTCAAAGTTTCCTTTCCAGCTCATGTATTCTATTCTGGCTGCTTCTTGGTTGCCCTCTCCTTGGATGGCGAGTCTCAGCTGTTTTGAGAGCTTGCACCACAAGCAATGGGACTTGTACCCCTTGGTAGCCCTATTCTTCCTTTTGGAGAGCAACACAGTTCCCTGGAGGGAAAGGGAAAGAGTTGAGACTGGCCAAAGATTCTTTGCCAAGGAAAGTTCCTGGGGAAAGGAGGAGGTGGAGGAGGGCAGAGGGCTTCTTGAGACAAAGGGAGAAATCAGGAATGCCTAAGCAGGCAAGAAATATTATTATTATTATTATTATTATTATTATTATTATTATTATTATTATTATTATTTCACCAAATAACCCCAGTAATACACATCAAATGAGGTTTATATGCTGGGTTTCGTATCACAATAACACAAGTCAAACACTTTCAAAGCATCTAGGACTGTGTGATGTATTTTCGTATGATGCATGCAGATCCAAGTACTGTACAGTGGTACCTCTACCTAAGAACGCCTATACTTAAGAACTTTTCTAAATAAGAACCAGGTGTTCAAGATTTTTTTGACACTTCTTAAGAACCATTTTCTACTTAAGAACCTGAGCCTGGAAAAATTTCCCAGGAAATTTGAGAGTGGCACGAAGGCCAGGACAGTTTCCTGCCCTTCCCATTTAATCCCGGCCATCTTGGGCTTTTCTTTGCTGCCAGAGAAGCCTTTCAGTGTATGGGAGGTGTATGCTCCTCCTCGCCACCTCAAAGTCCCTCTTTTTTTTTTTAAGCCTTAAAGTTTTGGATATTTTTGATTCCCCTCACCTCACCTTCTTCCTTCAGCAACGACTGTCCTCCTCCTCTTCTTCCTCCTCTTCCCCCCACCCAAATTCCAAACTTTTATTTCTTTCCTAATGGGTTTGCATGCATTATTTGCTTTTACATTGATTCCTATGGGAAAAATTGCTTCTACCTAAACCTTTCTACTTATGAACCTGGTCACAGAACAAATTAAGTTCTTAAGTAGAGGTACCACTGTATTTCGCAAATTTCTCTTAGCTGCTTCTCCTCAATTCTGCTTTCTTCTGGGATTACTATGTGGATGATCCATACTTTCTTTTTCTCCACAATCATGATGTCTGGTGTATTCCAATTCGTTCCAATTATGGAATTAATTATGTTCCAAAATTTGGTTTATTATTATTATTATTATTATTATTATTATTATTATTATTATTATTACTACTACTACTACTACTACTACTACTACTACTACTACTACTACTACTGTTACTATTATTTGGACTTCCATTCCGCCCAACTCTCGAAGGACTCTGATCGTTTTGATAAAAGAACAAGAGCGTGCATATTCTTATCTCCATCTGTAATACAATAAGATGATTTGATTGGGAAAGATGCATTTTTTTAAAAACTGCCCCAGGCCACAAGTTCAAAGACTAGTTCACACAGAAGCCTTGCATTAAAGACAAGAGAGGAGGAGAGCTGGGTTTCATCAGAGGCTACATGAGAAAACATGAAGGTGCCCAGGAGGAAACAGCATGAAAAAGCCCTGCAACCTCAGGAGACAGAGGAGATCATGAAAATCACCAGGGAGGAAAAAGACAGAGGAGAGAGCTGGTGGGAAGGAGGCAAAAAGGAGGAGGGGGGGATAGCTAAGGTGGAATCAAGGGACCTGGGGGGGGGGGAAAGGGGGAGTTGTCAGTATGACTCATTGTTTCTGAGTTTAAACACTGTCCCCCAAAAAAGGCTCCACACTCATTTGCATCATTCAGGTAATGCTGAGGACCCAGGCAAACCTCCAAGTGGCTTCAATAACCCTCTAAAACAGTGGTGCCAAGCTTTCTAATGTTGCGGCCCCTTAAATGCAGTTCCTCATGTTGTGGGTGACCCCCAACCATAAGTCTAGCACCAATTTTCCCAGCAGAGCTTTAATCCGATTGGCAGGAAGGTCAGAGGGACACCCCCCACTGTAAACGCCTGATTGGTTGGATTGTAAAAATATGTTCCAAGGCGTCAGAATAGAAGCTTTAGTTCAGTGAATACCAATTCACAGTAAGGAGAAATAATGTAACCCAGAAAAAGAAACACAAAGAGATAGAAACAAGGTAACTTAAAGAGCGTAGTTTACAATAAAATAGAATAAAACATAGATAGGCTGTAAGGTCCAGCAGAATAGCTGGCATATATGTTAATCGTTAGATCCTTAAGCTCTGATACCAAAGTAACATATAGGTTATGTTATATAAAGTTGTATGCTTTTGTATGTTATGTTTTTGTTTGTATATGTTTTGTGTACCTCTGTTTCTGTCATTTTAAATATAAATATTCAATAAAGATATTGTTTTTTTTAAAAAAGAAGCTTTACTTCAGTGATGGCGAACTTGTGTCACAGGTGGCACGCAAAGCCATATCTGCTGAGACACAAGCTGATTTTTGCCTCTTACAGAGGCTCTGGGAGGCCATTTTTGGCTTCCAGAGAGCCTCCAGAGGGATGGGGGAGGGCAGTTTTACCCTCCCCCATCTCCAGGGAAGCCTTTGGAGCCTGGGGAGGGCGAAACACGAGCCTACTGGGCTTACCAGAAGTTGTGAAACAGGCTATTTTTGGCCTCCAGAGGGCCTCCTGGGGGCAAGCAAGGCTGTTTTCGCCCTTCCCAGGCATTGAATTATGGGTGTGGGCACTTGTGCATATGCACCCATGCTCTTTCGGCACCCAAGGGAAAAAAAGATTTGCCATCACTGCTTTAGTTCCTAACACCGTAGGAAATTTGTCTTTTCCTGTGGTCTTAGGCGAACCCTGTGAAACAATCGTTCGACCCCCAAAGGGGTCCCGATCTCCAGGTTGAGAACCACTGCTCTAAACGGATGTAAAGGACCAGCTGTCTGCAAGGAGTATAAATCTTGCCACCCCCCACCATCCAATCAGATCTGAAGACAGTTTCTTGGATGTGAAATAAAACGTCTTCAAAGAAAATACAGGATTCCAATTGCCTTTGGGACAGCTATGACTTGGATGACTGAGAATCCCCCTCAATACTCCCGGAGAAGGAAAGGATACTGCAAAGAAGATGGAAAAGGAGAGAGGTAGGAAAGAA
Organism: Erythrolamprus reginae; assembly: GCF_031021105.1. Taxonomy (NCBI): domain Eukaryota; kingdom Metazoa; phylum Chordata; class Lepidosauria; order Squamata; family Dipsadidae; genus Erythrolamprus; species Erythrolamprus reginae. The sequence goes on from NC_091957.1 coordinate 32,852,855, forward strand.
ATAAATGCGAGGAAAGGAAGTAACATTGGCAAACATCTGGGAAGAAAGTTAGGGGTTCAAGAGGCTGCCCTTGAAGAGCACATTTTGGGGCAAAATGCAGCAGCATTTATATCAGCTTCTGGTACAGCCCATGTTATACCTCCGCACTGCAAGTTGCACTGGGTACCAGTGTTTCTCCAGGTCCAATTCAAATAGCTAGTGTTGACGTTTAAAGCCCTCCGTGGCACGGGACGGAAGTGTTTGATGGATGGCCCTTCCCCAAGTTCATGGCTGCCCATCCTACCAGATCTGACAGAATGGGCCTCTTACAGAGTCCTCCATCTAAGGAGCTCTATTGGGTGAGTCCTGGGTGAGAGGCCACTTCTGTTGTGATTCTATACCAGTGATAGCAAACCTTTTCTCCCTCGGGTGCCCAAAGTGCATGCACAAACACTATCGCCCCTGCGTGAGTGCCCACACCCATAATTCAATGCCCCCTGGAGGCCCTCTAGAGACCAGAAACAGCCCATTTTCCAACTTCTGGTGGGCCCAAGAGGCCCATTTTTCACACTCCACATACTCCGGATGCTTTCCTGGGGCTGGGGAAGGCAAAAACGTCCTCACCCATCCCCCCGGAGGCACTGGAAGTCGAAAATGCTCTCCCAGAGCCTCCTGTGAGCTGAAAATCAGCTGGCCGGTGTGTATGTGCATGCTGGAGTTGAGCTAGGGCAACAACTCACATGCTGGCAGATAGGGTTCCATGTGCCACCTGTGGCACCCATGCCATAGGTTCGCCATCATTTCTCTATACTGCGGAATATCTTCCCTACTAGACTGAGGATGGTCTCATCGCTTCTGAAGTGCCTGAAGTCCCTCGAGGCAACAGTGGCTCCTGTTTCTATCAAGAGCCCTCCGCCTAATATTCTGGTTTAACCTCTTTTAGTTTTCAATGTTTCTAATATTTGCTGATAATAATGAATGTAAAATTTATTTAGTGTTCTGTTAATGATCCACAGAGTCTCTTGCTCATTAGATCAGAGACTCTATAAATTAGATAAAGTGGGTTTATTATTATTATTATTATTATTATTATTATTATTATTATTATTATTATTTAAGATTTGTATGCCACCCCTCTCTGAAGACTCGGAGCGGCTCACAACAACAATAAACAATGTGACAAATCCAATACTTAAAAACAACATCTATAAAGCAAATAGTTAGGAAAGCAAATAACTAAATGAAGGAAAAAGAGAGAGGCCGGTAGCAGAAATGAGGAGGCGCACATAATACCCAGCTTTACATCTCCACCCCATGCCCAGTCAACGAAGCGGTGGAAGTGATGTGCCGGTGCCTGGAGGCTGTTGGGGCCTGGATGGGTGTCAACAGACTCAAACTCAACCCGGATAAGACGGAGTGGCTGTGGGTTCTGCCTCCCAAGGACAATCCCACCTGTCCGTCCATTACCCTGGGGGGGGGGAATTATTGACCCCATCAGAGAGGGTCCGCAACTTGGGCGTCCTCCTCCATCCACAGCTCACATTAGAAAACCATCTCTCAGCTGTGGCGAGGGGGGCGTTTGCCCAGGTTCGCCTGGTGCACCAGTTGCGGCCCTATCTGGACCGGGACTCATTGCTCACAGTCACTCATGCCCTCATCACCTCGAGGCTCGACTACTGAAATGCTCTCTACATGGGGCTACCTTTGAAAAGTGTTCGGAAACTTCAGATCGTGCAGAATGCAGCTGCAAGAGCAGTCATGGGCCTACCTAGGTATGCCCATGTTTCACCATCACTCCGCAGTCTGCATTGGCTGCCGATCAGTTTCCGGTCACAATTCAAAGTGTTGGTTATGACCTTTAAAGCCCTTCATGGCATCGGACCAGAATATCTCCGAGACCGCCTTCTGCCGCACGAATCCCAGCGACCGATTAGGTCCCACAGAGTGGGCCTCCTCTGGGTCCCGTCAACTAAACAATGTCGGCTGGCGGGCCCCAGGGGGAGAGCCTTCTCTGTGGCGGCACCGACTCTCTGGAACCAACTCCCCCCGGAGATCAGAACTGCCCCTACTCTTCCTGCCTTCCGTAAACTCCTCAAAACCCACCTTTGCCGTCAGGCATGGGGGAACTAAACATCTCCCCCTGGGCACATTTAATTTATACATGGTATGCCTGTGTGTGTGTCTGTTAGTATATGGGGTTTTTTAAATCTTTAAATATTTTAATTAATTGAATTATTTATGATTTGTTTTACACTTGTTGTGAGCCGCCCCGAGCCTTCGGAGAGGGGCGGCATACAAATCCAAATAATAAATAATAAATAATAAATAAATAAATAATAATAATACAAGCTAGAAGAAGAAGAGTGGAAGTTATCATTTGCAATAACCATTTTGAGAGGCAAGACTGGAGAGATATGACTTAGTTGATTATCTTGCTTAACCAAAATTGCACCACAGCCTTTTAATTAAGCTAGCAACTATTATTTTTAAGTTGCCCACAAATATTAGCACACTGACTCGGGTAGCATGGAAAACAATATTATCACCAAAACTCCCATCAACAGAGATTGCCCCAGAGCAGCTTCTGTGTGATGATCCAGGGTGTGGCATGAAGGCAACACAGCCAGAGTTATAAGACCCTTTATTGGCATCAACCCCAACGTCCTGTTTACTCTCTGGTCTGGAGAAAAACTCTCTCACAAACCTGCAGCAACTTCTGGCCTCAGATACTCCAGTCCAAACGCTGTAAGAAGAATGACTGAAATCAATCACCCCAGCAGGACAAGCAGGACAAGATAATGAATCCCAGAAGCAAATAATTCACAGCAATAATTCCAGCAAGACAAGCGCACAGAAGCATGACAATATTTCAAACAGTCAGGAGGAATGCCAGGAGTGTAGGCCACAACTCTCAACACTATGTTAATTCAGCATTTGTTCCTGACAAACACCCTTCCCAACTGTCTCTCCTTTAAACTCCATCCCCAGGTGTGCCTTGTGAAGGGAATTGGGGCCCTTTCCTTCCTCCATGCCACCCACATTGCTCTCTTCTATGTTCTTCCCTGCATGGCCTAGATTGAGGAGGGGGTGGGCCTTGGTCTTCATCAGAATCCCCTCTCCCTTTTCTACCTCTCCCCTGTTCTGCCCAGCCTGACTTTGTGCCCTTCCCCAGTTTCTCCACAGCCAATGGAGCCACTCTCTAGCTTTCTGTCAGCTGTTCATCTTCTGCCTCAGATTCAGGCTCGATGGGGGCATGACACTGTTTGGAAAGTTGCTTCTTTTCAAGCGGGCTGGTTCCGTTCCATTGCATGTATTGTAACCATTAATTAATCTATGATCTCTTTGCTGAAATCTACTTTGTTATTTAAATTCCCAACATTCTCACATAAAGTTTCATCATAAACAAAGTATTTAGCAAATGGATCTGGAGTCTAGATGAATGCCTAGGGACAATATGTACACAATTTGGCATCTTTGTTGGTTTGTTTTGTGATTTCCCAGTCTGGCCTACTGGAGGCCTGAGCTTCTACATGATCTTTCATCCAAGGACTATCAGGCTCAAGATAACTTGATTTCTTAGGCCAGGCACCTACCGAGAGCAGAAGTCCCAAAATGAGATTGTTTTCATGTTACGTCCATATTTTACTGTGGCATGCTTGAATCCAAATGCCTTTTTAGTTCTTTGCTCCACTTTCTTATTTGATAATGGACAGGTTTTCCTGAATTAACCTCATAACAAATCAGTGTTTTTGAAACTTTCTCCAATAATTTCTGGGAAAAGCTCCAGGTTTTTTCCCAAAGCCCCCCCTCCCGAAGAATCTCCCTTGCCAGCTAATCCTGTTAAACTTCTTTTGTGTACAGAAGGAATCGGCTTCAGGATGAGATGGTTGCAGAAAGCAGCAATTACAAAAGATGCTTAATTGAACAATTAAAACGATCTGACCAAGATGTTGCCCAAACATGTATTTTGGTTTTATTGTATTTTTTTATGGTCACCACCTTTAAAGTCCTAGGCAGGAATAATTCCCATGACAAAAGGATTTGTTTCTTCTGGCCCTTCCTGCAGCAATAAATTGTGCTGATAGGCAGAAACCATGGGGACTGCATAAAAAATAAATGCAGGGGTATACTGAGGCCTTAAAACAATTCACACAAACACACACCCCAAATTTAATAAATGCAATCCCTTCATTTAACTGATTCAACTCTTTCATCCTCTCCAATAAGGCACACATTAAAAAGCCCTTCTTTGACGAACCAACTCAAGAGAAAGGCCTATGCCACTGATGGTGAACCTATGGCGCAGTTGCCACAGGTGGCACATGGAACCATGTCTGCTGGAAGGTTCCTTTCCTTGCTAAACAAGACACAATTACAAGGCTGTAGGACAGTGATGGTGAACCCATGGCATGGGTGGCACAGGTGACTACTATTGGCATGTGAGCTGTTGCCCTAGCTCAGCTCCAACATGCATGTGTGTGCTGGCTAGCTGATTTTTGGCTCACACAGAGGCTCTGGGAAGGTGTTTTTGGATTCCAGAGAACTTCCAAGGGAATGGGGGAAGGTGTTTTTAAACTCCCCTGGCTCCAGGGAAGCCTTTGGAGCCTGTGGAGGGTGAAAAATGAGCCTACTGGGGCCACCAGAAGTTGGGAAACAGGCCGTTTCCAGCCCCCAGAGGGCCTCCAGGGGTAGAGGAAGCTGTTTTCGTCCTCCCCAGGCATTGAATTATGGGTGTGGGCACTATCACACATGCACATGCTCCAAGCCAGACAGTGGTCTCGTTAAACAGCCTGCTGCTTACCACGAGAGCTGGAGCCCAAGCCCAGGGCCTCGTGTGTCAAGCCACAATGGGAACAACACCTCGGCTTTCCAAGTGCATGTCCCAGCTTTTCAGGAGAGGCCCTTGCAAAGAGTTGCAAGCAGCTGTCTCCTAGGCAACGATTGAGTCCAGAGTAAGAAAGCTCTACAACCCTCCAGGCTTTACACATCTGTTCTCTTTGTTTGACAGGATGGACCCTCCTTAGCAAAATCACATCAACAACCTGTAATCAAGGCCTTGAATAAAAGTCATTAGTTTCTCCCCCCCCCCCCACAATAACGCTCTCCCTCTCTCAGGATGCCTGGCATGGGGCACAGGGCTGAAAAATAACCACATTTTTTAAAAAAAACCCCAAACAATCCCACACCCTTGTAATTTACCATATTAGTACTTGTGATAACACCCAAGACCCTTTGCTTCCAAGAAAAAAATACAAAGAGGCTCAAGTTGCCCTAAAATGAAATTTTGCCAGGATCTTTTTGTCGTTCACTTTTCCTTCCTTCCTACAATCCTCAATCTCACCCTGCCCCAATTAAAACTTCCTATTGCTCTTTGTTTGAAAATTCTGGTACCACAACAACATTTTATTTAAGGCAGTCAAACATAGAAACAGAAAAAGACTTCAGGGTCCATCTAGTCTGCCCTTATACTATTTCCTGTATTTTATCTTAGGATGAATCTATGTTTATCCCAGGCATGTTTAAATTCAGTTCCTGTGGATTTTTTTACCACGTCTGCTGGAAGTTTGTTCCAAGCATCTACTACTCTTTCAGACAAATAATATTTTCTCACGTTGCTTCTGATCTTCCCCCCAACTAACCTCAGATTGTGTCCCCTTGTTCTTGTGTTCACTTTCCTATTAAAAACACTTCTCTCCTTGACCTTATTCAACCCTTTAACATATTTAACATACTGGCGTCTGCCCAGTAAATGTATTGAATGTGACAGTATGGATGTGATTGTTCGTTTTTAAATGACTAGTTTTTAAGACACATTTTTAAAAGCAATTATTCTATTAATTGGTTTAGGAATGTTTTATATTGTATCTTTTATCGGAATGTTGTGAGAGAGGGGCAGCATATAAGTCCAATCAATCAATCAATCAATCAATCAATCAATCAATCAATCTTTAAATGTTTTGCTCATGTCCCCCCTTTCCCTTCTGTCCTCCAGACTATACAGATGGAGTTCATGAAGTCTTTCCTGATACGTTTTATGCTTAAGACTTTCCACCATTTTTGTAGCCTGTCTTTGGACCCACTCAATTTCATCCATATCTTTTTGTAGGTGAGATCTCCAGAACTGAACACACTGGTCTCATCAGTGCTCTATATAGAAGGATCACAATCTCCTGCTTCCTGCTTGTTGTACCTCTAGCTATGCAGCCAAACATTCTACTTGCTTTTCCTACCGCCTGACTGCACTGTTCACCCATTTTGAGACTGTCAAAAATCACTACCCCTAAATCTTTCTGAAGTTTTTGCTAACACACAACTGCCAATACAATACTCAGATTGAGGATTCCTTTTCCCCAAGTGCATTACTTTGCATTTGGAAACATTAAACTGCAGTTTCCATTGCTTTGACCTAAAATATAATAATCACACTACAGTTTCGATCCAAGGGTCATGCACAGAACAGGTACCAAAGAGCAAGAGGACCAGAAGAACTATGGGGGGATAGGTTTCCATAGGATCCCAGCATGGTAAGGCATCCAGAGCACTTAACAGAATCAAATGAAACTATTAAGAATATAACAGGGATGGCGAACCTTTTTGGGTTCACATGCCAAAAAGGGGTCTTTATGGGTGTGCTAACACGCATGCGTCCACATCCCCTTCGCTCCCCCCATGCTGGCTCCGCTTGCGCATGTGCACAGGATTTTCTGAAGCCTGGTAGGCAGTCATGGGTTCCTACCAGTGCAATCCAGAGTGTCGCATCGATGGGAACCCACTGATGCAATTTTCAGTGATTTCCAACCCCCGCCCCCCCGGCATCTCCATGTCGGAAGAAGCCCTCCCAGTGGAAAAAATTCCTAAATAGTCAAACTGGAAGTGCATTTTTCTGAACTTCCAGTTTGTCCATTAGGGGAATTTTTTTTTGCCTCCGGAGCTTTAGGGAAGTTTCCGGGGGGCAAAACGGCCTTTCCCAAGGCTGAAGATTAGCTGACCTGCATGCTAGAGCTGAAACATGGAAAAGTCTCATGCGACCTCCCATAAGGCTCTGCCTGCCACCTGTGGAAAGCATGCCATAGGTTCACCATCATGGGAATATAATGTTGTATGACTGGTACTACAGTGGTACCTCTACTTAAGAACTTAATTCGTTCCATGACCAGGTCTTTAAGTAGAAAAGTTTGTAAGTAGAAGGAATTTTTCCCTTAGGAATCAATGTAAAAGCAAATAATGCGTGCAAAGGAAAGAAATAAAAGCTCGGAATTTGGGTGGGAGGCGGAGGAGGAAGAAGAGGAGGATGATAGTCACTTCCCAGAGCGAAGGGAACGTTTCTTTTCTCTTGGCGCTGGCAGAGGTTTATTCCCTCTCCAAGCGCCCAGAGAAAGGAAAATGCTTCATTTGCTCTGGACTGCCAAAGCCTCCTTAAGTGCCACCGAAAGGCTCCTCTGGCAGCCCAGAAAAGCCCAAGATGGCCAGGATTAAAGGGGGAAGGGCAGGAAACTGGCCGGACCTTCGTGCCGCTCTCAAATTTCCTGGAAACTTTTTCCAGGCTTGTGTTCTTAAGTAGAAAATGGTTCTTAAGAAGAGGCAAAAAAGTCTTGAACACCCGGTTCTTATCTAGAAAAGTTCTTAAGTAGAGGTGTTCTTAAGAAGAGTCTATGGAGAGGGGCGGCATACAAATTTGATTAATAAATAAAATAAATAAATAAAGAGGTACCACTGTATTGCCTGTAGGGATTCTGAGTTAAAGTGAAAGTGAGCAAGTGAAGAAAAGTAAGAGATCATCGTCTGCAGCAAAATCAACGGGAAACCTCGATAGGAGGCTACAGTTTGTCCTCAGAGAGCAGAATCCCAAGGATGAGTGATCACAATTTTCAAACGTGCGCTGCACCATGTCCGTGCCTGAGCTGGGCAAGAAAAGCTCAAGACAGCTGGGGAGACTCAAGGGAAAGTTTACATTGATGGGGAGAAAGACTTCTCCATCTTCTTCAGTGATCACTTTCTATTTTCAGAGATGACTCATTCTAACTAAGCATTTTGAATTAAACTGATGAAGACTCTGATGACCTTTTAAAATATACAAACTGTGAAAAGCTTTTATTTCCTCTGGAGTGTCCTCCCTACCTTGGTCTGTGTCTTTGGAAACCCTCTCAACGGGCTGACGGTATGGATTTATTTTTGAATGATGTAGTAGTGCCTTTCCACTTGGCAAGCAAATTATTATTGCGGTCTTCTCTACATCAAGAGTCATAACAAATACTCCGCTTTTATCCATGCCCCTTGTCGGTGCAATTTGTTAATCCAAGGGTTTTTTAAAAAGATAAATAACAACTACATTTTTCGGAGTATAAGACTCACCGGAGTATAAGACGCACCTTCGTTTTGGGGAGGAAAATAGGGAAAAGAATCTGCTCACCTGATATTTCATCTGGCTAGCATCCTTAGTCTGGTCAGCTTCAGCATGTTATTTTATCCCCTGGTTAGGGCTTTTTAAAAAAACCTTATTTGGAGAGAGTAACAATGAAAGAGCTTGCAAGCCGGTAAGACCTGGGAACATTGCTAGCACCTGGTTAGGGCTGGAAAGAAACATTTGGAGCAAGTAAAGAATAAACCAAAAAAATACAAAGACAGGGTTTGGAAAACATTCTTCGCAGAGACTACAATGAAAGAGTTGCAAGCTGGTAAGAGCTGGGAACATCATTAGCACCTGTTTACATCTGGAAAGAAACTTATTCAGAGCACATTAGAGCAATGAAAAGAGACAGGACAGGAAAGTCAAAATAGGCAAAAACAATTAGTAAGAAAGCACTTCCAGGAGTTTACAAGCTAATTCTGAAGAGCTGACAGTTGTGATCTTGGAAACATTGAACAAAATCTTTCAGAGCTCCTGGAGCATAGGGGAAGTGCCAAAAGACTGGAAAAGAACTGATGTGGTGGTTACCATCTTCAAAAAAAAGGGGGGGGAGGAGAAAATAGGCTTAAGGTTCAGAAGTGTCTTGATAGATTTAGATATTGGGCCTGATCCAAGAAAGCATCGTTCAATAGTGAAAAAAATGTACGTTTCTGTATTTAGGTAGGAAGAACAAAATGCAGAAGTGTATGACAGATGGTACCTGGCTCAACAGTATTATTAACACTATTATTCCTGGAGGCATCTGTAATATAGCAAATGATTTAGCTTTACTAGATAAGTGGTCAAAGCAATGGAAACTGCAGTTTAATGTTTCCAAATGTAAAATAATGCACTTGGGAAAAAGGAATCCTCAATCTGAGTATTGTATTGGCAGTTCTGTGCTAGCAAAAACTTCAGAAGAGAAGGATTTAGGGGTAGTGATTTCTGACAATCTCAAAATGGGTGAACAGTGCAGTCAGGTGGTAGGAATTCAAGTAGAATGTTTGACTGCACAGCTAGAGGTATAACAAGCAGGAAGAAGGAGATTGTGATCCCACTGTAGAGAGCGCTGGTGAGACCACATTTGGAATACTATGTTCAGTTCTGGAGACCTCACCTACAAAAAGACATTGGTAAAATTGAACAGGTCCAAAGACATGCTACAAAAATAGTGGAAGGTCTTAAGCATGAAACTGATCAGGAAAGACTGCATGAACTCAATCTGTATAGTCTGGAGGACAGAAGGGAAAGGGGGGACATGATCGAAACATTTAAATATGTTAAAGGGGTTAAATAAGGTTCAGGAGGAAAGTATTTTTTAATAGGAAAGTGAACACAAGAACAAGGGGGCACAATCTGAGGTTAGTTGGGGGAAAGATCAGAAGCAATGTGAAAAAATATTATTTGACTGAAAGAGTAGTAGATGCTTGGAACAAACTTCCAGCAGACGTGGTTGATAAATCCACAGTCACTGAATTTAAACATGCCTGGGAGAAACATAGATCCATCCTAAGATAAAATACAGGAAATAGTATAAGGGCAGACTAGATGGACCATGTGGTCTTTTTCTGCCGTCAATCTTCAAGGTTTCTATGATTGTTAAAAAGAATCTGGACTTTCTAGGAGACCATAATTTAAGCATGAACCAGCAATGTCTTGTACCTGCCAAGAGAGTTAATGCAATCCTAGGCTGCATCTACCTTGGTGTAACGCCGAGATCACAGGTGGTGATAATACCATTCTTTGCTGCCGTAGTTGGCCCACACCTACAATGCCATGATCAGTTTGCTTCTCCCGTGGGAAGAAGGGTGCTTGGAACTGGAAAGAGTTCAGAGGAGAGTTATGAAGGTATGATTGGCCTGGGCATGTCAACACAAAAGAAATGCGGTTAACAATGAGGGTTGGGAAGTCACCTTCCTCACTTTTATTTCACTTTTTCTCCTTGCATCTTTTTTTATTTCTGCTTTTATTTTCCTTTTGTGTTATCTTTTATAATTGTAGCTAAAGCTTTTAATAAAAATATTTTTTAAAAAAAAAACAAAGGAAGTTGAGTAAGTTGTGATACGGCAGCAATATGTCTTTCTTTTCTGTAGCACCTAAGGGCAAGGCGTGAACCAATGGCTGGAAACAGTGCTCCAAACTTGAAATAAGCAGTAATTTCTTGACTGTGAAAGCTGTCAAACAGTGGAACACTCTAGATCAGTGTTTCCCATCCTTGGCAACTTGAAGATATCTGGACTTCAACTCCCAGATTTCCCCAGCCAGCATTCACTGGCTGGGGAATTCTGGGAGTTGAAGTCCAGATATCTTCAAGTTGCCAAGGTTGGGAAACACTGCTCTAGATCCTTGAGTCTTGGGTGCTCCATCATGGAAAGTTTTATGCCACAGTTGAATAGCCACTTGTTTGGGAAGGTCTGTGGATTCCTGAGCAGATCCCCTCTGAATCACATGATTCTATACTCCAGCAGGTAACACCAATTTGACAAAAAGCTGTGGCCATGATGTTTGATCGGATGAAGGCGCTGAGCAAACTAACCCTGGGACCCACCAGTTGGAAAACTAGAACTGCTTGCCATACTTGTGGATCATCCAAAAGGTTGGGGGGGGGGAAAACTAGAGCCAAATCTATATTGATCCTAATTCTCACTTAACAGAGAAGAAGTGATAGAGGGAATTTAAGTTGCTGGAACTTTGGGTGAGAATGAGCACATCTTATTGGAATTCAATATACTGCAAACACAAGCAATAGGACTTAATCCAACCAGGTGTCAAGAGGCTGACACAGGGTCTCAAACTTTTTAAAAAACCTGATTTTACCAAACTCAGAGAGAGCCTGGGAAAGATTTCATGGATGAAAATCCTAAAGGGGAAAGCAAATGAAAAATCCTGAAAAATACGATCCTAAAGCCCAATCCAACATAATATCACTGGAAAAGAAAAATAAGAAATCAAGGAAGAAACCAGTACAGTTGGTTTCTGATGGATTGAAAAACAAAAAGGACAAGTACAAAACATGGAAACAGGGACACATAACTAAGGCTATCAGCAGTTAGCCCAAGTCTGCAAAGATGAAGTCAGAAAAGATGAAGATCAGAATGAACAAAGACTTGCAACAAAAGACAAGGATGATATATTATTATTATTATTATTATTATTATTATTATTATTATTATTATTATTATTATTATATGTGTATGCAGCTCCTCTCTGAGGACTTGGAGTGGCTATAAAAATTTTCAACATATACATAATTAGAAAAATGTCTGGGAAATAGTCAGTCCATTAGGGAAGATAGCAAGGAAGCAACAGGCAGTAGAAAGAAAGCAGAGCTGCTTAATTCATTCTTTGTATCAGTTTTCATGGAAAAGGAAACTATAGCCCAACCTACCAAAAACATAACAGTAAAAGACAGAATAAAATTTAAAATTAAAATAAGAAAGAAAATAGTAAGATAACACCTGTCTGATCTTGACGAATATAAATACACCAGGCCCTGACAGATTACATTTCAGCATAAGTATTTAGATTTATATACCGCTTAACAGTGCTTTATAGCCCTCTCTAAGCGGTTTACAGAGAGTAAGCATATTGCCCCCAACAATCTGCTCCTCATTTTACCAACCTTGGAAGGATGGAATGCTGAGTCAACCTTGAGCCTGATGAGATTCGATCTGCCAAACTGCTGGCAGCTGGTGATCAGCAGAAGTAGCTTGTAGTACTGCACTCTAACCATTGCATAAACATGTTCTGTAGGAACTGGCAAATATTATGTGTTTTAGTGTATTTATGGAGTGAATGGGGATGGATTTTTAAAATATATATATATATATATTGGAGTTTTAAAGTTTTTTTAGTCACATTAATGGGATTTTTGAGATGTATACTGTTATGGACTTTGATATGTTGTGAGCTGCCCCAAGTCCTCAGAGAGGGCTGGCATACAAATCCAATCAATCAATCAATCAATCAATCAAAATAAATAAATAAATAAATAATCTCAGAACCATTGTACCTCATTTTTCAAAAATCTTGGAGCATCAGAAAACTACCTGAGGATTAGAAAAGAGCTGGTGTGGTTCCTATCTTCAAAAAAAGAGGAAAAACCAGACCCAGGAAACTACAAACCAATCAGCATAACATCACTAACTGGGAAGATATTGGAAAAAATCATTTAAAACCCAGATCTGCGAACATCTAGAAACAAAGTTATAAGTAGAAGCCATATGGGTTTGTTAAAAACAGATCATGCCAAACCAATTTTATTTCATTCTTTGAGAAAAATGACTGAATTAGTAGACCAGTGAAATGCTATGGACATAGTACACTTAGACTTCAGTAAGGCATTTGACAAAGTAGACCACAATTACTTTTTAGTAAGCTAGAAAAATGTGGGATAGACAGCATCATCACCAGATGGATTTGTAACTGGCTGACAAACTGTCCCTTCTAGATCTGTTCCGATTGATTAATCTCGCTGTAGATGGAGTCCCCATATTTTAAAGCAGAGATTTAGCAAAGAGCTCTAATAATACAATTGGATACTTTTTCCAGAGTGCCTTTAATTTGCCTACAGTACTTCAAGTGGATCCAGTCCTATGTTTAAATGTCCAGTGTTTGGACTCCTAACAGCTCTGTACTCTACTGTTAGGAAGAAAAACCCTTTGGTTAGATCATGCATTAATTGGACATCACTTAAGCTTTCCTACGGATGCTATTAAGCTCTGGTTGAGTCCTGGAGGGAAGCTGACAGTTCCCATTGTCTACACTATGACTCCAAAGAGACAATTTCAGCCCCAAAGAATCCCACATTGGTAAGTGGTTCATTTTTGTAAGTTGCCCAAGATCACGAAGAGTGAATGGGTGGCCATATAAATTTTCTTAAATAAATAAACAGAAATTCCCTACCCTACCCTGCCTAATTAGTTTGGAAAACGCCTGATGGTGTATGCATGTGTGTACAGTACTATGTATTGTTGTTGTAAGCCGCTCCGAGTCTCCAGAGAGGGGCAGCATACAAATATAATAAATAATAATAATAATAATAATAATAATAATAATAATAATAATAATAATACTTAAGTGCATCACAACATAGCATTTATATTCATCCATACCCACATAACATTTAATCTATGGAAAATCATGGCATATTCCACACAGAAATGCAGAGAAGGAAAAGGAACATGAGGCCACATATAAGAAATGGATAATGTCCAACTATTATTATTCCAGTTTTATCAGCTATAAAAATGTTTGTTAAAAAAAGGGAAAGGACAGTAAAGGATCCGAGTGTCCTGATTTGAAGTCTATTGAAGGTGACAATTATAGATTAATTTATAGGTTAAATATTTAAAAATAAACCAAAATGAAATATAAAATTATGAGTGCATATAATTCAAATTTATTTGTTTAATTTAGTAATCATTCAAACATACACATCACCTGTCTGATTGCTTAAGTGACTCTAAGCAGTAATTATTGCACAAACAGGATCCTAAATCAAGTAGAAATTATACAAGAAAAAAATATACAAACAATCCAAAAGAAAAAAAAAAGTCTTGTATCTTTCACCATCAGACTGAAAAGGGCCTCCAGAGATACAAGATTAAATATGTAGCATGTTGATTTCTAACGTCAACACAATGAAGTAAACTGAAACCTTCTGGTTACTACAATTCTGAGCATGATGTCATCTGCAGGGAACATGACTGTAGGCGTCCATTAAAGAATGAATGATGTCACACCCACTGCAATGCTATTGTGCAAATAATACAAATTATGTAACTCTTCCACATCTACAAATTTGATGCCGCTTGCTTGAACATGACCAGTCGGGGGAAGAAAAAAAAAACAATTTGAGAAAGCTGCTCTGAATAAAGCAACACTGGCTTATCCGTGGGTGCTTTGCCCATCAGCCATCGAGTACAGCTGGAAAATCTTGGCCTTGACCCCGTTCGCAGAATTACAGGATAACAGAATCGGAAGGCACTTTGAGGGTCTTCTACGCCCAACTCCCTGCTCAGGCAGGACATTTATTTATTTATTAGATTTGTATGCCACCCTTCTCCAAAGACTCAGGGCGGAGATCCTAGACCCATGATGGTGAACTTATGGCACACGCGCCAGTTGTAGAGCCATGTCAGTGGGTATGCAAGTTCAGGTCCATCGCGCATGAACGCGCCGGCCTTTTGGGCCTTCTGGGCCCACTAGGAGTCAGGAAATAGCTTGTTTTCCACCTCCAGAGGGGGGGGAAGGCCCATTTTTTGCTCTCCCCAAGCTCCAGAGCCTTTCTAGGAGCCTGGGGAGAGTGAAAATGGCCTCCTACACCGGAGTTTTGGTCACCACGATGCAAAAAGGATGTTGAGACTCTAGAAAAAGTGCAGAGAAGACTGACATATGATTAGGGGACTGGAGGCTAAAACATATGAAGAACAGTTGCAAGAACTGGGCATGGCTAGTTTAATGAAAAGAAGAGAGACATAATAGCAGTGTTCCAGTATCTCAGGGGTTGCCACAAAGAAGAGGGAGTCAACCTATTCTCCAAAGCACCTGAGGGTAGAACAAGAAGCAATGGGTGGAAACTAAACAAGGAGAGAAGTTAGTTAGAACTAAGGAGGGATTTCTTGGCAATTAGAACAATTAATCAGTGGAACAGCTTGCCTCCAGAAGTTGTGAATGCTCCAACACTGGAAGTTTTTAAGAAGATGTTGGATAACCATCTGTCTGAAGCAATGTATGGTTTCCTGCCTAATTAGCAGGTTAGACTAGAAGACCTCCAAGGTCCCATCCACTCTTCTTCTTCTTCTTCTTCTTCTTCTTCTTCTTCTTCTTCTTCTTCTTCTTCTTCTTCTTCTTCTTCTTCTTGTTATTATTATTACTATTACTATTACTATTATTATTACATCCCTCTAATAGGATGATCATTCAGGTTTATGCTGCAACCACTGATGCAGAAGAAGTTTGAAGATCAAGACTGATTTTGAATTGACAGCCTAGGCAAGCAAGATGTGCTGTTTGTGATTGGAGACTAAAATATTAAAAACATGGAAAAGGGAAATATAGTTTGATTTTTGGGCACATGGAAGCAAAATGAAGCAGGAGGCTGACTTAACAGTTTCTGCCACTCCAGTGCTTTCTTCATAGCTATCACTGTCTTCAAATAACACCTCTCTACCTGGACATCACCAGACACAACATACAGTAACTAAACTGAAAATATTATCCCCAAAGGAGGCACAGGGACTACATTGCAGTATCAAAGACATAGGCAAGGGCTAACTATGAACTGCTCCAGTTTCAAACTAAGTTAAACCATGAACTGCTCCAGTTTCACACTAAGAAGAAAACTACTCCAGAGAACCACGGTGGTGCAGTGGTTAGAGTGCAGCACTGCAGGCTACTTTAGCTAACTCCAGATTGTTGGGGGCAAGAGGCTGATTCTGTAAACCACTTAGAGGGCTGTAAAAGCATTGCGCTGGACAGGGAATGAGCATTTGAACACAAGAGCTGGATGAAAATGGGTCACTTTATTGATTACAGTAATAGACCTGCAGAGGGAACTAAATGGGGCGGAATACCTGAAGTAACATACCTGGGCAACTTATGGGCGGACTCCTTGCTTGGTAAGGGTGAAGCATGCAACGCCTTCACCCCAACGAAAAGCCACGCCCAGAGTGTGGGAGGGCTCACCTCCATGACCCGGAACTGGAAGTGACATAGGTGAGCCCCAAGGGCTCCTCCTTCCCACTGCTCTGTCCGTGGAGGAAGCACGAGCTGTGTGACAAAGGAGCCCATCACCTTTTAAGAGATGCCCAAGGGAGAACACACAGTTGCTGTTCCTCCCCGTTTTTGCCATAGTGACCAATAATAAAGTAAATTCTAATCAACCTATTTACAACCAATACATCCCCTAGCCCTTTAAAACCTCACACGTGACCAGGATGGAGAAGGTGAAAAAAACAATCTGCCATAACGCTTCCAGATTGCAAAAAATTCCTTCTCGGCCCCAAAGGGCGACCTCTGACAGACACCCTGGGTAGAGCGGAGGATGGGTGAGTGACCGATCAGGAGGAGAGCAGGAGCGAAGAGGAGAAGGGGGAGAGTGCAGGCCCTGAAATAGGCCTGCAGACCCCTCCCCTCGCTCCCAGCGTCCCCTGTGAGCCAACTACAGCTCGAGGGGCTCTCCTGCACTGGCGAATTGCCAGTCAGCTGGGAGGTGGCGCCCCTCCCCTCCCAGCTGGCAGGGACATCGGGCCGGCCTCGTTTTTCCTCCACGGCCCGGTGACAACAAATTCGCTGCCTAGTAGCATGTGGGCACACCCAGCTGGGAGGCGGTATTCTCGCCCCTCCCCGCCACCGCAACTATCGGCCCGGCGAGAATCGCCCGTCCTCTTAACTGTGAAGCGGTATATAAGTCTAAATGCTATGCTGCTCATATGATATTGAACATATATCTACGGTTTTCAAGAACAATTACAGAATGAACTTAAAATACATTATAAAAGATTAATGTGAAAAAAAGAATACCAAAAATGAAGGAACTGAAAAAAACAACAACTTGGATGTCAGAACAAACAGTGCAAATTGCCAAGAAGAGAAGCCAAAGCTAAAAAAAGAAAAAATCTCAGAAATGAACTTAAAAAAGCATTGGGGAGAGAGAGAGTTGTTGGAAGAGACAAGAAGCCGAATTACAACATTTTAAAAGATGTAGGAATGCAAATAGAGGCAAGGAAATCATCTTTTTTACATAATACTTTTATTTTTAAAAAATTAGAAATGCAAAGACCAATGAAAAATAATTAAAGCTAAAGAAAGGAAAGTGAAGAAAGGGAGAAAACTGTAAGCTCCAGTCCCTATGCGTATTCCCAAACAGCTGTGTACTGTACTTTTGGACAGCTCACCCGGATATGTAATGCTGAGCCATCTACCTCCCAGAAGGGCAAGATTGAGGTTAGCAGCTCTTGGTCCTTAAACCAATCTATTTCCTCATTTGTAAGCCCTGTAGCATTGCGAAGCTGCAGAAAAACTGCTCTGCACAGCTGAGAGAGATAGGAATTCTTGGTTGCTGTGACCTCTGCTCTGCAGCTCAGGATTTAGCCTCAGTTGTTTACAAAGGAGATCCTTTTGGGGAGATTTAATTTATTCCAGATCTAAACATGTTTACATTCTCTAGCTAGAAAATACTGATCAAATATTAAGTTCTTAAGTGTTTCTGAGCCTCCCTGCATGGATACATCATCTTCGAGGTTAAATATCTACAGAATCAGTGTAGATAAGGAATCAATACAATAGAGCAGAGGTAGGCAAAGTTGGCTCTTCTATGACTTGTGGACTTCAACTCCCAGAATTCCTGAGCCAATCATGCTAGCCATGAAGAGCTAACTTTGCCTACCCCTGCCCTGCCATAGAGTATCCTAAAAGTATCTATGTACATAGGTGAATTCAAAATTATGCAAAGGGCTACTATCCTTCTTCATTCCTAAAATAAGTAGAAGAAGAATTAGTAGAAAATAAAAATTCTCACTTTCTCTGAGGATTCAAGGAGGACAGTCCTTGGAGATTTGGCATTATTTGCATAGTACAGGCCAATAAAAATAGATGTCAAGATGTCACTCAAGTAGGTGAACTTAACTGCTTCCTGGGGAGCCCAGGCAAGGAGACCTATCCATGCTCATCTAATGCTTTGCAGTGCACTCATCTGTAATACCTGGAAGACATTGCTACTTCCTTTGAGAAATATCCTACAGGTCTTGAGGTCGCATTCTTCAATCCCTCTCCAGAACATGCTTTCCAGTTGATCATATGGGAAACAAGCAATGCTAAGCCTGTCGTCCTTCTATAGAAATGGACTATTTGGTCCGAGTCTATGGCAGTGATGGGTAACCTATGGCACGGGTGGCACAAGTGGCACGCAGAGCCATATTTGCTTGCAAGTGAGCTGTTGCTCCAACGTGCATCTATGTGCTGGCCAGTTGATTTTTTGGCCCGCAGAGAGGCTATGGGAGGGAGTGTTTGACTTCCAGAGAGCCTCCGGGGGGAGGGGGAGGTCATTTGCACCCTCTCACAGCTCCAGCGAAACTTTTGGACCTGGAGAGGGCAAAACACGAGCCTATTGGGCCCACCAGAAGTCGGGAAACAGGCAGTTTCTGGCCTCTAGCAGGCCTCTGGGGGGTGGGAGAAGCTGCTTTCACCCTCCCCAGGCATTGAATTATGGATCTGGGTAGGATGTGCGATAGCATGCGTGCATGCTTTTTCAGCATTGAATTATGGGTATGGGCACTCATGCATGTGCGACAGTGTGTGTGCACACTCTTTTGGCACCCAAGGTAAAGAAGGTTCGCCTTCACTGGTCTATGGGGATTCTCAGTCACGCAGGTCATGGTTCTCCCTTTCTCTTTTTTTCCCACAATGGCAACTGGACTTTCTGGTTTTTCCTTGAAGACGTCTCACTTCTCATCCAAGAAGCATCAGAACTGAAGAAGCTCCTTGGATAAGGAATGAAATGCCTTCAAAGAAAATCCAGAAAGTCCAGTTGCTGCTTGAAAAAAGAAAAGGAAAGCACCTTTGGGATTTGGTCACAGTACAGTGGTATCTCTACTTAAGAACACCTCTACTTAAGAATTTTTCTAGATAAGAACCAGGTGTTCAAGATTTTTTTGCCTCTTCTTAAGAACCATTTTCTACTTAAGAACCCGAGCCTGGAAAAATTTCCCAGGAAATTGGAGAGCGGCATGAAGGCCCCGCCAGTTTCCTGCCCTTCCCCCTTTAATCCCAGCCATCTCGGGCTTTTCTGGGCTGCCAGAGGAGCCTTTCGGTGGTGCTTAAGGAGGCTTTGGCAGCTCAGAGCGAATGAAGCATTTTCCTTTCTCTGGGCACTTGGAGAGGGAATAAGCCTCTGCCAGCGCCCAGAGAAAAGAAAGGCTCCCTTTGCTCTGAGCAGCAACTGTCCTCTTCCTCCTCTTCCTCCTCCTCCTCCCACTCAAATTCCGAGCTTTTATTTCTTTCCTAATGGGTTTGCATGCATTATTTGCTTTTACATTGATTCCTATGGGAAAAATTCCTTCTACTTACAAACTTTTCTACTTAAGAACCTGGTCATGGAACAAATTAAGTTCTTAAGTAGAGGTACCACTGTATTTACTTTCTTGCCATGAAAGGTGTGTGGCTCTCAGTTGAATGTCACGGTTGCCAATCACAACACCTTTCTCAGATAGAACTGAGACAAGGAACACAGGCTTAATGGTCAGTTCCTGTCAGAAAACCTTCAAGGGGGATGGTTTTGCTGAGGGCGTCATCCCTGACAGTGGATGAGTGATTGTAGGGCTTTTGTGGGGGTGGTTGATTAGGCAAGTCACGGTTGTTATTAGTGTGCACTGTGTGCTTCTACTATAACATTTACCCATGTGCCCTCTGCTGATGTAGCACTCTTGGGCTCAACTTTAATCCACCCTCATATTCTGTTCTCTAGGTAACCAACAGATTTGGTTATCATTGCAGTGGAGAAAGCACTAATTTGTGATCCACTGAATGATCAAATCTGCAGCCTGCCCTAAGAAACTGGCACTTGCAGGCAGGTATACAGTGATACCTCTACTTACGAACTTAATTCGTTCCATGACCAGGTTCTTAGGTAGAAAGGTTTGTAAGAAGCAATTTTTCCCATAGGAATCAATGTAAAAGCAAATAATGTGTGAGATTGGGGAACCAGGGAGGGTGGAGGCCCTGTTTCCTCCCAGGAGATTCCTAGAGAGACCCCACGGAGGTTTCTCCCTGGCTTTTCTGGTTACAGTTTCAGAGGCTCAGGTTTGTAAGTAGAAAATGGTTCTTGAGAAGAGATTTAAAAAAACTGGTTCTTATCTAGAAAATTTCTTAAGTAGACACGTTCTTAGGTAGAGGCACCACTGTACATACACAAATCCTTCATATACTGCACTGCTACTATATCCAAGATAGCAATAAAGCCACTATCCAAGGCCGATTTCCCCTCCACAATTGCAGGGCTTTTACTCCAAAGCCATTGACACAGCAAGACAAAGTATCTGCCATCATTGAAAACCGGGGGCCATTGCTCTAGTACAGGGGTAGGCAAAGCTCCACAGCTGAGCTGAGAAGACCATCTCTCAGCTGTGGCGAGGGGGGTATTCACATGGGTGTGCTTGGTGTACCTGTAGTGGCCCTACCTGGACAGGGAGTTACTTCTCACAGTCACTCATGCTCTTATCTCCTCGAGGTTCGACTACTGCAATGCTGTCTACATGGGGTGGCCTTTGAAGAGCGTTCAGAGACTACAAATAGTGCAAAATGCAGCCGTGAAACTATTGTGGCCCTACCAAGATCTGCCCACATTTCACAATTACTCCACGAGCTGCATTGGTTGACGATTGGTCTCCAGACACAATTCAAAGTGTTGGTTATGATCTATAAAGCCCTACATGGATTAGGACCAGATTACCTACAGGACAGTCTGAAGCCTCACATATCCCAGCTACTGGTCAGGTCCCACAAAGTCAGCCTTTTCCAGGTCCAGTCAGTCAGGCAATGTCGTCTGGCGGGGCCTAGGGGAAGAGCCTTCTCTGTGGCAGCTCTGGCCCTTTGGAACAAACTCCCTCAAGAGATCTGTACTTGCCTCACCCTGCCCACCTTCCATAAGGTTTTAAAGACCCACCTCTGCTAAGAGGGTTGGGGGCCGTTGAACAGTAACATCTAGCCCATCCTTAATATGATTGTGGTGTGAGTGAGTAGGGGTGTATGATTTTGAATTTGGGGTTTTAGACTGTTTTAAATATTGGACTTTTTTGCATTGTTTTTGTATTTTTTTTATATGTTATAAGCCACCCTGAGTCCTTGGAGAAGGGCAGCATATAAGTGCGATAGATAGATAGATAGATAGATAGATAGATAGATAGATAGATAGATAGATAGATAAATAGAAATAAATAAATAAATAAATAAAGTTGGCTCTTCTATGACTTGTGGATTCAACTCCCAGAATTCCTGAGCCAATCATGCTAGCTCAGGAATTCTGGGAGTTGAAGTCCACACCTCATAGAAGGGCCAACTTTGCCTACCCCTGGGCTAGTAGAAGGCTGCATATCTTGTGACTAAGTTCAACATGTTCCACAGGAATGGAATAAATAAAGCTATGATTTTTATTATTTCCTTTACAGTAGCAGGAGTAATAATAGTAGCAGCAGCAGCAGTAGTCATCTTGGTAGTAATGTTGCACCTAATCATCTGGTAGCCATTCAGCCCAGCTGAACCTGTTTTTCAGCTTCCCTGGATCAACCACCCTGACAAATGACTCTAAGGTTACATTACTTTCTTTTCTTTTCTCTTCTCTATTTCATTTTATTGGATTTCTAGACCACCCTTCTCCATGGGGCTCAGGGCAGCTCACATAATAAAAATCAATATATAATACACATGATTAAACATAGAGAATATATTGTTGGCTATAAAATTAACTGCCTGAATGGCCCCTGGAGGGCCCAAGAGGCAAAAAGGAAGCAGTATGCTCTCTCCCGTATTTGGGTATACCAGGGTGATTCGAAAGAAAACACACACACACCATGTCAAACAGTTATTTTCATGAGGAAATCACTCCAAGATATTTGCCAGCCATGGAGTCACCTCAATATATCACCCATTCCCCTGAGACCCCCTGGCCTGATGACATAGCCAGGTCTTGAGAGACTCCTAGAAAATAAGGAGGGAGGGAAGACACCTCACTTTTTTTGGGGGGGGGAGAGAATGTTCCAGAAGGCAGCCACCATGGCAGAGAGGGCCCACCAAGAGAGAGTTCCCTGAGAGGTCGGCCCCACAGCATATCTCTCCTGCCTGATCTGATGGAACAAGCAGATGAAATCCAGGAGAGGCAGTCCCTCAAATAGCCTGGTCCCATGTCACAAAGGGCTTTGAAGGTCAAAATTAGCCTCTTGTAAAGGGCCCAGAGGCAGACTGGCTAATGATGGAGCTCGTGGAGGAGAGACGTAAGATGTCTCTACTCCACAAGCTCCATCACGAGCTCCAAAGTGTTGGTGATGACCTATAAAGCCCTACATGGCATTGGACCAAATTACTTATGGGACCGCCTAAATCCCAGCGGCCGATATGGTCCCACAGAGTTGGCCTTCTCCAGGTCCCGTTGACCAGACAATGTTGTCTAGTAGGACCTAGGGGAAGAGCCTTCTCTGTGGCGGCTCCAGCCCTCTGGAATCAGCTCCCTCCAGAGATTCATACTGTCACCACCCTCCTTGCCTTTCGCAAGAGCCTTAAGACCCATCTATGTCGCCAGGCATGGGGCAGCTAGATCATGCCCCCTTCTTCTCTGACCGCTAAATGCTATGTGTGGATGTGATTGAGTAGACTGACTGTTTTTTATATAATGGGATTTTAGTTTGCTGTTTTTAACTATTACATTTGTATTCATATTGTTTGTACCGCATGTTGTGAGTCGCTCCGGATCCTTGGAGAGGGGTGGCATACAAGTCTAATAAATGAAATGAATGCATTGTAACTGCCCACATTCTGCACCAGCAGAAACCTCTGGATATTCTTCAAGGGCTCCCCCAGGTAGAGCATATGTACTTCCTGGTATGAAAAAGCCTTCCATCCTATAAGCCAGTAATGGCAAACGTTTTTCCCCTCATGTGCCGAAACAGCATGGGTGCACACTATCGCGCATGTGCGAGTGCTCACACCCATAATTCAATGCCTGGGGAAGGCAAAAACAGCTCTCCCCACCCCACGGAGGCTCTCTGGAGGCCAGAAACAGCCTGTTTCCCAACTTCTGGTGGGCCTAGTAGGTTCATGTTTCATCCTGTCCAAGCTCCAAAAGCTTCTCTGGAGATGAGGGAGGGTAAAAACGCCCTCCCCCAGCCCCCCAGAGGCTCTCTGGAAGCCAAAACCGCCCTCCCAGAGCCTCTGTGCAAGCCAAAAAACAGCTGGCTGGCACACACCTGCACATTGGAGTTGAGCTAGGGCAACAGGTCGTGTGCCAGCAGATATGGTTCCGCGTGCCACCGGTGGCACCCATGCCATAGGTTCGCCATCACTGCTCTAAGCTGTACTTATTGGCAAAATCTTTTTTCTGACTTTGACCTCTCGACATGATCCATCAGGAAAAAGTTTCCAGGAACCTCTTCTTACCAACCCAGAATTCGGTCTGGTCCAAATCCAGTTCTTTCTCTTTCCAAAGCCACCTAGAGACAGCAAAGATCCCACTTGGGAAAGTTTATATACAAAGCAGATTCTAAGCTCTGTCTCTTCCTTGGATACTTAGGTCTCCCTAAGAGGTGGAGTTGCAGACTGCAATCCATGCGCTCGCTTAGCCACGCCTTCTCTCCAAACGTTGGCTTTACTGAAATTGATTTGGATGGCAGGGACAGCATTTTCAGGGTAGTGGAACAACCAGCTGTGTTCCATTTTTCAAATGGCAGTAAGAGATATTTGTCAGGAAAGACATGTGCCTGGAGGGAATGCTGGCTTCTAGCCGTGCCCCCCCTCTGCCACCACCCTGCCTCAAAGGCGTGCAGTTGCACATTGTGGTTGTCAATGCATTTGCTAAGCCTCATTTGGACCTTTTCATAAGATTTGAGAGAAAACCTGGCAGTTTTCCTGGGGATCTGGTGAGTGGTTTGATTGAGGTCTTAGTTACCACCTGGAGTAGGTGGGTCTCAAGAGCCTTGCGTCTCCCCGCTTGCCAGCAAAGAGGTACCTCTACTTACGAACTTAATTAGTTCTGTGACCAGGTTCTTAAATAGAAAAGTTTGTAAGTAGAAGCAATTTTTCCCTTAGGAATCAATGTAAAAGCAAATAATGTGTGCAATTGGGGAAACCACAGGGAGGGTGGAGGTCCTGTTTCCTCCCAGGAGATTCCTAAACAGGCCCCATGGAGACTTCTCCCCGTCTTTTCCGGCACTGCTTCCTCCCAGGAGATTCCTAGAGAGGCCCCACGGAGGCTTCTCCCCGCCTTTTGTGGCCCTGTTTCCTCCCAGGAGATTTCTAGAGAGGCCCCACGGAGGCTTCTCTCTGCCTTTTCTGGCTACAGTTTTGGAGGCTCGGGTTTGTAAGTGGAAAATGGTTCTTGAGGCAAAAAAATCTTGAATGCCCTGTTCTTTTCTAGAAAAGTTCGTAAGTAGAGGCCTTCTTAGGTAGAGGTACCACTATATACAGTATTTATAGACAAGCCTCAATGTGCCCACTTCCTGAACTTCATTGGATGAGAGGCAGATGCCTTCTCCGTGCTGCCTGGAATCATGCCTTCCAGAGGTTTGAGTGGACTTGGTGCTGTCATCCTTTAGCCTGAACCCCTGGCTCTTTCCCCTGGGCACCTTTCATGAGCTGGGTACCCAAGGCCTTCTTCCCCTCCCCCCCCCCCCCGGGTTTGTAAGTCCTGCCCTGCCACAGTCACTAGGGAGAGACGGCGTGCTTGCAGTTTCTTCCCTTGAAAGAATTGTCACCCTCAGCCAGGCAGTGGAATAGTGACTGGAACTTGGAAGACCTTTCCGACCCGCTATTTTCAGCACACAACTAAATACAGACTTGTCTATATTTAGTTGCTGGAGAGATAACTTTAATCTTTCTGAATGTCTCCTCGGGTTGTCAGTCCATCCCGTTTATTAAGACTTCACAAGTAATTCTTTAGTCATAAGGAAAACTCTTCTCCATCTTGTAACTGGCAGAAAAAGCTGTGCGGATTTTCACTGAGGAGCAAAGCAGTAAAAAGTTGTTGTGTTGGACAAAAGAGAACATAAATCAGGAGTTTATCTTGGGACTCGTAAGAGCTGTGAGTTGTAAATCTTTTCCCCCTGTGCTTCTGATGTGCCTTATACAGCCATCGAGTGGACATCCTCCCCCTCCCCCATGTGTGCCAGTGTCCCGGTCCCTGAAATAGTGCAACCCACCCACCCCCAAACAAAAAAACCCAGGTGTCTTAAAAGAGAAAGAGAAGAAAATCTTGTAAGTGGCAGAATCAGTGCAGCCCTTCAAGTATTTGTAGACTGCTATCATGTCCACCCTGGACTTCCTCTTCTCTAGACTATCCAGGGCCAATTCCTGCAACCTTTCCTCGTATGTTTTGGTTTCTAGTCCCTTTATCATTCTGGTTGCCCTCTTCTGCACTTTCTCTAGAGTTTCAATGTCTTTTTTGTAGTGTGGGGCCCAAAATTGAATGCAATACTCTAGGTGTGGTCTGACAAGGGCATTATAAATTGGCATTAGTACCTCCTTGGTCCTACATTGTATCCCTCTGTTGATGCAGCTCAAGATTGTGTTGGCTTTTTAAGGTTCCGCTGCACATTGCTGGCTCATGTTTAGTTGGTTGTCTACCAAGACTCCTAGATCTCTCTCACAATCACTTGTGTTGAGTGTGGTTTCAGTTTCTATGTAAGTTTTAGGGTTTTTTTTATCTAGGTGTAGGATTTTAATTTTCTCTACGTTGAACTTCAGGCCCATGGTACAAGTCTGCCTAGATCTTGTTGTATCCTGAGCCTATCCTCTGGGGTATTGGCCACTGGGGTTGGATTAGAAGATCTCCAGAGTCCCTTCCAACTCTGATAATGTCCTAAGCTCTTCTTTCCATCTGCCAATCAACCAGTCTTCCCTCGTTTTCACTCATAATTCTCTTCTGAAATCCCTGTGACATTTCGAAACCAATTATGAATACCTGCTCTTATGACCTTTTTGGCAGAGGGGGAGAATGGCATCCAAAGTGCTGAAAGGAATTTTCCAAAGCAAAGGCACAGAGATTGAACAGTACAAATATTTGTTAATTACACAGGAGATGAAGAGAAAAGTGTTTGGAAATGGTTCATAAATCAAGTTTGCTTTCCCTTTCAAAGACATCATAAGAAAAAAGCATTTTCCAAATCAAACACTCTATTCCCCCATCCCCCCAATTTCCAAAATATGGAAGATGATTATTCTGTTTTATTCTGCTAATAGAGAATAAAAGGCTTTTAGGAAAACTGGTAAAAGACAAGATCCCTGCAGAGAGATCTCTGGTTAAACAAAAGGAGACAGAGGAGCAAAAAAAAAGTAGAGGAAGGAAGAGGTCTTGTTTGCAGCAGGTGATACAGAGAAGTACCGTATTTTTCAAATTAAAAGGTGCACATTTTTCCTCCCTAAAAGAGGCTGATAATTTGGGTGTGCTTTATACTCTGAATGTAGCTTCCCCCCCCCCAGTCCTAACTAGCTGCTAACTATCTTCCCAGCTCTTACCTTGTAGGCTCTTTCATTGTTTCTCTCTGTGAAGAATGTTTTCCAAGCCCTAAGTCTTTGCAGATTTTTTTCCATTGGTCTAATTTGCTTCAAAAGTTTCTTTCCAGCCCTAACCAGGTACTAACAATGTTCACAGCTCTTACCGGCTTGCAAGCTCTTTCATTGTTAATCTCTGCGAAGAATGATTTCCCAGCCCTAAGTCTTCACAGGGTTTTTTTCATTGTTCTATTTGCTCCAAATGTTTCTTTCCAGGTGCTAATGATGTTCCCAGCTCTTACTGGCTTGCAAGCTCTTTCATCCTTACTCTCTCCAAATAAGGTTTTTTTAAAGCCCTAACCAGTAGATAAAATAATGTGCTGGCTAAGGACACTAAGCAGATTTTTTTCCCTATTTTCCTTCCCAAAAACTAAGATGCATCTTATACTGCTAAAAATACAGTAACTCTCATATTCCATTCAGATAGTGGCTTGGACCGTATATGGGGTTTTCTGGATATGGCTGAAATAATTGTGTCATTCCTTTTAATCTCTAAGCTAGATGAACCAAAAAGCACCACCAGCTGGACTCACCTCTGTCTTTAATCACTTGTAGCAGTACAGTACTATATATGTTTTACTCTGTGACTGTGCTACCCTCTGCCAAGGCCATTTCCCCCAATCTCCAAGAAGGGTCTTTCTCTGGTTCAACTCCCACTTCAGTGGGGAGAAGCTGGCTAAGTAAATAAATCAATAAACTTCCCTGACAGAGCCAAGGAGCTAGGTCTGGTTTAGTTCTCCCAGATGTCTAAGGTGAGAGACCCTGGACATATTAGGCTGTGCTGTGTCCAAAAACACAGCATCTCAAAGAGCTTTTAGCAAATCCATCCGAATGGTTCCACTCACTTCTCGGGTGAGTGTTTAAGGCACAATTACAAATGTTGTGCCAGAATTGGAGCACAGAAACCTCCCTAATGATTGAAAGGGAAATATATCAAAGGGAACACAGCTGATTTCCAATCACAAGAGCATTGGCTGGTGGGCTAGGAAGTGCCTCTTTGCTAAATGATATCATAAAAACCAGTAGATGACTGATTACTGCCAGAAGCTGGAGCTTTAGTGGATGTTCATGTTAAGGGAAAAATTATGACTGGTGCCGGTTAGATGCCTCCTAAAAATTGCCGCTGTGTTACTTTGATTTACAGCAGTACTTATATCACCAAATATATCGGCATAGCACTGCTGGGCCTTTTCTCTTCCTTGAGATTTTAAAGCTCAAGATGATGTCTTTCAATTCATCGTTATGTGGAATAAAAACTACAGCAATCACGGAATTAAGAATTTGCTATGATTTACTAGCTAAACTATCATCCTGTTTTCAAGTGGGGGGTGGGTGGAATATAATGAAAGCAGGGTTCCAGTCCTCTCCCCAGCCCAATTCATCTAATTCTCCTCTTTTCTCCTAGGGCCCCATTACCAGTAGCACAATATCAAAAGGATGGAAAAAGCAAGAGGAAGGTGGAAGTCTGGCTGAGGAAGAAAGAGCCTTTGGTTCTGCAACCCAACAAGACCCACACAGACTTCAGAGAATCAGAATTGCAGAAAAAACAATTGCTGTCAACCTGCCTTCCATTGAGGACTGCATGAGTTAAAAAGAGGGCGGGGGGAAATTTTACTGGCCCCCGCATCCTGGACACAAACTATTTCAACTCCTACCCTCAAAACATCGCTACAGAGCATTGCACACCAAGACAACTAGCCACAAGAACAGTTTTTCCCCGAACGCCATCACTCTGCTAAACAAATAATTCCCTCAACACTGTCAAACTATTTACTAAGTCTGCACTACTATTTCTACTAGTTTCTTCTCATAATTCCTATAATCCTTTTCCTCCTGCTTAGTACTGTATGATTGTAACTGGTTGCTTGCATCCTTAAGATTTTTATTAATATTGATTGTTTCCTGATTGCTTATTTCACCCCTCTGACCATCATTAAGTGTTGCACCTCATGATTCTTGACAAATGTCTCTTTTCTTTTATGTACACTGAGAGCATCTGCACCAAAGAGAAATTCCTTGTGTGTCCAATCACACTTGGCCAATAAAGAATTCTATTCTATTCTATTCCATTCCATTCTATTCCCTGGCAGAGTCTGCTCTGTTGGGGCTGACCATAATCCAAAATACTCTGCTCTCAATTAAGCATCCTAGCCATGGTGGCCCACCTCCACTGGTGGGCTCTTCACACAAGCAAGCCATGTTCCTGTAATATTTTACTAAACAACGGTGTATGAAGTGATTTTTTTACAGTATTACAGACACACCCACACTCCAGCGGTCTCTTTCTCCAATGCACAAATACATTGAGAATTCATTACCTTCAGCTGCCCTTTTGAAAAAGACTTTGCAGCTTCCACAGGTCAGTGCTCCATAGTGGCATCCTGAAGCTTCGTCCCCACATATCAGGCATGTCTTCTGTGGTGGGAAATAATAGTCAATTGGCAGAACATGGTCCCTTCCAGATTCCAGCCTTTGGAGAAAATCAGAAAAAGAAACATTAGCAGGTGATTTAGGAAAACCCAGCCTCTACCAGCAGTCCCTATGCTTGAAAGTGACAAGGAATCCAGGCTGCCTATCAACCTTCTTTAAGGGCCTCCCAAGAATACAATCAGAGACTGAATCAGGGCAGGTTCTCCAGCTTAGAGATTTTGGAGGCCTTGTACTGGCTCAAGGCTTCTTGTAAGTCCTGCCCAGTTTCTTGTGATCATTTAGAAAAGGGATTTAGGGAATCTCCTATTTCCTGCAAACACCTTTTGAGTGGCAGCAGCTCTAAGCTCCCTAGGATAGAAGAGCAAAACTTGTTCCTTCTTCTTTCAACTTTCAACATCAAGCTTCAACTTGCCTCCTTCAAGGTTCAATTCCTCTTTAGACGTGGAACTTCTGCCTATTGGGAGAAGTGCCAATGTTGCCACAGGTCACAAATACAATTTTACCTTTTTCTTTTTTGCATATAGCCAAATGTTAGTTCTTTGATGTAATAAATACAAATTTGCAACAGAATGATGGCTATCAAGAAAGAAGGGTGTCTAGCTTTCTTTTTTCCCCCTTCATAATTATTCACTATTTTGCCCTGTTTTCTTTTCTAATATTTATATAATTTTTAATGTTGTTAAAATGTCTTCAATAAAAATTATATTAAAGAAATGATAACCCAGGAGAGAGGGCAAAATGCAAATGCAAAATACAGAATTTTGAAATACACATTCAAAAAGATTGACGTGTCTCTTCAATTCTGTTCTATGCAGATGTAGATTTAATGGGGAAGTTGTGGAGAAATGGGCAGAAGAATGGCTCCTTTCCCTTGTTTAGGCATCTTCCCTGTTCATGTGAGAAAGATAGGAGGGAGGTTAGTTTTGCAGTTGCTTAATGCTGCAATCACAAGCAGGTCCAACCTCTGTGATTTGCTCTGCATGGGGCTGCACTTGAACATCACTCAGAACCAGCTGCCTATTCAGTGATAGTCAGACCCATTATTGTCACCTGACATTGTTCTTACTGGAGAGCCACTGATTACCAGCTTGTTGCCAAATGGCATTTTCAATGCACTGATTATCCTGCAGAAGGGCTTGGGACTGGGGTCTTTGAGGCCCCTCATTCTAGATAGAATCTGTTCATTCTACCATTCTATCAAAAAGGGCCCTCTGTCAGTTTCATAGCTGAAGGGGGACGTGAACCTTAGATCAATACAGCAATTGTTGTTTCACAATGTCCAAATTTACACACACATGAACACACCAGCCTGGTAAAAAAGTGATATCAAGTCCCCAAAGATTTTTCTTAGTCTTTAAAGTGCCCACAAGACATTTAATCAAACAAAAATGTAAGTGCGAGTACAGAACATTAATGATCACATACAGAATATTTAGATTTACACTTATTCCCACATTATTACTTAAAAAGGAATAACTCCCTTTTGAAGGATAGCTTTGACATAAAAATAGACCTTTTTTTAAAAGAAAAAACCTACATTGTCCAGAAAAGAGTTTCCAAACACACATTCAGTCAAACGGCTCAAAAGCTGGCAATCCTGAGCTGAGATGGTGGCAGCAAACTACTCATTATAACCAACAAATCCTTCATTTTGCAAAGGAAGAAGAAGAAGAAGAAGAAGAAGAAGAAGAAGAAGAAGAAGAAGAAGAAGAAGAAGAAGAAGAAAGGTAAGTAGGTAGGTAGATAAAACTGAAGATGTCAAGATGAAGGCTGCTGATTACAATTAATGAAGTCTAAAGAGTGAAGCATTTCCATTCATTCATTCATTCATTCATTCATTCATTCATTCATTTTCTAGGCCGCCCTTCTACAGAGATTCAGGGTGGCTTACAACATAATAAATATATAGACATAGCATATTAGAAATCAAAATTAAAATTAGACCAAAACCTAAAACCCATAAAACCCATTAAAAATACTAAAATCCAATTTAAGCAACTCTAAAAACCATGTCTTGAAAACCATTTAGTCACATTCATCTATCTATGTATATCTCAGTCAAAGTGTGGAGCAGAATATCTATGTTTGACAGCCCCAAGTCTGCCGGCAAAGGTGTGTCTTCAGTATCTTCCCAAAGTCCGGGAGGGTGGGGGCAGTTGAATCCAAAGGGCCGGAGCCGCCACAGAGAAGGCTCTTCCCCTAGGGCCCATCAGCCAGAATTGCTTGGCTGATGGGACCTAGAAAAGGCCAACTCTCTAAATGGGTGTACAGTGCGGTCAGTCGGTAGGGAAAGTGAATAGAATGCTTGGCTGCATAGCTAGAGGTATAACAAGCAGGAAGAGGGAGATAGTGATCTCACTGGTGAGACCCCATTTAGAATAACACTGTGTTCAGTTCTGGAGACCTCACCTACAAAAAGAGATTGACAAAATTGAATGGGTCCAAAGACGGGCTACAAAAAAGGGTGGAACGTCTTAAGCATAAAACGTATCAGGAAAGACTTCATGAACTCAATCTGTATAGTCTGGAGGACAGAAGGGAAAGGGGGGACATGATCAAAACATTTAAATATGTTAAAGGGTTAAATAAGGTTCAGGAGGGAAGTGTTTTCGACAGGAAAGTGAACAGAACAACAAGGGGGCACAATGTGAGGTTAGTTGGGGGAAAGATCAGAAGCAACGTGAGAAAATATTATTTGACTGCAAGAGTCGTAGATGCTGGGAACAAACTTCCAGCAGACGTGGTTAGTAAATCCACAGTAACTGGATTTAAACATGCCTGGGATAAACATATATCCATCCTAAGATAAAGTACAGGAAATAGTATAAGGGCAGACTAGATGGACCAGGAGGTCTTTTTCTGCTGTCAATCTTCTATGTTTCTATGTAACTCTGTGGGCCCTGACCGGCTACTGGGATACATGAGGCAAGAGATGGTCCCGTAAGTAATCTGGTCCTGAGCCATGGTTTGTTGCACCTGGTAAATAATTCCAGCACATCTTCCTAAAACATAAGGGAGACAGAATGCAGCAGGAGACCCTGGTAAACAGAGCTGACATAGAGCTCTTGTTCTTCCCAAAGTCTTTCATCACACTTGGCCAAATAAAGTATTCAATTAATTGTTTTCAAGGGTTTTTCCTTTAATCATCTGATGTGAAAGGTGGACTTGAAAGTCGGCAAGTACCCGGCACTTCCCCTTTATGGGGAAGGTTGTTGAGAAGGTGGTGGCGCTCCAACTCCAGCGGTCCTTGGAAGAAGCCGATTATCTAGGTCCTCAGCAGTCTGGATTCAGACCCGGCTACAGCACGGAAACTGCTTTGGTCGCGTTGATGGATGATCTCTGGCGGGCCCGGGACAGGGGCTTGTCCTCTGTCCTGGTGCTTCTTGACCTCTCAGTGGCTTTCGATACCATCGACCATGGTATCCTTCTGCGCCGGGTGGAGGGGTTGGAAGTGGGAGGCACTGTTCTTCAGTGGTTCTCCTCCTACCTCTCCGGTCAGTCGCAGTCAGTGTTAGTGGGGGGTCAGAGGTCGACCTCTAGGTCTCTCCCTTGTGGGGTGCCTCAGGGGTCGGTCCTCTCTCCCCTGCTATTTAATATCTACATGAAACCGCTGGGTGAGATCATCCAAGGGCATGGGGTGAGGTATCATCAATACGCCGATGATACCCAGTTATACATCTCCACCCCATGTCCAGTCAACAAAGCAGTGGAAGTGATGTGCCGGTGCCTGGAGGCTGTTGGGGCCTGAATGGGTGTCAACAAACTCAAACTCAACCCTGATAAGATGGAGTGGCTGTGGGTCTTGCCTCCCAAGGACAATTCCATTTGTCCGTCCATTACCCTGGGGGAGGGAACTACTGACCCCCTCAGAGAGGGTTCGCAACTTGGGCGTCCTCCTCGATCCACAGCTGACATTGGAACATCATCTTTCGGCTGTGGCGAGGAGGGCATTTGCCCAGGTTCGCCTGGTGCACCAGTTGCGGCCCTATTTGGACAGGGAGTCATTGCTCACAGTCGCTCATGCCCTCATCACCTCGAGGTTCGATTACTGCAATGCTCTCTACATGGGGCTACCTTTGAAAAGTGTTCGGAAACTTCAGATTGTGCAGAACGCAGCTGCGAGAGCCGTCGTGGGGCTTCCAATATTCGCCCACATTTCTTCAACACTCCGTGGCTTGCATTGGCTGCCGATCAGTTTACGGTCACAATTCAAAGTGTTGGTCATGACCTTTAAAGCCCTACATGGCATGGGACCATATTACCTCCGGACGAACCTACCGCACGAATCGCAACGACCAATAAGGTCCCACAGAGTTGGCCTTCTCCGGGTCCCGTCGACTAAACAATGTCGTTTGGCGGGCCCCAGAAGAAGAGCCTTCTCTGTGGTGGCCCCGGCCCTCTGGAACCAACTCCCCCCGGAGATCAGATCTGCCCCCACCCTCCCTGTCTTTCGTAAACTACTCAAGACTCATTTATGCCGCCAGGCATGGGGGAGTTAAGATATTCCTTCCCCCTAGGCCATTACAAGTTATGTATGGTATGTTTGTGTGTATGTTTGGTTTTATTATAAGGGTTTTTAGTTGTTTTATTAATTGGATTTCTACATGCTGTTTTTATCATTGTTGTTAGCAGCCCCGAGTCTGCAGAGAGGGGCGGCATACAAATCCAATAAATAAATAAATAATAAGTTGCTTCAGAATCCTTGTCCTGTTTTATGCTTTGTGGCAAGCCCAACGCTTTTCTCTCAAGGGGCAACTGGTTGGGAGGCTTGGCCATCCAGCAAACCTTCCATGTCTACATTCGGCTGACTGGCTTCACTCTTGCATTTCATGCCTCTCACTCAGCAGAGAATTGGCTTCTGGCTCCTCTCTGCTCTCCTTAACCTGCACTGACTTCTCCTCTGCCTTAAACTCGCGCAGGGTGGAATTCTGCAACTCTTTCAACTCTCCATCAGGTGCTAGAACCACACAGGAGGCCTCTGGCAGAGAGGAGATTTGAACCCAGGTCATCCAGCCTTAGGAAAGCCTTCAGAGTCCCTAAAAGCACCCCAGGTTTTCTTTTATTTTAATTTCAGATAGAAAACATGACTAAGCTAAGAAACACAGACGCATAATTTATTTCTCAGGCACACTGCGCCAACTCAGGGAGCTCAAACTGCCCAAGGAGCTGGTGATATAGTTCTATAGAGGAATTATTGAGTCTGTCATTGGCACCTCTATAACTATCTGGTTTGGTTCTGCAACCCAACAAGACCAACACAGACTTCAGAGGAGAATCAGAACTGCAGAAAAAAATAATTGCTGCCAACCTGCCTTCCATTGAGGACCTGTTTACTGCACGAGTCAAAAAGAGAGCAGGGAAAATATTTAGTGACCCCTCGCATCCTGGACACAAACTGTTTCAACTCCTACCCTCAAAAGAGCCCTGCCTACCAAGACAACTAGACACAAGAACAGTTTTTTCCCAAACGCCATCACTCTGCTAAACAAATAATTCCCTCAACACTGTCAAACTATTTACTAAGTCTGCACTATTTCTACTAGTTTCTTCTCATCATTCCTATCATCCTTTTCCTCCCACTTAGGACTGTATGACTGTAACTTGTTGCTTGTATCCTTAAGTTTTTATTAATATTGATTGTTTCTTTATTGCATATTTGACCCCTATGACAATCATTAAGTGTTGTACCACATGATTCTTGTCAAATCTATATTTTCTTTTATGTACACTGAGAGCATCTGCACCAAAGACAAATTCCTTGTGTGTCCAATCACACTTGGCCAATAAAGAATTCTATTCTACCCCCAAGCCAAAGGAAAGAGAGGGCGTCAAGTGAGGAAAAAGAGGTTCCCTTCTGCGGCTCGAAAACACGCCTGCCAGCTTACTCTTTGCAGCACATTTCTGTAGTGCGCAAGGCCACAAAAATACCCTTTCAAAATGCAAGCCAAGTGGCAGAGCAAAGATTGGCAACCCAGAAAACCAAGATAAGGCAGAGTGAAGCAGACACAACTTGTGCAGGAATGACACGAGCCAGCAATTCCGCCGAGTTCACAACTGGAAGGTTAGGGCCAAAAGCGTTCACATGGCTTGGGACAAAAAAGAAAGGAGCTAACTTTTGCCCTCTTCTTTCTCCTTGGTTTGAGATGGGAGAGAATGATTGCAGGGCTCTTTGGCACTCTTTTTAGGGAGTGAAATACAGTACCTGCATTTTCCAACAACTGATGACTGCCCTGCTAGGATGTCTCTCTCTCTCTCTCTCTCTCTCTCTCTCTCTCTGTGTGTGTGTGTGTGTGTGTGTGTGTGTGTCATTCCAGTAATCAGCCTGGTTTCCACTACATGCTCTGTGGACCAAGGGCAACTTTGAACCAGATGACATTTCCACCTCCGCCTTCCCCTCCTCCATCCTGCCATCACTTGTGCTAAAAATTTCCACCCAAGCCATAACGCACGCACACACACACACAGAGGAGTCCATCCTTTTCAAGTAGAGCCAAGCCGCAGAAATCTGTAATTCATTTATTGGTGGATGGAGCTTCAAAGTTTCAATTAAAAAAATAAAAAATAAAAATAGATTTCTTTCCTGAGAAGGGAGGATTATTTATTTATTTATTTTAAAAACTCCTGACTTGCCAACCAACTAAAGGGGTTTAAAGGAATACAATTAACATTGATTTAAGTTTCCACGGTTAGATTTTTCACGTAGCTAGGTTTTATGCATTTCAAAAATACTCTGCTGTTGAGAAAAGTATGGGTTGATATAAGATGGCTTAATCAAGCAATACAACAAATGAATAAATTTTCTTTACTGTTTTATTTCATTTGAAGTGTAGGGAACAAGTTCATTTCCCTCTCAGGGTGATGAGGCATTCAAAGCACACGTTTTCTCTAAAGAAACAGCCCCTGAAGAACAGGAGGCATTTGGAGGGGGATCTTATTAAATTAGGAACAACTCTGAAAGATTAAAGTCATATTAGTAGAAACATAGAAACATAGAAGATTGACGGCAGAAAAAGACCTCCTGGTCAATCTAGCCTGCCCTTATACTATTTCCTGTATTTTGTAGATTGTGCCCCCTTGTTCTTGGGTTCACTTTCCTATTAAAAACACTTCCCTCCTGAACCTTATTGAACACTTGAACATATTTAAATGTTTCGGTCATGTCCCCCCCTTTCTCTTCTGTCCTCCAGACTATACAGATTGAGTTCTTTAAATCGTTCCTGATAAGTTTTATGCTTAAGACCTTCCACCATTTTTGTAGCTCATCTTTGGACCCGTTCAATTTTGTCAATATGTTTTTGTAGGTGAGGTCTCCAGAACTGAGCATAATATTCCAATCTTCTCCAGCACCAGAGTTCAAAGGCCTCCATTCTTTGGCTCTCAGCCATCCTTATGTTCCAATCTTCACATCCATACACTGCAACCGGGAAAACCATAGCCTTGGGTATTGTAGTAGAAGAACCGTTGTACCTACCTGAACGGTCTTCTCGGTGCACTGGAAGGAGAGTCCAACATGGGTATTTCACCAATCCTATTGGTAGAGACTGATTTAAAATTTACATATTAATTGAGCACCGCCCCCTCTGCTCTCCCCATGAGCCAGTTTTAAAAACGAAAAACCATAGTAAGAGGATAACCAAGTTTTATTGTAAACAACCAATAACTGACTTAACTGCCCACTCCGGCGTCCCTGCACCCATAACTTTATCGGGCGGGTTTGGACTCTCCTTCCAGTGCACCGAGAAGACCGTTCAGGTAGGTACAACGGTTCTTCTCCAGTGCATCTGGAAGGAGAGTCCAACATGGGATATACCAGAGATTTAAGGCCCATGGGAGGGAGAAGGTCTTGTCAGGGACGTTGGAGATGAACAAACTCGTTGTAAAACACGTCTCCCAAACGCCGCCTCTGCTGAAGCAAAGGAGTCCAACTTGTAATGACGAATGAAAGTCGAAGGCGCTGCCCACGTTGCAGCCCTGCAGATGTCATCTATGGACGCTTGGGTGGCCCAAGCTGCTGAGGTCGCTGCACTCCTCGTAGAGTGAGCAGTCACTCCTGCTGGTATCTGTTGGTTATGAGCCTTGTACGCCTCCGCGATACAGTCTCTGATCCAACGGCTAATGGAGGTAGAGGAAAGTCCAAGTCCCTTTCTATCCTGCGAAAAAGAGATAAATAACTTTTCCGTCTTCCGAAAAGTCTCTGTCCGTCTAATGTAAATCTTAACCGCATGGCGTACATCAATCTTATGCCAACGTAGTTCCGACGGATGACTGCCATGGGTGCAAAAATCAGGGAGAACCAGTTCCTGTTTCCTGTGAAACTCCGAGTTCACCTTCGGTATAAAGGAAGGGTCCAGCCTCAGTACTACCCGATCTGGATAGAAGATACAAAGGTCAGGTCTCACCGACAAGTCAGATAGCTCTGACACTCTCCGTGCCAACGTGATAGCCACCAGGAAGGCTGTTTTAATAGAGAGCAGCCACAACGGTATGGCTCTCAAAGGTTCAAACGGTGGTCTTGTTAATGCTCTAAGAACAAGCGGGAGGTCCCATGATGGAAACCTCCGAATCGGTGGAGAATGTTGGTTCGATGCTCCTCTCAGAAAATCCTTCACCCAGGGATGGTAGGCCAAAGAACGTACTCCCTCGACCTGTATCATGGTCGAAAGGGCCGCCACATGTCGTTTTAGAGTGTTAGGCGCTAGGCCACGTTCAATTCCTGCCTGCAGGAACTCCAGGACGGTAATCACCGAAGCCTGTCTGGGGTGTATGTGCTGTTTGTCGCAGAAACTGCAAAAGGCCTTCCACATTGTCTGGTAGATCCGAGAGGTAGATGGACGCCTTGCAGCTTGCATAGTGTCAATGACCTTCTCAGGTAACTTCAGTTGCCGAAGTCTGAGCCGTTCAAGTGCCAAACGGTCAGTTGGAGCCACTGGGGATCCGGGTGCTGTAGGTTCCCCTGGCTGAGGGATATCATCCGATCCGGAATTCTCCATGGGGGTGACACTGACAGTGCCACCAGATCGGCAAACCACGGATGGCAAGGCCACTAGCAACACCTCCGCCTTCTCCTTCAGGAGTTTCTCCACTACTCTTGGTATAAGGTTCGTTGGAGGGAACGCATAGAGTAATCCTGGAGGCCAGGGTGTCAGAAGAGTGTTGATCTTCTCTGCTCCTGGTTCTGGAAAGCGTGTGTAGAATCTCGGGAGTTGAGCGTTTTGGGAACTTGCGAAAAGGTCCACTAACGGGAGTCCAAACCGGATCACCACCTGTTGGAATATATCCGGGTCCAGTCTCCATTCTGATGGGTCCAAGGTGGACCGACTCAGCCAGTCCGCTTGCGTATTGCTGACTCCCACAATGTGCTCTGCTGACAGGGATTTCAGATGTTGTTCGGCCCAGTTGAAAAGAGTGTCCGTCTCCTCCATGAGCCGCTGCGACCTCGTACCCCCTTGATGGTTCAAGTGAGCCCTGGTCGTCACATTGTCCGTGAGCACCAATACGTGCTTTCCTTGAACCAGTGGTGCAAATGTCTGTAGAGCTAGGAAAACTGCTCTTAATTCTAGGAAATTTATGTTGACCGATGAGAGATCCCCTGTCGTCCACAGGCCCTGAGCCATGTGGGCCCCGATGTGGGTGCCCCATCCGGTAAGGCTGGCATCGGTTGTCAGGATGATCTGGTCCTGTACTTGGAAGGAAGATCCCTTGTTGATTGCAGAAGATGTCCACCATCTTAAGGACTCCCTGACCTTCCAGGGTAGGAGTACCTGTCTGTGAAAATGACTCACTTTGGTTCTCTGGGCGGGAAGCAGAAACCACTGTAGTGCCCTGATATGGTGTCTGGCCCAGGGAACGATGCCAATGGCTGACACCAGGGTTCCTAGTACCTTTGATAGCAGTTATAAAGGGACTGACCTGTGCTGAATGTCAGATATTAAACGGCGGATGTTGTCCTGCCGTTCCGGTGAGAATGACACCGTGCCCGCCTGAGTGTCTATAATAACTCCTAGGTGCAATAGTTTGGTGGTGGGTGAAAGCTGGCTTTTCTCCACATTGATTGTGAACCCGTGGATTTCTAACGTGTGAATGGTCTCGTTGAGATCTCTCCTTGCCGTCGACGGAGACCTGGACAATATGATGATGTCGTCCAGGTAAGCCATCAGCCTGATGGATCATGCTCGTAAGCTGGCTGTTAGCACATCCAGGAGTTTTGTGAAAGTCCTTGGGGCCAATGATAGGCCGAACGGCATAGCTCTGTACTGGTAATGCCGTCCCTCGGTACAGAATCGGAGAAACCTGTGATGTTCCGGGTGAATGGGAACATGCAAGTATGCTTCCTTGAGATCTATGGATGTTAAAAAGTCCCGTGCTCGGATGGAAGCCAGAATAGTCTGCAAGGAATGCATCCTGAACCTTCGGTACCTTATAAAGAGGTTCAGTTGCTTCAGGTTGAGGATCAACCTGCAACCCCTGAAGGATTTGGGGACGATGAAAATCATTGAATAGAACCCCCTGCCCTCCTCTTGTTGGGGAACCTGTTCTATGGCTTGGATGTCTAACAGGTGTGTAATTTCCTTGCGTAATTGTATTTTCTTTTGAGAGTCCCTTATTATTGGGCAGTGTAAGAAACGGCTGGGAGGCGGTTGAATGAATTCCAACTTGAGCCCTTGAGTAACCGTAGCCAGAGCCCATTTGTCGGAGGAAGTCGCTTGCCAGGATGTGTGGAAACCCTGAAGTTTTCCCCCTATGGGCTGAGGGCTGGCCGAGTCATTTCGTGCATTTAAAGCCTCTTTGGGTGGTTCCACGAAATGGTCTTCTGGACTGCTGGTAGCCCCTTCACCTGTCCTGGATGGAACCCCGGTCACTCCTATAGGACTGTTGATTGTACTGGCCCTGGGCAAAGGGCCGTTGGTTTTGGGTGGAACCCGAAGATGGGTCCCAACGAAAGGACTGGCGTCTCGAATAAGGCGTGAACCTTCGGTCCTGCCGTCTGTTGGCCCTGGGAAGTACCTTCCTCTTATCTTTGTCCTCTACTAGGACCTTTTCTAATAAGTCCCCGAAGAGGGTGAAGCCTTGGAAGGGACCGGAGGCCAGTCGCCACTTAGATTTAAGATCCGCCTGCCAGTTCCGTAGCCACAGAAGGCGGCGAGACGACAACGTGGTTGCCATGCTTCTCGTGGAGAACTTGGCCGCGTGAAGGGTGGCGTCCACCGAAAATTCCGCCACCGCTAACAACTTATTTAAGTCTTGGCGAAGGCAGCCGTCCTCGGGGCCTAGGCGGGATTACATCTCCCGGATCCATAGCAGCGATGCCCGGTTAATGAATGATGCTGCAGCTGCTGCCCTAAATCCCCAGCCGGACATCTGATGCGCCTTTCGCAGCAATGTCTCCGCCTTCCTCTCCTCCGGTCGCAGACTTTCGCCGGTCTCTGAGGGCACCAATGCGCTGGAGACAAGTGTCACGACTGGTTGGTCGATGGGGGGAATTCGAGAAGTTTTTCCACCTCTTCATTGAAGATATAGAATTTCCTCTCAAGATTGGAAGGCCCCTGAGCTGCTGCTGGTTGCTGCCAGGGCCTCTTGATCCCCTTCACGAAAATATCCGAGGCAGGGAAATGGTCGGACTCAGGTTGAGGCTCCTCGAGTAAGGCGGCCGAAGTTTTGCTCGGCTCAGTGGTCTCCGCTGTCTTTGCTGAGCCAGGGAGATTCATCACCTGCTTGGCCTTTAATAGCAGGGTTCTGAATAGAGCTGGTTTAAACAGCCCAACCGTGGGCGCCTGTTCTGGCATTGTCTCATCCTTCCCCTGACCTTCCTCCATTGTACTCATGACAGCAGGTCACTATAGCCAGGATTCGCAAGGTTCTGACCTCCGGCAGCTTGGATTCTCGCTTGCCTTGTCAGTATCTCCCAGAAAATGGCGTCTTTGGCCTCTCTGGACTTGCGCCTGTGCACTAGGGCTAACCAGCCCGTTCGCGCTCTTTGCCGCCCGAACAAGCCGTTTTTGCGCCAAATGACGCGTCGGCGCTCCAGCCGCACCCAAAATGACGGCGCACAGCCTCCGCGGCTCTCAAGGCTGCCGCCTGGGTCCCTCCGGTCCTGGAGGCTTCCTCGCGTCGTCCTGGCCCCTTGTGGCCTGACGCCACGCCAGCTGTGGGGGTTGCGGTGTCTCTGGCGGCTGCGGTGGTTCTGACGGCTGCGGCTTCGGTGGTGGCTCCTGTAGCGGCCACCGCGCTGATTTCCCAATCAGCTGTGAGGCGCTCAGCATTCGGCTCCCTGCGAGACGCCTTCAAGCCTCCCAGTGTGTGGGGGGGGGGGCGGGCCCCCCCACCTTCGGCTTGCAGCCCTGGTCTGGCCTCGGAGGCCAGGGACCCCAGGCTGGGTGCTCCTCTGCGGGGTGCTCCCACTGGGGGAAGGCAAGACCCCTGAGGAGGATCCCCATTCCATCTGATCCACTTCAGTCTTCTAACCCGAAAGACAAAGAAGAAGGATTAAACCGGTAACAACATTTTATTTAACATTTTTTAGCTTATTAAAATTTCTAAGCACAAACTCAGTATGTCTCTACTCTGGACTGGGTTTTTAAAACTGGCTCATGGGGAGAGCAGAGGGGGCGGTGCTCAATTAATATGTAAATTTTAAATCAGTCTCTACCAATAGGATTGGTGAAATACCCATGTTGGACTCTCCTTCCAGATGCACTGGAGAAGGACACTGTACAGGTTTTGTTTGGGAAGGTGATGTCTCTATTGTTTAGTATGCTGTCTAGATTTGTCATAGCTTTCCTCCCTAGGAAGACGTCTTCTAATTTCTTGGCTCCTGTCCACATCTACAATGATCTTGGTGCCCAGGAAAACAAAATCTGTCACTACCTCGATTTCCTCCCCATCTATTTGCCAGGAATTGAGAAGGCAGGATGCCATGATCTTAGTTTTCTTAATGTTGAATTTCAAGCCAACTTTTGCATTCTCCTTCTTCACCCGCATCAAGAGGCTCTTTAGTTCTTCTTCACTTTCTGGCATCATCTACCCCAGTGTTTCCCAACCTTGGCAACTTGAAGATATCTGGACTTCAACTCCCAGAATTCCCCAGCCAGCATTCACTGGCTGGGGAATTCTGGGAATTGAAGTCCAAATATCTTCAAGTTGCCAAGGTTGGGAAACACTGATCTACATGTCTGAGGTTGTTGATATTTCTCCCAGCAATCTTAATTCCAACTTTTGATTCATCTAGCCCCGCCTTTCCCATGATGTGCTAGGAATTTAAGTTAAATAGGTTTTTCCAATAGCTTGGGAATAGCTCCTTCATTAATTAGTATAGGTATGTCAATAATTTCTAGTCCTGAATGAAACTGCCTAAAACATGAGTTTGCCTGATTGTCTCAAATTTTCAGAACTTGGCAACTGACTTTGGCAAGAACCAACACGCATAACACAACAGGAATCAGGTAACTCCCAAACCTGTTCAAAGGCTCCCCTGCTATGGCTCAGATGTTCCTGCCTCTCTTTCTTTCTTAGGTGCTTGAAAATCCTCATGGACACATCAGAGTAACCTACGTCTCCCTGAATCTGTCATTCAAGGTGCTGCTGCTTGAACGCTCCAGGAATCAGGCGAACGGAGATGTTTGGGAATGTTTAGAGCGAAGGGAACAGAATAGGAAAGCCGAAGAATGAGGAGGGGAGAAAAGCCATTCTCTACCACCCCAAACAGAACAGCAGACATCTGCCTGATTTAAAAGTTCCCCACCAATGGAAAATCTAAAACCTCTGCAGCTTATACTTTTGGACCTTTCTCTCCAAAAGAACCTTCTCCATTTTGTCTCTGCAGGACTGTTTTTCTTCTCTGACAAGTTATAAGTGTTGCTTTTTTAAAGAAAATGCTGTTCTATCTAACTCTCGAATACGGAAATTGCAAAGAAAATATAAATTGGCTGCAGATTTATTTATTTATTTGTTTGTTTGTTTGTCCAATACACAACACATATAGAAGAGAATAGATATGTAGTATTATATATAAAGAAAATATATAAAAATAGAGGAGAAGATATATGAAAGGAAGAAAATATATATGATATATGAGATAAAGGAAAGACAATTGGACAGGGGACGAAAGGCACTCTAGTGCACTTATATACGCCCCTTACTGACCTCTTAGGAACCTGGAGAGGTCAATTGTGGATAGTCTAAGGGAGAAATGGTGGAGGTTAGGGGTTGACACTATTGAGTCCGGGGGAAAATACATTTTTAACACTAGCTAATGTAAACAATGCATGTAAGGGGGGGGGGATCCCTGCTAGACATTCACATTTATCCTGAATAAGTAAAGCTTAATGAGCTCCTTTCTCTTATCAGCTGCTGAAAAGATCACCCGCCCGTGTTTCTGCTCAGCACGTGGCTGATTATTTTGCATACAGGCAAAATAAAGGCACCTGGGGATGAGTCTGGACAGGACCGGGAATCCCGGGAAGACCTAGAGGAGGGGCAATTACAGGAGGATCGACCGCTGGAGGGGCAATTAGAAGACGATCAGACTGGCCTCACTTTGTCTGATGACGAGGGTGCGCCCAAGATATCTATATTCAGCGCACATCAAACTTTTTGCACTGTTTGTGTCCTTTAAAGATGATTCCAAGGGTCAGAAAGTGTCCCCTATGACAGTAGGGCATTGAATTCGTTCGGTTATTTCTTTATCTTATGAC
Organism: Erythrolamprus reginae; assembly: GCF_031021105.1. Taxonomy (NCBI): domain Eukaryota; kingdom Metazoa; phylum Chordata; class Lepidosauria; order Squamata; family Dipsadidae; genus Erythrolamprus; species Erythrolamprus reginae. The sequence continues at coordinate 32,896,595 of NC_091957.1, forward strand.
AAGTTGTCTCTTCCACTTCCTCTTGGGTGTGACTGCACAAACCACACGGAGTGCTGCCACCACTGCTGCACGGAATACTGTTGAGGAGGCTTATTTATTTTATTTATTTATTCGATTTTTATGCCGCCCTTCTCCTTAGACTCAGGGTGGCTTACAACTTGTTAGCAATAGCACTTTTTAACAGAGCCAGCCAATTGCCCCCACAATCCAGGTCCTCACTTTACCCACCTCGGAAGGATGGAAGGCTGAGTCACCATTGAGCCGGTGCTGAGATTTGAACCGCTGACCTGCAGATCTAGCAGTCAGCTTTAGTGTCCTGCAGTACTGCACTCTACCCATTGCACCACCACAGCTCTATGCTGTGCAGCAACCTGGTCATCACCTACACCATTCATCTGTCATTACAAACTGGATGTTTTTGCTTCTGAGGAGGCAGCTTTCGGACGAAGGGTGTTACAACAGATGGTACTGGACAGTGGGTGTTCCAGCCAGGCATAGGCTACCCTCCCAAGAAGTGAACTACTTTGGCTTGTCCCATTCTTGGAGGCTAGCTCCACCCACTAGGGAGGAAGGATGTTGGAGCTTACCTGATGTGCCCTTTCTCGTAGGGTGGAGCTAGACGCCAAGCCCCTCCCTTTCCTTTGGTCTGTCTGGCCACTGGACTTCTGGTTTTCATTCTCTGGTTGTACATGAATTCTGTGTTACTAAACTGTTGTTTGTTAGTGGTTTGAAGATTGCACGCAGAGTCTGACTTTCGTCCCTCATCAAAAGAGGCACGGAGGTGCTATTTATACTCTTTCAGACTCAGTCCTGATTGGCTAAGGGTGGTGTCTTTTCCCGTTCTTGGAGGCTAGCTCCGCCCTACGAGAAAGGGAGTGTCAGGTAAGTTCCAACACCCCTTCTGCCTCATATGTATCTTGAGGGGTCTCAGCTCAGTCAGGCTAACTTGGTCCCAGGCCAGGCCAGGCCAAAACCAACAAATGGCTGTCTTGGTGGCTGGCATGCCTTTTGGACTGGCAACTAACTCTTACCAAAATCTGTTTATACTGCATATTTATTAAAAATAAAATATCCTACACTATCTGGAAAAGCAAAAGATTTATTTTATTGCCTTCTCTTCGTCTATATTCATGCTCTGTGACAAGTACAGTATTGTTATATAATTTCAAGAGTTTGGCAGAAACTGCGCAAATTGGGAAGATTATGTTTGGTTTACAAAAAAGGAGTGAATGATTTTCAACAATCTTTCAATACTGTGAATTCCTGACGCTCCATTCCCACAAAAATACAACTTCCCCTTGGCATTCCCAAGGATAACCCAGACTTTTGGAAATAAAGGAGCACAGTCAAAGTATCCATTGGATTCCCCGAAGCAAAAGAAAAGTTTCCGTTTAATCTAAAGATGGGTTGATTTGGACTCTTGCCTCCATCACATCTGCAGCCCTAATGCTCCACAGTTTCAAACTTGATTTTTAAAAAAAGAAAATCTTTTCCTCCCAGTAATTCAAGTCCTATGAAAATTTGTCACATTCTATAGGGAAAAAATAAGCACCAAAGGCAAGAAGCCATCGGAAGAGTGAGTTGCAAAGCAGTCTCTTTCTGCCATTTAATTCCTATCTCATGGTCAGAAAAAAAATCAAGAGTCTGGTAGCCCCTTCTCCAACTAATGAATTTTACTAAAAAGTATACAATAAGCTGCAGTTCATAAATGCTGATGCTTCTACAAAAATGATGGAAGGTCTTAAGCATGAAACTTGTCAGAAAAGACTTCATGAACTCAATCTGTATAGTCTGCAGGACAGAAGGAAAAGGGGGAACATGATCGAAACATTTAAATATGTTAAAGGGTTAAATAAGGTTCAGAAGGGAAGTGTTTTTTAATAGGAAAGTGAACACAAGAACAAGGGGGAAACAATCTGAGGTTAGTTGGGGGAAAGTTCAGAAGCAACGTGAGACAATATTATTTTACTGAAAGAGTAGTAGATGCTTGGAACAAACTTCCAGCAGACGTGGTCTGTAAATCCACAGTTACTGAATTTAAACATGCCTGGGATAAACAGAGATCCATCCTACGATAAAATACAGGAAATAATATAAGGGCAGACTAGATGGACATGGAGGTCTTTTTCTGCCGTCAATCTTCTATGTTTCTTTGTTTCTATGTTTTTAGAAAGATGCTACCAGTCTCCTTCTATACAACGTCTCTGCAACAATACCGTCATAATGCTCATTTATGCTTCTTTGATTCATCTGTTTAGGTGTTTATTTGTTTTTTGTCTCACTTGCCATGTAACTTTGTGATAGAGCTACATATCCAAAGGTTCCGTCACTCCTGCTACAGCACTGTTGTAATAAGTTCAAAGTCTCCCACAAAGAAACTCAAAAACAGATCAGCAGATCTATTAACCACTGATTCCCCTTCCAGAAACAATTCATTCTTTGCATCTATGCATCACACAATACGATAATGCAGCCCAGCCTACCACCACAAACAAAACCATAAAAGACAAGACTAAAAATAAAAATAACCAAGAAGATGTTAAGAGAACACCTGTCCATTCTAGAAGAGTTCAAATCACCGGGACCTGACAGATGACATCAAAGGGTTCTGAAGGAGGGGGTAGACGTGTACTTGGAACCAATGAACCATATCTTTCAAAGATCTTGAAGCATCAGGGAATTAACAGAGGATTGGAAAAGTGCTGATGCGGTTCCCATCTTCCAAAAGAGGGGATGGGTGGGTGACAGATCCAGGAAACTAAAAACCAATCCCCCTGCAATTAATACTTGGGATGATCCTGGAAAAGTTAATTAAGCAGGAGATATGCAAGTAGAAGCAAGCAAAGTTCTAACCAGAAGCCAACGTGGGTTTGTCCAAAACAGAGCATGCCAAACAAATTTTATTTCATTCTTTGACAAAGTAACTAAATTACTGGATGAGCAAAACACAGTGGAGCTGGGATATCTGGATTTCAATAAGGCATCTGACAAAGTAGATCACAAACCACTTTTTGGTAAGCTAAAAAAATGTGGAATAGGCAGCACCAACACCAGATGGATTTGCAAATGGCTGACAAATTGCATTCAAGGTGTATTTCTCAGTGGAATTACATCTACGTGGAAGGAAGGAAGCAGTGGGGTACTTCAAAGTTCCACTTTAGGCCCAATATTCTTCAACATCTTCATCAATGATTTAGATGAGGAAACAGAGGGGGAAATAATCAACAACACTAAAGTGGCAGGAACAGACAACTCTCCATTAAAGAGAGATTCATGCATCCTCATTCAGCTGAGTTGTTTACTCCAGCAGCACTACTCCTGCCCTAAATTTTACCTGGACTGCAATCCAGGTGAGCCTGTGGGAGATCAGAAACAATAGAGCCTTGCCCAACTTAATTAGGCATTCTGCAACTGAAATCTGCATTGCTGGAGTCTTTCTTAGAAGAAATATTAAATTGATGCAAAGCTGACAACCTCGGCTCTATCTGATTCCTCTCTGGACAAAGAAGATTTTGAGATCATCCCCAAGTATTTCAGGCAGTTGTTCCCTGTGAGTAGGCTGCCAAGAGAGTGGACTCTGGCAAGTGTACTGCTCTGGAAGACAAGGGAAAAGCCATTCTGCTGAAAGTGCTTAGGGACACTGAGTTTGTGTGCTTCTCTTTTTAATCTGCCCTAGAAATTGTTTATTAACTGCTTTTTGGCTAGGCAAAACAGTGCTAGGCAAATTTCCTTCAATCACAAATAGACCAAGGAACCACATGGATTTGCAAAAAGATATTGGAATTAATTTTAAGAATCCTTAAAATTGGTTTTGGAAAATGGTTTTGTTTTGAATTCCTTTTTTAAAAAATTATATGGGGTAAGACTTTTTTTATATTATCCTTTTATTTGTTTATAGAATAAATTTAAAAAATTCAAAAGCAAATAATAGGAAAAATAGGGGAGTGAAAAGGGGAAAGTGTAGAAAAGAAGGGGAAAAGAGAGAAAAGGCACAGACTTCCAACTCCAACGGAGTTTTGTCCTATTTTACGACTTTCGCTAAGCGAATCAATGCAGTTGCTAAATTGGTAACAGAGGGGTTAAGTGATGTCAGGATTGAGCAATATCCTGAGGTAATATCCCAATGCAGAAGGAAGGACTAGAAGAGAATGCTGAGTCATTCTGAGTTAACTGAGTATGCAGCAACCCGATTGGGGGAATAAATATATAAATATGTAAGAACTTGTCTCCTTGCTTGCTTGCTGGTGATTTTCCTTGCTGTTGAATTCCCTGTTGCTGTGGTTGCTCTCTGTTGCTTCCTCCTGAGTTGATGTAATTGAGATCATTGTAAAGGTAGTAGTGATATACCAGTAGTGACTTATGTATAGTAAGGTAGAATAAGAAGTAAATATATTTTTGCAAGAAACCCTGCTGCTGTGTTTCATTGAAGACTTCAGCTTCATATCTACTGGTCTGTGGTTTGCTGGGTTTGGTGCAGCTCTGACAACTGAGCCTGACCTTCCCGTTGATTTTTCTTGTCAGAAGGTCACAAAAGATGGTCGTGTGACCCTGGGAACCAGCAACTGTCATAAATATGAATCCATTGTCAAGCATCCAAACGTAAATCAGGTAACCGTGTGGATGCTGCCACAGTCATGTGTGTAACATGGTTATCAGTCACTTTTTTCAGTGCTGTTGTAACTTTGATCGGCCACTGAGTGAACTGAGTGAGACCATCTCTTGCCGCATGCCTCCCAGAGACCAATAAGAGCCCACAGAGTTGGCCTCCTCCGGGTCCTGTTGACTAAGCAATGCAGGTTGGCAGGACCGTGGGGGAGGGCCTTCTTGGTGGTGGCCCAGCTCTATGGAACCAACTACTGCCTGATGTCCATACCACTCCCACCCTACTGGCCTTTCATAAGGCCATGAAAACCTGGCTCTGTCGGCAGGCCTGGGGGCCATAAATTTACTTCCAACTCTTGATGGACAACTTTATGAATGGTGCACATACGTATGGCTGTGATTGCCTTTTTAAAGCAACTTTTACGGGGTTTTAGTTTCTGAAAATGTTTTAGTTTTAGATATTGTTCGACTTCTTTTTTATTGCATTGTATTTTTATTGGAAATTCAAATAAACAAACAAACAAGCAAGCAAACAAGCTGAGGGCCGTCTGGATTCTGGAGAGCCAGTGGACCCTGGCGTTACAATGCAGCCACCTAGCAAAATGACAGTTTTGATGGCTGCGTATTTATTTGCATTTTCCTCTTTTTTTACTACATTGGTTTTACAAAATTTACTATATTGGTTTTTCTTTTCTTTCTATTTTTCCCCTTTTTTCAACACTTGCTAGCTTTCTTTTTATTCTTTTTTTCCCCTTTAGTTTGTATTAGTTTTCTATCTTTTAAACTGTAATTTCTAATAAAATTGCCATATTAAAGGAAAAAGAAAAGCAATCTAACTTCTAAACAAATATCTTGCCCACACAATGTCTTTGGAAAGCCTACAAAGAAGAGAGGAGATGTGATGGAATCTCATCAAAGCATAAGAGCCCGAGTTTATTTCTAAGTGAAGATTCTTATCTGGCTTATAGCAATGTTTCTTTTTCCACTTGAAATCAAGTAGTACAGCTTTTTCTGAACTGTATCATTTTAGCCTGCAGGTCAATCTTACCAGCTTGACTGGGTCTTTCTATAAAGGCCTCCACTGTGCCTAGACTATCTATCAAGTATTCTCCCTCACATATTACTCATATTACTCTCCTCCTCATTTCCATGGGAATATTCTTATTCTTATTTATTAGATTTGTATGCCGCCCCTCTCCGAAGACTCGGAGCGGCTCAAAACAACGAAACAGTACAAATCCAACAATTAAAACAATTTAAAACCCGTAATATAAAAACAATCATACATCTCATACAAACCATACATAAAACGGAAACAGCCCAGAGGAATCAATTTCCCCATGCCTGATGACAGAGGAGGGTTTTAAGGAGTTTGCAAAAGGCAAGGAGGGTGGGGGCAATCCTAATCTCCAGGGGGAGTTGATTCCAGAGGGTCGGGGCCGCCACAGAGAAGGCTCTTCCCCTGGGTACCGCCAGACGACATTGTTTCATTGATGGGACCCGGAGAAAGGCCAATTTTGTGGGAAATAATAATAATAATAATAATAATAATAATAATAATAATATAATTTATTAGATTTGTATGCCGCCCCTCTCTGAGGACTCGGAGTGGCTCACAACAGGACAATACACAATATACAAATCCAATAGTTAAAAAACAATTTTTAAAAACTCCTATAAAAATAGTCATGCAATTCAAACAAACCATACAATTGAAGGGAATCCTTCAAACATACATGTCCCTCCCTATTGTTCAAGAGTGCCTTACTTTATTTCTATGGTATAACCCCCACCCCACCAAAGGAAAAGAACACTCAAGGCAGTTGGTCCAACGGATCAGAAGAGCAGGAAAGGGATGTCCAAACGCTAAGTGCTGACTTCATCCAGTGCTGTCATGAGGGTCAGCTCTTTTTGGACCAGCAAATGGCGCTGGAGTCTCAGATCTTGCACTGAGCAAATGAGTTGGTCCAGAAGGAGATCATCAAAATCTGAGAACTCACAGCTGACAGCAGAAGTTCTAAGGGCAGCTTTATAATCATTGATTGACTTGCCTTCTTTCTGAAACCACTGGCAAAACATGTGTCTCCTGCCGATGCACGAAGGAACTGGAGAGTACTGATTCCTTAATTTTTCAATCAGTGTCTCCCACAGAACCAAGTAGATGGGCTGTGGCATTGTTAGGGCTCTGGCTGTGGTGATCATGTCACATCACAGGAGTTGAGGAAATATCCCAGTTTTTGGGACCCGGACAGCTCCGTGAAGTCATTTGTCCTTAGAATGCACTCGCATCGGGTTAGATCCCTAATAGGCAAAGTTGGCTCTTCTATGACTTGTGGACTTCAAATCCCAGAATTCCTGAACCAATCATGGTAACTGAGGAATTCTGGGAGTTGAAGTCCACATGTCATAGAAGAGCCAACTTTGCCTACCTCTGGGTTAGATAGTCATCCCAGGTCTCTGTTGAGAGTTCGAATAGAGAGAAATTTGGTAGAGTAGTCGTCCTGAGAAGGATTAGTTTTTTAGTTGGCGTTCAGCAACCTCTGATCACCCAGCCAGAGACCAATTCAGCCCGTGGCTCAGTTCCAGTGACTAGCTCTTCATAAGTCAGGTTTCTGTGTATTCCTTCAGGCCTTTAATCCCACCTTCGTCACCAGTATTAAATCGGTGGGTGAAGCTGACAGGATGGGAGGCAAATTTCAGAAGTAAATGACAAACAGCAACCTTTATTTCAGCACCACAGAAACAAAACAGAGAACAGGCGTCTTGACAACTCCTTTTATAGTGGAGATGTCAAACTCTCAATCAATGACAGGGCTCCAATTTCCCGCTTGCCAGCTGCTCACGGCAGAGCCAATCAGGCTTGATTAGCAGCCGGCATGGTCATAACTGCGAGGACTTAGCAGAGAGGTTGCTTTTTCTGCTGCCCCAAGTGAGAGGGAAGAGAATGTTTCTTGGGAGGGAGGGAGGACACTCTTTAGGGCAAGCAACTTCAAATCCTCCATAAACCCCACCGATGGCTTTGGGCCTGCTGCGCAATGGACCTCAGGAGGAAGTTGGCACCTGACCAAATTCCATAAATGGTAGAGAGAACAAAGATGGAAAGAGAGATTTAAAACGCAAAAGATTATTTGAATTAGTATTGCATTCTCCCAACTCCTCATCAAATTCTGCTTTGTGGTTGTTTGTTTGATTAATTGATTGATTGATTGATTGATTGATTGATTGATTGACTGATAGACTGATTTCTATGCCGCCCTTTTCCTCAGCCTCAGGGCGGCTCACAACAGAAATACATACAAAACATATAGAAATCTAAGTCTAAAAACATTATAAAACCCAATTTCTAAAATCAGTCACTCACACTCAATCACTCAAATGTATAGTTCATTCTTCGGCCGGGGCTAGGTATTAGTGGCCCCAAGCTTGTTGGAAGAGATGGGTCTTTAAAGCTTTGCGGAAGGCAAGGAGGGTGGGGGGCAGTATGAATCTCCAGGGGCGAGTTGATTCCAGAGGGCCAGGGCCCCCACAGAGAAGGCTCTTCCCCTAGATCCCACCAGGCGACATTGTTTAGTTGACAGGACCTGGAGAAAGCCAACTCTGTGGGACCTGACTGGCTGCTGGCATACATGATGCAGAAGACGGTCCCATAAATAATCTGGTCCGATGTCATGTAGGGCTTTTGGACTTAGCATAACCTCAAATATTTGTTGTTGTTGCTGTTACCAATATTTTTTAAAAAATTGCTTTATTTGATAATAGTTTATCACTAAATTAACAGTTTTTGCACATTTTACGCCAACAATTTGCAACATTTTATACTAACTCACAGTCAGGAACATTCAAAATGTGGGAGTCTCTCAAAAGTGCTTTTTCAAAAGGCAACTGGACTTTCTGGGTTTTCTTTGACGACGTTTTGCTTCTCATCCAATGAAAAACCTGGATGACTGAGAATTTCCAGAGACAAAATATGGGAGAGAAACCTTATCTCATTTATTACAAATCAAGTAAAACAAAATATAGTGTTACCTCTACCTAAGAACGCCTCTACTTAAGAATTTTTCTAGATAAGAACCAGGTGTTCAAGATATTTTTGCCTCTTCTTGAGAACCATTTTCTACTTAAGAACTCGAGCCTGGAAAAAATTCCCAGGAAATTTGAGAGCGGCACGAAGGCCCAGCCAGTTTCCTGCCATTCCCCCTGGGTTTCTCTCTCTGGCGCAGTGTATGGGAGGCAGCCTCGCGCCGGGTGTATGGGAGGCGCATGCTCTTCCTTGCCGCCTCAAAGTCCTTCTTTTTTTTAAGCCTTAAAGTTTTGGATTTTTTTGATTCCCCTCACCTCCTTCCTTCGGCAGCGACTGTCCTCCTCCTCTTCTTCCTCCTCCTCTTCCCACACAAATTCTGAGCTTTTATTTCTTTCCTAATGGGTTTGCATGCATTATTTGCTTTTACATTGATTCCTATGGGAAAAATTGCTTCTACTTACAAACTTTTCTACTTAAGAACCTGGTCATGGAACGATTTAAGTTCTTAAGTACAGGTACCACTGTAGGTCCACTTAGTTTATTCATAATACTTATTGCAATACCTTTTAGCTTGAAATAAAAAACAACCATTTAAACCACCATCATCTAAACCCAATAGCAAATCATATCAAGCTAAGATCTAAGTAGGTTTTGCACAAATGTCTTCATTCCCTCTTAAACCCATCAAATAATCCCAGCAGCTGATATCTCATTTTAGATCTCCCGACCCATGTGGCTGGTCCACAAGGAAAACCACCTTCCCTGTACAAAAACAATCTTCTTTAAGAAGGCACAAGAGGAGTAAGATCAAAGAGGCGCAATATGTACGTGCACTAAACTTTCCTTCTGTGGTTTGTTTTCATAATAGCACTGGAGCACTTCTACAGCGCTTGAAAACTTGGAACAAGAGGAAAATATTGTAAAGGGCTGAGCAGGAGGGACCCTCGATCACACGTTGAAACTCAGCATGTGCTATTTGCAGCGGGTAAAAGTAGGAAGGTCCTTTCCTCTATTACAGGAGAGACGGTGAGTCTCATAAAATTGCTTTCCCATCAGGTTGCTTTCATTCCAGGGTGAACCAGATCTTCCAAATTCACCTCACTCTTAAGCAGAACTTGGTTGCAGCCTAGAAATGCATTAACTCAACCCTTCAACACAAAGGCGGGGTGCTCCTTCAGAGAGCCAGGCGTATCCCTCCACCTTTTATTTACAACAGCCTCCAAAGCAGTTGACAACTTAGGCTGAAAATCAGTATGAACAAGAAACCTTAAGCCATACCAAGTAAAGTAACCCTGACAGGCAGCAGCAGGATGAAAAACTGAAGAGCTCTTGGTTCCGGCTACTTTGGGGGGCAAAGGCTGCCTTCCCAGTGTTGTGAGTGATCCTTGTCCACCTCAGGTCATGCCTGATACTTAGGAGGATGAGCCAGGCTGAGCCAGGCCCCTCTGGGTACCCAGGGCCAGGGGGGTTGCCAGAGGAAGCTGAGGGTGAGAGAGGGGCAGACAGTGACTGGGGATAGCCTGAGGGGGCTGATGTGGCAATGGGAGATTGGTCTCAGTCAGACAGTGAGGAAGACATATTAGTGGAAAATAGTTGGATTAATCCGCACTACAGAAGAATGGCTAGAAGGTGAGAGGAGATCCAGAGTAAATGGTATTAATTCACAGCCTTAGCTCTTTGAGTTGTGATGTCACTTCCAGGCAATATAAAGGAAGGGTTGAGGGAAATGGGGGTGTGGATCTTCAATGTTCATTCCATGGAAGAGCCGAGAACCGGTGGTGTGCTTGAAAAGCATTTCTCAAAATCATGATCTCTGCCTCAACAGACATTCTATGCTGGGTCTCTGTGCTAGCAAAAGCATTCGGTGAGCTACTGCCTATGTTTTGAGTAATGAAAAGGGGTTATCTAAGGCAGTGTTTCCCAACCATGGCAACTTGAAGATATTTGGACTTCAACTCCCAGAATTCCCCAGACAGCGAATGGTGGCTGGGGAATTCTGGGAGTTGAAGTCCAGATATCTTTAAGTTGCCAAGGTTGGGAAACACTAATCTAAGGGTTGAAATAATGGCATAGTTTGGCGCACTTCCCAGACCCAGAGTCAAAGCTGGTCTTTTAATGAGATAGAATTCTGCTTCCTATGCTACTTTTAAACTATGCGTTGCATTCATGTATCCTGCTTGAGTGAATAAAGAGTGAGTTTTATTTCTAAGAAGTGATTTTTCAGGGATTGGAATTTATTGGAAGCCTGCGAGCAGAACACCTAGTGCTGCAGAAAGAGAGTGACCCCCTGCGCTCTGGTTGCCCCGGCTGGCTTCTCGGGAGGCCCAAGGTGTGAAGCCGGTGCAGGAGTTGCTGATAAATCCACAGCTTGCCACACTATCTGTAGAAGGCCTGATGCTTATGGGAACTTGGGAGGGGTGACATTCATGAGGGAGCAGGTGCAGCCACAACACATTCTTTTGAGAAGTTCAAGGCCATCCTATGTCCACCCACCTGGGCGGAAGTGGAAGGATGACTTGCAACGCTGGCACAATCTGAGTGGGCAACGTGACATGTTTGTGATTGAGAGGCAAGGCATGTGAACTTTCAACTAGGTGGGAAACTCAGATTCGGGTTTCCCACTGTAGGTGCCAGGATGGCTCCGGAAATAAATTGGAACTTTGAGGAGTACTTTGACTTGGACTCTGATTTAAATTTGGATGTTACTTGGAACCATGACAAAAAGAGGAGGAAATATTTTTGGGGGGCTGTTCTGCAGGAAATCCTCCCAAGTGGGGAATTCATTATCTGCTTTCAGAGGTTGTCATTCAGAAGAACTTAAAACAGCAGAAACGGTTGGCATATATTCTGACTGTTGCAGCTTCCTAAAGGTTAAAAATAATTTTTTGTGTCGCGATCATTGAGGTAACATTTCACTAGATTTGCCCAAGATGATCCCCACAGTGTTGTGAGTGGTCCTCGACCCACTCTGGTAATGATAGATTCTGAGGACGATGAGCCAGGCCCATCTTGGTACCCTGGGCCAGTGGTTTTGCCAGCTGATGCAGAGAATGAGAGTGAGAGAGAAATAGACCTGGATGAACCTGAAGGACCACCAGAGGTGGCAGATATGTCAATGACAGGAGGGTCTGACTTGGAGGAGGAGGAGAAGGAGGAGGAGCCTTTGCTAGATGCCCATTTTAGAAGACTAAGAAGAAGACAAGAATACTTGTATGGGAAAAGTAAGTAGTCTGTAGTTTATTAACTCTAGAGCAGTGATGGTGAATCTTTTTTTCCTGGGGTGCTGAAAGACCATGTGTGCATGCTATCGTGCATACCTGAGTGCCCATATCCATAATTCAATGCCTACGGAGGGTGAAAACAGCTTCCCCCACCCCCACAGAGGCCCTCTGAAGGCCAGGAATAGGCTGCTTTTCCAACTTCTGGTGGGCCCAGTAGCAGGGGTGGGCTACTGCCTGGACGAGGGGGAATGCAGTGGGGTAGCGAAATGGAGCTCCACCCCAGAGCACCCAATTTGCACTGAAAGATGTTGAAAGAAAATGCAGGGCGTCCTGCATAAGCCATGCCCACAGTGGTAGTAAAAATTTTGGTAGCCCTTCACTGCCCAGTAGGCTCGTGTTTCGCCCTCCCCAGGCTCCAAAGGCTTCCCTGGAGCCTGGAGAGAGTAAAAATGCCTTCCCCCATCCTTCTGGAGGCTCTTTGGAAGCCAAAAACACCCTCCCAGATTGTGCGAGCCAAAATTCAGCTACCCAGCACACACATGCACGTTGGAGCTGAGCTAGGGCAACAGCTCCTATGCCAGCAGATATGGCTCTGTGTGCCACCTGTGGCACCCATGCCATAGGTTCACCATCACTGCTCTAGGGAATTTTGGACCACTCCCGATAGGTATTTAAGGGTGGCAGATAGGAAATTCAAGTTGGAGTTTCAATGTTTTCTAATGGAGTCGGTTGATGTTTGAGGTTTCAGCCAGGTTACGCTAGACAACTGTTATTTCCCTGCTAAAATCCTTGGAATAATTCTGCGGAAATGCCGAAGAGCTGTAAATATAAGTCAGGGAAACTGAAGAATCTTTATCTCATAAAGGAATTTGCAATTAGCTTTGATCTTTGGCAGCAGCCTAGCCGCCAGACTGTTATCTTTTAACTCCTCTCACTGAGAAGCTGCCAAGATGCACTCACATGCATGAATTTGGCTTGTATAAATGAGGCTTTCTATATAAAAAGATTCCTCCTTTGATTTCAATCTGCATAGGCCCAGGATAGAACACATAGTGGAGATACAAATCTCTGCATTCATGTATTTGCAGGACTTACTAGACACCTCCAATCAAGTGACACCCTTCAACTCCCCACAGTTTTTCTCTGAGGTCACAAAGCTTTATGATGTTCCCCTCTGGCCCCCATCCAAATTTTATTAATTACAAGTATTTTCCACAAGCTGGTTGTCACATCTACAATTTCCCCACTTTCCACTATATGGGAAAAAATACTTTTTATCTTAAGTGTTTTCAAGAAATCAAAGAAAAATAGCACTTAACACACTACTCCAGAGCAGCAATAACATGATACTAACAGTGGGCTCCATTTGGAGGGTTTTTTTTTTTTTTAGTAGAAGTGCAATTCTAATCCTCTTACATCTGCAGCATCACTCAGGAAAATGTTACTAAAGATCCTAAAGTTTCAAGTTTAATTGGATTTGTATGCCGCCCCTCTCCGAGGACTCCTTAATGATACCACACCTAGAATGCTGCCTCCAGTTTTGGTTACTATATTATGAAAAAGATGTATAGACTCTGGAAAGAGGGCAGAGAAGAGCAACAAAGATGATTAGGGGGCTGGAGGATAACACATATAAAGAACAGTTACAAGAATTGTGTTTGTATAGTCTAAAGCAGTGATGGTGAACCTTTTTTCCCTTGTGTGCCGAAAACATGTGCGCACACACTATCGCATGAGTGCTAACACCTGTAATTCAATGCCTGGGGAGGACAAAAATTGCTTCCCTGCTCCCCCAGATGCCCTCTGGAGGCCAGAAACAGCCCATTTCCAAACTTCTGGTGGGCCCAGTAGGCCTGTTTTCACCCTCCCCAAGCTCCAGAGGCTTCCTTGGAGCTTGGGGAGGGCAAAACCTCCCTCCCTCATCCCCTGGAGGCCCTCCGTAAGCCAAAAATGCCCTCCCAGAGTCTCAATGTGAGCTGAAAATCATCTGGCTGGTGCACACATGGAGTGCTGTACTGCAGGCCACTAAAGCTGATTGTAGATCTGTAGGTCAGCGGTTCAAATCTCATCACCGGCTCAAGGTTGACTCAGCCTTCCATCCTTCCGAGGTGGATCAAATGAGGACCCAGATTGTTTGGGGGCAATGGGCCAGCTCTGTTAAAAAAGCGCTATTGCTAACATGGTGTAAGCCACCCTGAATCTAAGAAAAATGGTGGCATAAAAATAAATAAGTAAGTAAGTAATAAACAAACAAACAAACAAACAAACAAACAATATGTGGCATTAGCCATTCCTCTTTCACATTTCTGGTGCGCATGGCCGCAATGAACCTTTTGTGCATGCGGCAGTGCCCTAGCTGTCCAGAGTCCTTTGTGAGTTGGGCGGCATATAAATCCGAATAAACAAACTAACTGGAATAGCTAGTCTGTGAGCATGCGCAGTGGCCAGCTGATTGGTGCGTACGCATGTGTGACAGTAACTGGAAGATTTGCAGTCTAGCCCACACGTATACACCAGAAACCGGAAGTACATTTTTCAGCATGTGCATGTTCCTGGTTGAGCCCAGATGAGCGCATGCAAAGTGCTCCCTTTTCAGCCCTTGGTGGCCCGTGTGTGCACACTCACTTTTCACCACTTGGTGCCGAAAAGATTCACCATCACCGGTCTAGAGAAAAGACGGACTAGCAGTGACATGATAGCAGTGTTCCAATATCTCAGGGGCTGCCACGAAGAAGAGGAGATCAACCTATTCTCCAAAGCACCAGAAGTTGAGAGACGAATCAATGGATGGAAACTAAATCAAGGAGAGAAGCAAACGAGAACTAAGGGGAAATTTCCTGGCAGTAAGGCCGATTAACCAGGGGAAGGGCTTGCCTTCAGAAGTTGTGGGGGCTCCCAACACTGGATATTTTTAAGGAGAGGCTGGGTAGCCATTTGTCTGGGATTGTCTAGCATCTCCTGCTTGAGCAGGGGGTGGGACTAGAAGCAGGCGGGCGCTCCTACCTTTTGCCGCTACCAGAATGCAAGATTTGGCTTCTGTGCAAATCCGAGGTAGTGCAGTGGGTAGAGTGCAGTACTGCAGGCCACTGAAGCTGAGTGCTAGATCTGCAGGTCAGTGGTTCAAATCTCATCATCGGCTCAAAGTTGACTCAGCCTTCCATCCTTCCGAGGTGGGTAAAATGAGGACCCGGATTGTGGGAGCAATAGGCTGGCTCTGTTAAACAGTGCTATTGCTAACATGTTGTGAGGCGCCTTGAGTCTAAGGAGAAGGGCGGCATTAAAAAAAAATCAGATAAATAAATGTTGCATGAGGATGCATGCGTGAGTGAGATTGCGGTGATATTTGCTGATATTTTTGCTTCCGCGCAAAATGGGTGAAATGCTAAAAATGGGCAAAATCTCGGGCATGAGAGCATCCTCACAAAAGATTTTGCTTCTAGCGCATATGCAGAAGCCAAATCTCACTCAGGTGCACATGTGCATACCTCGGGGGCATGGAGATGCATGCACCTCTACATTTCCACTAACAAAGCGCCGATCCCACCTGTACCAGCTGCAACCCACTACTAACTAGAAGATCTCCAAGGTCCTTTCCAATTCTGTTACGTTATCTGTCATATTATGCATTAATTTCAGGCTTCTTAATGTGATGGCAAAATTCTGGAACTGGAGCAGGGAAGTAATAAATTCAACACATTTTAACAAGCAACTGGTCACCACACTTCAAAAGAGACATAGAAACTCTGGAGGTGCAGAAAAGAGCAACCCAAATGATAAGGGGACTAGAAACCAAGACTTATGAAGAGAGATTGATGGAACTGGGCATGGATAGCCTAGAGAAGAGAAGGGCCGGGGGGGACATGATAGCAGTCTACAGGCATTTGTGGGGTTGCCACAGAGAGGAGAGGGTCACACTGTTTTCCAAAGCACCACAGGGCCAGACGAGGAACAACAGTTGGAAGCTGACCAAGGAGAGATTCAACCTGGAAATAAGGAAGGAAGAACTTCCTGACGGTCAGAGCGATCAACCAGTGGAATGGCCTGCCAGCAGAAGTTGTGAACGCCCCAACTCTGGACATTTTCAAGAGGAGATTGGACTGTCATCTGACTGGGGTGCTGTAGGATTTCCTGCTTGAGCAGGGGTTGGACTTGATGACCTGCAGGGTCTCTTTCAACTCTAACTAACTAACTAACTAACTAACTAACTAACTAACTAACTAACTCTAAGTCTGCTTCTCACATCTCCTAAACAAAGGTTTTAAGTTTTTAAAGTGCAAGAGGAAGACAGGATAGCCTACTGCCTATCCTTTAGTCTCTTTTTCACAAAATCATTTCTGCTGTGATAAACAAATTATTAAAGAAGAATGCATAAAACAATATCTATATTTCAAAGTTATATGGGGTTTCAAAGTTAATGACAGTGATGATAACAAATACAGGGAGAAAAAAGCTGGGGGGAAATTGCTAGAACAACTGTCAAAACAGCCCTCATTACATTGCTCACACATTTTCTTCACTGTAAAGCAAAACAAATTTTCAAACCAAAAATATCAGAATCCACTGTTTAAATTCTGCCAAAGATTTCTCCTTCCACTTAGCTTCCCCTTCTAGCTACTTTCTGGTTGCTGCAGAATCGATAATCCATCTCCTGCATGTATAATATTTTTTATAACAACCTTATTTTAACATCATTGGAAACACGTAATTTAAAGTGACTCCCTATTCGTTTCTCAAAAAAGACATGCATGCTTATTATTTCAAGGGCCGTATACTGTATATGACTAGCACCAATTTCAACAATTTTATTCAATTTTACATAAAGGCCTACAAATCACAGTTAATTTATCCAAAACTTTCAATTACTGTGAAAGTAAAGAGGAGCCATAACATCTGGACCAAATTAACTGCATTACAAATGTTTAACCTGAATATATAGCAGCATATAATATCAGCAGTTTTTCCAAACTTTTTAGGACAAGAAATTTAAATGAGTTCTGGGAACCCCCGAAGGGAGAGGCCAAGGCAAATAAACAGACAAGACTAGAACAAATGCTAAGCTTAATTAGATTTGATCACTATAAAATTATACAGACAATTTTGGAAGAATTGGAAAAGGCTGCTTTGTGGAGTAAAAGATTGTCCATCCCAGCTGGAAGCAGTTATTTGTTGCTTGAATCTGAATGAAGGAGCAGATCTGGGCTGCAAGAGCCAATCTCCAGATGTATTAATCATCTGGAATTGTGCAGCTGGGGCTAGTCAAAACTGCATCAGTAACAATTTCATTAACGATATAAATTTGTGGTTCAGAAAAGTTTTACTCAGTATTGTTGCCATAGTTTCTCAAAATGAAGTCAATCCTGGTGACCCAATGCTCCAAGAGGAAAGGGAAAAAAAATGTTGAACAAAAATCCTATTTTTTCGATCAGCCCCAGGTTAATCAGCCCCAGCTGAAGCCAATTCTGGATTTTCTCTCTCTCTTCAACTACTATGAGCATATATATTTGCAAATGGATGAGTGTATGTGTACATACCTTAGAAGGCAATGTTGCCAAAAAGAATAGAACTACAATAAATTTACATGACTTTTCTGCAAATGAAACACCATGTTTATAAAAGGATTAGGCTTTCCCATTTCCACATGCCATCCATTCACTCTCACACATTCAGAAATACACAAGTATGCACAAAACACACACACACAGGCTCCTCTTTCTCAGCAAAACAAACAAACAAAACAGGCAGAAAAACCACTGCTGGGGATGGAAACAAGGCAAAGGGAACAGAACAAGGAAGGGAAGGCAAAATGTTGAACTCGATCAACAGCTCCTCTGAAATGCTCCTCTTTCCAAGCAGCCAGATCCACAACAATTTGCACCTCTTTCTCATTCCGTTTCCTTAACCACTTCCTCTATCCAAAGCAGCATCTAAGCACTCCAGAACCTGGATGGAGAAAAAGTCTCTTCTGATGGATAAAGATGGTGTCCCCTAAGCCCTGACCTCCGGGCAGTTATGCCCAGGGCCAAAGCGTTAATTATTTGCTGTTTTTTTTAAATTATTAGATTTATATTTGTATTGTTTTATTGTTGTTGTGAGCCACCCCGAGTCTTCGGAGATGGGCGGCATACAAGTCTAATAAATTATTATTATTATTATTATTATTGTTGTTGTTGTTGTTGTTGTTGTTGTTGTTGTTGTTGTTGTGAAGGCTGAGGCAACAAGAGCTGGGCTGCAAAAAAAAAAGAAGGCAAAGACACTTTTAGCTCACTTCAAAAGAAGCTCCTTCTGAAATCACGGGATTAATTTCCCATTCATTCTATTTGGAACTTGTTTACAGGACTATCTCTTGCCATATACCTCCCAGAGACCTATAAGAGAACACAGAGTTGGCCTCCTCCAGCTCCCGTCAGCCAAGCAGTCTACGGAGAGGGCGGCATACAAATTTAATATATGAATGAATTAATTAATTAATTAATGAATGAATGAATGAATAAACAAACAAACAAACAAACAAATAACCAAGCAAGCAAGCATTGCAGGCTCTATGAATCAATCCCCCCCATACGTCCGTACTACTCCCAGCCTACTGGCCTTCTGTAAGGCCATGAAGACCGACAGGCCTGGAGGCCATGAACCAACCACAACAATGGCCAAATTGTATGAATGTTTAGTATGCATGTTGGGTTCATTATTGTGTTATTAGGGTTTTTAATTAATGGTTTTATAACTTAGTTTTATATTTGACTTCTTTTTATTGTCTTGTATTTTATACTGTTGTAAGCTGCCCTGAGCCCTTCGGGATTCGGTGGCATAGAAGTCAAATTAATAAATAAATAAACTTACCCAAGCATTAGGGTCTTGTCCAGAGGTGGGCTGCTAAGGTAGAACTATGACGTGTGTGCGCCCCCATGGCTCTGGAAGCTAGCAGAGTCCAGCACAATTATGCTATTGCCACAAGCGCATCTGCGTGTCCGCACGCGATTTTGCTACCTGCCCAGGTGCAGTAACATAATTGTGCTGCACTCTGCTAGTATTCAGAGCCACGGGGCTGAGCACACGTCACCATTCCACCTTAACAGCCCACCTCTGGGCATGTCCAGTGGCAGGCACCATTCGAGCCATCCATTTATTTAGACTTATGCAATTGCACCAGATTCAGAAGTACTAGAGGGCTACAAACAGATACACCCACACTCCCACATACAGCAAAAAGTATTCAAGGAAGCTGGAACGGATTCAAGGAAGGGCAAAAGAGGTGACCAGGGAATGGGAAGCAAAGCCCTCTGAGATGGGGCTTGCATATCCCTGAAATGAGGAGAGTGAAGAGGGTAGGATGGCATTCATCAGATACCCAGGAGGATGCCCTACAGAAGGTCAAGACCTGTTCCATTCCAAGGCAGAACATGGAAAATGGATTTATGTGCCAAGAAGGCAGATGCCAACTGATCGTTATTGGGTAGGTCTAGTTTAATGAAAAGAAGAACCAGGGGAGACATGATAGCACTCTTCCAATATCTCAGGGAGTGCCACAAAGAAGAGGGAGTCAACCTATTCTCCAAAGCACCTGAGGGTAGAATAAGAAGCAATGGTTGGAAATTAAACAAGAGAAGTAACTTAGAACTAAGAAAAAAATTCCTGACAGTTAGAACAATTAATCAGTGGAACAGCTTGCCCCCAGAAGTTGTGTATGCCCCAACACTGACAGTTTTTAAGAAGATGTTGGATAACCATCTGTCTGAAGTAGTGTAGGGTTTCCTGCCTAAGCAGGGGGTTGGACTAGAAGACCTCCAAGGTCCCTTCTAACTCTGTTGTTATTGTTGTTATCAACAATGCAACACAGCAAACAAGATCACTATGCTGGATTTCATAGTTCAATCCCAGTCAGGCGCTTCCCAAGCACCTAGGACTGCGTGATGTAGCGGCGAATTATGTGTGCCGATCCCAGTAAAGCGGCCTTTTGCAATTGACAGATGGAGATTTTGTCAATTCCGATGGTTTTCAAATGTCTGCTGAGATCCTTTGGCACTGTGCCAAGCATGCTAAGGACCACTGGGACCTCTTTCACTGGCTTATGCCAGAGTCGTTGCAGCTCGATTTTCAGATCTTCGTACTTTTCTCATTTCTCTAGCTGCTTCTCCTCAATTCTGCTGTCTCCTGGGATTGTGATGTCGATGATCCATATTTCCTTTTTCTCCACAATCATGTCTGGTGCATTATGTTTCAAAATTCGGTCAGTCTGAAGTCGGAAGTCCCATAGTAGTTTTGCTTGCTCATTTTCCACCACTATTTTGGGTTTATGATCCCACCAGTTCTTTGCCACTGGTAGATGGTAGTTCCGGCACAAGTTCCAGTGGATCATCTGTGCCACAGCATCATGTCTATGCTTGCATTCAGTCTGTGTGATCTTTTTGCAGCAGCAGTATGTTGTTGTTGTTGTCGTCGTCATCATCATCATCATCATCATTATATAGCCGAGGTGGCGCAGTGGGTAGAGTGCAGTACCAAAGGCCACTAAAGCTGACTGCTAGATCTGCAGGTCAGTGGTTCAAATCTCACCACCGGCTCAAGGTTGACTTAGCCTTCCCTCCTTCTGAGCTGGGTCAAATGAGGACCTGGATTGTGGGGGCAATAGGCTGGCTCTGTTAAAAAGTGCTATTGCTGACATTTTGTAAGCCGCCCTGAGTCTAAGGAGAAGGGTGGCATAAAAATCAATCAATCAAACAAACAAACAAACAAACAAATAAATAAATAAATAAACAAATAGTAATAGTAGTATTGGTATTAGTATTAGTAAAACATTCCCTCTCCCGACAGAGCAGCTCAAGTACCAGGGAGGCGGTGGTCTCACCTTTGTTGGGTCCTTCAGGTAGAGGCTGCAGAACCATCTATCAGGGGCGCTTTGAGTTCCTGCAGTGAGCACGGGTGGGACTGGATGGCCTCAAGGTCCCCTTCCAATGGGAGGATACTCTGCTAGGGCCAGTGTCAGGCCTGCCCCGCTCAGCCACCCCAGAAAAGCAAGACTCTTGAAGCCACTGAATTGAATCAAAAGAACGGCCACCCAGGGAAACTGGTTGCAGAAGTCAGGCGCAATCTGAAATTCCTGCGCAAAGCAAAAGCAACTCTTTCGGTTCCCCATTCTCACCCTCCTCCTCAACGCGATGCCGAGAGGATGTTTTGAGAATGCTGCGAACATTCCACGATCATGCAACTGCCACTCATGTGCTTCCTAACCAGCTGGTGACAAGCATGGTTAATGCAGAACGCAGAAGTAAAATCATACCTTGCGCTCCTGTGATTTTCACGGAATGAACGCCGTAACTCACAAAGAGGAACTGAGGTCATAAACCCATCACTATGTGATGTTTCGCTTAGTGACATCAAGTGAGGACTAACCAATAGCAAAACTGGGGGAAAGGACATTTTTCCTCAGTAAGGTTATCTCTCCCCATCTGCAACAATAGCACGAACATTTAGATATCACTTTATCCACATTTCGCTGCTTGACATCTGGCCAGTATTTACCATGAAGACCTGGATGTGCCGGCAGGCCTGGGGGCCATGAAGCTGACATCTGTCATGGCCAATTATATTGGTACTGTATTTGTACGTGTGTTGCCTGGATTGATTGAATTATGGTTTTTTTAAAAAAATTGGAGTTTACAGTCTTATATTTTTCTTATTTGACTTTTTAAATTGTTTTTGTATTTTTATATTGTTGTAAGCTGCCCTGAGCCCTTCGGGATTGGGCGGCATAGAAGTAGAATGAATAGAATAGAATAGAATAGAATAGAATAGAATTCTTTATTGGCCAAGTGTGATTGGGCACACAAGGAATTTGTCTTTGGTGCAGATGCTCTCAGTGTACATAAAAGAAAATTAATTATAATTTATTAATTTGTATGCTGCCCCTCTTCAGAGATACATTTGTTCAGAATCATGTGGTACAACACTTAAG